>NW_006207351.1:1673133-1673981 GCF_000334495.1 Tupaia belangeri chinensis | reverse complement strand
TTCGCGCCTCGGGCCAGCCAGTGCAGGGCCTGAGCGGGAGGGAGGAGGGCTCCCAGAGGCGGAGCAGGGCGCAGGTCCCAAACCTAGGTCCTGCAGGGCTCCTCAGCGGCCGGCGTGGGGAAGCCGTGGGAAGGCACAGGGATCCCAGCACCTAGACGCCCGCCCCAAGCCCACTGCGTGCCAGGCCAGCACTGTTCATGTGGGAAACCGGGGCATGGGAGCCACGGGAGCCACAGCCACCTTAGCCCGGCCCTCTGCACCCCTCTGGGTGCTGCATGGCTTTGTCTGTTTTTATTTTTTTTAGTTATTTTAAGGAATTATTTAATTTGGGAACCAGCAGTTAGCGTAATGGCTATGTCACTGGACTACCACGTAGTCGACCGCGGTTCGCGTCCTGGACCCGGTGGGTTAAAACTCATGCTGGGCGCGTGTGCGTGCGTGCCCAAGATCCTGAGAGAAGGGATTGTGGCGTGACCATCCCCCCTGGTGGTGATTTCTCACTTTTTGTCTCTATGTCTGTCTGTCTGGCGAGCGCACGCGCCCTATAACAAAAATCTCTCCATTATTTAATTTAATTTTTTATTATCATTTATCATTTATCTGGTGAATACCAGAGAGAGAGGGAAAGTGAGAAAGCAAGCGTCTAGGTCCAGGATTCAAACCACTGTCCACCATGTGGGAGTCCAGGGCCTTAACTACCATGCCACCTGCTGGCCCCTGCTTGGTTTCATTACCAGAACATTGACAGACAGCTTGACCACGGTGCACAGTAAGCGGATTTCTGAGGGAGGGTTTGTTTGGAGAAAGGCATTGCAGAACGTTGCAGCCTCGCGGGCATTACTGCTCCA
>NW_006207351.1:1656263-1673079 GCF_000334495.1 Tupaia belangeri chinensis | reverse complement strand
CCTGCGGTATGTGTGGCCCTTCTCTTGTGCTGGGCGGTCTTGAGGGTGCCAAGCCAGGTGTCCCCTCGGCTCTGTTTGGGATAGAGAACTCAAGACAGAACCTTTAGTGGGCAGCTGGGCTGTGATGGTTATGGCAGCTGGTCCCACGTGGCCGACTGCAGGGTTCCAGTCCCAGGCCTGTGCTCGTGCACGCACGCCCAGAGTCCCCAGAGGAGAAGGGATTGCAGCATGGCCATCCCTCCTGGGGCCATATCCTTCTCCCTATCCCGGGAGTGCACATAGCTTACAACAGATGCTTTAGAAAAGAAAGCATAGGTCCAGAACCTGGCTCTGCAGTCTTCATAGGCTGCCTGTAGTAGCGACTTGCAGAAGTTGAGCAGCCAAAGCGCTGGGTGCGGCCACTGCAGGGCTGCAGCGGCGGGTACCAGAAGTATGACCCACGCCTGGTGCAAAGCACGCACCCGCCACCGGGGCTCCAGGGCACATTTCTTCTCCTTTCTAATCCTGGTGAATATCAAAGGCTAAACTGAGCTCTCTGGAGCCCCTTTCTGCACCCCGGGAAGAAACAGGCAAAGAGGAGAGAGTGAACAAGAGGCCGGCGGGGCGCTCTGAGGCCGAGACTAGTCAGGGTGAAGAAGCCAGCGAGCAGTCCCGAGCTGGGCGGCCAGAGGACTTCTGGAAACGAGGATGTCAGCTAGTTTCATTCAGGAGACTTTGGTTTGCAAGCCCTTTTCCACCTCCCCGTCCTCCATTCCCCACAAGCAGAGCCTTCGTAGGGGACCCCAGAGCAAATGGCTCGCAGGGGCATACCTAGGGAAAGGGAAGTGAGGGGGCGGATGAGGCCGGGAGAGCTAGGGAAAGGGCTGAGGGCTCCGGTCCAGCTTCGCATTGGTTACTGGCCCGCCTCCTGTTGCTGGTCTGTTTCTTCACCAGTCGGTGGTGAGTTGCATGCCTCTAGGAATTGATCCTTTTTTCTACGTTGTGTGGTTTGCGGGTGTATAACTGTTACCGGCCTTTTATGATACATTGTCTTCTGTGGTATCTGTTGTAATGTCTCCTTTTACATTTATAATTTTATTTATTGGAGTCTACTCTGTTTTTCTGGATTAGTCCATTTAAAGGTTTGTCAATTTTGTTCATCTTTTCAGAAAACCAGTCTTCCTTTCATTTTCTATCTTCTTTCTAGTTCCTGTAACATTTATTTCTCTCTGGTCTTTATTATCTTCCTTCTGCTGTTTTGGGGCTTAGTTTGTTCTTTGTCTAGTTCCTTGGCGTATTAAAGTCAGGTTGTTTATTTGGGATCTTGCTTTTTTCCTCCTTCTGTCTTCATTTTATGAGAGAGAGAGAGAGCCCTGACAGGGTCTTGCCATTTTATTTATTGGAGTCTACTCTGTTTTTCTGGATTAGTCCATTTAAAGGTTTGTCAATTTTGTTCATCTTTTCAGAAAACCAGTCTTCCTTTCATTTTCTATCTTCTTTCTAGTTCCTGTAACATTTATTTCTCTCTGGTCTTTATTATCTTCCTTCTGCTGTTTTGGGGCTTAGTTTGTTCTTTGTCTAGTTCCTTGGCGTATAAAGTCAGGTTGTTTATTTGGGATCTTGCTTTTTTCCTCCTTCTGTCTTCATTTTATGAGAGAGAGAGAGAGAGCCCTGACAGGGTCTTGCCATGCCATGATCCTCCCCGCCTTCCTGCTAGCCAGGATCCGGGCATGCCTGTGGGTGTGCGTGGGTCCACGGAGACCTGAATGCAGGGCCTTCCCATCTGGCTCAATGTTACATAAACTTCCCTCCGAGAAACGCTTTTCTGCATCCCATAAATTTGGGTATGTTATGTTTCCATGTTTGTTTGAGTCAAAATACCCCCTTCTTTCCTTTGCTATCTTTAGTCCGTTGGTTATTAAGGGATGTGCTGATTTGCACACATTGCTGGGTTTCCCAGAATTCCTCTGGTAACTGATTTCTAGCAACAAGCTACTGAAAAAGAAATTAGGGGAGCAACCATGTACAATAGCATCTAAAAAAGAGGGGACGCATCGAAGCAAGGCCGTAGAGAACTGTAAGATGTTAACGAGAGATACCGTAGAAGACAGAGATAGAAAGCTAGCTCCTGACCGTGGCTTAGAAGAGTCCATGCTGCGAAGGCGCCCGTGCCACCAGACACAAGAAGCTCCTGTGTGCACGGTGACAGCCAGGACGAGACCCCGTGTGCGCAGTAACTGAGCCCAGACAGACATCAGCCCTGTGTCCCTGCCGAGGTTGCTCAGTACCAGCCCGAGCGGGGGTTTCTGCGGGACACCTGGGGTAGTGACAGCCGGGCCGTGCTGGCGAGCAAGTTATCAGATACAGTTCTGGAGCTCTACTGCACAGGGCACCACAGGTAACATTGTATTGTATTCTTGAAATTGGCCAGGAGTAGATGTTTTTTCAGAGCTTTGCCTTAGGGTACATGTGCTTACCAGAGAGACAGAGAAAGTGAGAAATCACCCCCCAGGGGAATGGCCACACTGCAATCCCTTCTCCCTTCTCTTGGGATTTTAGGCAGGGACTCAAACCTCAGAGTCAGCCATGTGGTGCCACCCGCCGGCCCACCGAGAATAGACCACCCACCCCACACACAGTGGTGACTAACGGGTGGTGGGTGCTTGCCCACCTTGGTTACGGTGTGCGTTTCACAGCTGACTGGGCCTGGCGGTGGCAGCCCCTGTTAGGGTGCTGTCTTTCTCTAAGAGACAGAAAAGCTGTAAAGTACAACCTGGCTGAAACGCGGAGAGCCCACACCTTCACCTTCACTGGCCCGCCTCTAGAAAGTACCGCTGCCTGGGGGACCTTTCCCAGCTGTGCGTGCACAGGAGGGATGTCCATTAATGCGGCACTCTTGGCTGCCAGGCCTGTACCAGCCGAGGCTGCCCCTGGGGACCAAGATGCGGGGCGCCCCTGCCTGTCCCCCAGGAGGTCTGCCTGCCCCCGGCAGCCCTCTTCTCCCATTGGTGGGCTCAGGGTGAAAGTCTGGGTCCGCCAAGGACCACGGCCCTTCCTTCCCGCTCAGCACGCTGGCGGTGTCTCCACGCGTGCCGGTAGCCGCCCCAGCTGCCAGCACCGCTCGCCGCTGGGCTGCATGCATCCTCCTTTGGAAGTGGCCGTTTTCAGACCTGGTCAGGTGCCCACTTGAGCACCATCTGTTCCCTGCCAGCCCACATGGGGCTGCCAGCGTGGTGCGTGCCCCGCAGGGGACGTTGTGCCGTGCACCCGTGTAAGTGCGAGTGAGAGAGAGCTGCAGAGAGAGCGAGAGCAGCCCACCGACGCTGTCTTCTGGCCATCGCTCTCACCCCGCCTCAGGTTCCGAAATCCGGGACATCCCAGAGCGACACAAAGCCTTCAGATAGAGCGAGGCCACCGAAAGGCTAAGCGGCCCGAGCTCCCTTGGCCCCGATTTCCTTTTCTGCTTTTCAGAGTTTGCGGCTTTAGCTGCAGCCCCGGATTTAAGTACCCGGCAGAGCAGATGCTGCTTAGCGGGGAGAACACGGGGCCTGCGGGACTCTGCACCCTGGCAGCTTCCCCTAGGCTGTGTGCACCGCAAGGTCACCTTGTCACAGCTCTCCTGAGCCAGGAGAGCGGGGGACATCAATGTCACAGATGCAACAAACCAGATGGCCCAGAACCCGCAGCGAGGGCCGGGTCGCTGAGAGCAGGGGTGTTCAGCCTGGACCCTTCCTTCTCCACCTGCCCCTCCCACCACACACACACACACGCACGCACGCACACACATGGAACTCTCATCTGAAAGGCAGGCCCAGACGCAGGAGGAGGCCAGGCTCTTCCCCAAGGCGTCCAGTGCACCCAGAGCAGGTCCGGGTGTGGGCGGCCCAGCCAGACAGGCCCACAGTCCCGGCTCCGGAGTAGCCCCGAGCCCCAAGCAGGCCTGGAGCAGAGCCGGAAGCAGGAAGGGCCTGTGGGCCCTGTGCCGTATGGGCTCCCGCCAGCCCTCCCCCCTGTTCTCAGCACCAGGTCGAGCTCCGAAGCCCTCACGCTCGCCCTCCCCCAGAAAGACCACTCTGAGCTACCTTACTCGTTCTCTGACCCCGGCTGGCCTCCAGCCTGCAGCGTCCCTGCCCTGCCCGTGCACACGCGAGCTGAGAGAATGAGGGCCTGCCCTTGTCCGGCCGTCACCGAGCCCGGGCACCCAGGACACCCGGCACGGACGAGCACTTGACACTGCGGGCGACGAGGGACGGTGGGCGGTTGGGCTCCCTGCTCTGTACAGCCAGTCTTCGCTCAGAAGCCGAGAAATAAGGGCCTCATCGCGCAGTGGTCAAGGGACCACGTCCCACACGGTTAGCCACGCAGTCTGCCCAGGCCCTGCAGCCCAAGACGGCGTGCCTGCATGTGTCCCACATGCTGCCGGGACGGAGGCACACAGAGGAGGGACTGTGCGGCCTGCCCACTAGGGGCCTCCCTGCGAGCACACACGCCAGGCACATTGAGACGAGGACGCTGAGTGGGTGAGAGCAATGGTTCTGGCCCCACTGTGGTGGCACGTGCTGTGAGGATGCGCTCGCGGGCTGGACCCAGCACTCCACGGGCTTGGTGCAGGGACGTGGACCTGTGGCCCTGGCCGAGGCCGAAGCAGAGGGTCAGGAGCTGTGGCCGGCCAGAGCGACACGGCGACATGCAGGCTGAAGGAGCCAGCAGAGCGGGCAGACTAGCAGGAGGGCTGAGATCCGATGAGCCCCTGTCCAGAGCACCTGGGGGTCAGAGGTCTTCCACTTCGGCTCTAGCTGTGACCCCTCTGTGATCTCCAGCAAGTTAAAATATTAAGGTGCCTCAGCGTCCCCAGCTGTCAAGTGGGAATAGCACGACATCCTCAGTTGGGGGGGCTGCGTGAGCTTCTCGTGCGTGGCTTGGGCCGTGCCCGGCCAGCAGGAGACCCGCAGTCTGTCACCCGAGAAGCCTACCAGTTGGGGCGCTCCATTCGACCAGCCGAGGCCCACGCAGGCTGCGACTTGCTCGAGGTCACACAGCCCGAGAAAGTGGGGCTGAGATCTGAGCCCTGTCCACACAGCTAAGACAGCCCTTTCAGGGCCTCGTGCAGCACAGCCCGGCCCCTTGGCGCGTGGTCTTCCTGGCCTCGGCTGTGGGAGGTGGCACCCTGGTGACCACGCAGTCAGAGTGGGGAGGGAAGCGGGCGCTGGCACCTGCTAGCCCGGCTCAGCCCTCAGCGCCCGCCTGGGAGCAGCTCCAGGGCCATCCACATGCCCGCCCCACTCCAGTCCCCGTGTCACGTGGGCCCTGCCGCCCCAGGCAGCCCCGTGTGGAGCTGCCCACGTGCCCACAGCCACAGCGCTGAGTCTGGCTGTACGCGTTCCGTAAGTGCACGCCAGGTAGGTGGTTGGTTGGTTGAATTGCCAGGGCACAGGCGCTGGCCAGAGAGGGACAAAGCTCCTGAGGGGGCGTGGTCACTCTCCCGCCACCTCCCTCAGGTGCTGGTGTCTGGTCTTTAAGGCGCGACAGCACACTAGTGAGCCGGGCCTGGCACAGCCCCTTCCGGAGCTCAGTGCTGATTCTGGGGGCCGCCGGCCAAGGTGGAAAGGGAGAGCCGGACCCAGAGCCCTTGTGCTGTGAGCGGCTGCAGGGTGACCGGGCGAGGCCACCAGCTGAGTCCCACACCTGAGCGGTCCCACTCCGGAGGGTGCTGGGGGTTACCCACACGCAGGGTCGTCACCCTCAGCAGTGCCCTGCATGTGGAGATCCTGTGTCCACGCGAGACGGATAGGAGACCAGTCTAGCCTGCGTGCAGAGGGGACGGCTGCGGAGCCCTGGTTAAAGCCCACGTGCTGTACGCGGCTGAGCCTGGAACGCCAGAGGCCAGGAGGTCTGCAGAGCAGCGGGCTACGCTCCCATGGCACCATGCGGGGGTGCTGCGGGCCGGTCAGCAGGGCCCAGGAAGGGTGTGGGGAGAGTCCCCAGAGGCTGAAAAGGACACTGCGGGCTGAGGAGGGGGAGGAAGGGTGCAGTGAAGGGCCTGCCAGCCCTGAGGTTTTCTGGGTGGACTTGAAGCCTGCCTGAGGATGTCGCTTCTCAGCAGACTCTGGCAGCGTGAGGGCCGGCGCTTTGGTGCACATGTTCTCAGGCTTTCGAATGAGCTGGCCTGGGCTCTCAGCCCAGTGTCCAGGAGCGTTTCCGGACAGACGGGCAGACTCACCCGGTGCTCCGGGGAGCCCTGCTCTCACGTACTGCCCACGACGACCCGGAGAGCAGTGTTAGCGGGAGCACTCAGCAGTGCTGGCTTCGTTCCACAGACGAGGACCCTGGGGCGATGGGCAGTCTGCTGCCACACCACACGGCCGTGTCGGCAGGGTCCAGAGGAGGCCAGGAGGCCCACCTGGGTGTCGTTCTCTCGCGTCCCCTTCCGTCCCTCTCTCCCCAGTGAGCACATGCCCTCTGGCAAAATTAAAGTGACCAGACAGAAACCCAGAATCAGCAGACAGGCGACAGGCCGCTTAACAGGGAGTTGTGAGCTGTGTGGCCTCTAAGTCATGCTGCTGCTTGGCCAAGAGGTTCTAGAGACCGGAAAGGAATTACCGGGCCAGGCAGCGCTGCAGCAGCCATGCAGCACTCGAGGCTGACCCAGAGAGGAAGGCTCTGGATCCACGTCCAGAGACCTCCTTGAGGATTCCAGACACACACGTGACCATAGTTCGAGGCTGGCTGAAGCTGGGGGTGGATCGCGGCATAAACTGTTGAGGGAGATTGTCTCCCCATCTCTCTCTATGTCTCTGCTTGACTCATGGAAGAAAGGTTAAAAACTATTTTATGGGACCAGCAGTTGGCATAATGGCTGTGTCACTGGACTCCCATGTAGCCAACCATGGTTCGAGTCCCGGACCCGGTGGCTTAAACTCACTCTGGGCACGTGTGCGTGCATGCCCAAGATCCCAAGAGGAGAATGGAGGAGAAGGGATTGCAGGGTGGCCCTCCCCTCTGGGGGTGATTTCTCACTTTCTATCTCTCCATCTCTCTCTGTCTTTCTAGTGAGCACACGTGCCCTATAGCAAAAACCTCTCCAAAAAAACCCCACAAAACTATTTTACAATCTCAGTAGAAAATATTCCTTATTTTTAAAGGATTGTTATTATTATTTTTTTAGGTTTTTACCATCGGGCACATGCGCTCACTGGAGACAGGGAGGGAAAGTAAGAAATCACCTCCCAGGGAGGATGGCCATGCTGCAGTCCCTTCTCCTGCATTCTCTTCCGGTATTCTGGGCACGCATGCACACGCACCCAGTGTGATTTTAAACCACTGGGTTCAGGACTGGAGCCACGGCCATCCATGTGTGAATCCATGCCACCTGCTGGCCCCGTGTTTACCTGTTAAACATAATGCACTTCAGTTGTGCCAGGGACTCTGCCAGACTGGATTCTGGTCACGTAGAGAGCCAGCGCCTCACCCGCACCACTTACTGAACATGTCATTGTTTTGCCACTGAGTTTAAAAAGCCACCTCGTGACCAGTTACTTGTCCCACGTACACGATCTGCCGCGGGAGGTTTCTCCATTCTGTGTGCATTTCTGTAAGAGTTCACCACCGATTTACCCATGAGAACTTTATAACTCTCTGGTATCAGAAAAGGAAGTGTATCCCTTATTTCTCTTCTTTCAAAATCTCTTGGCTGTCTCTGACAATCTCCCTTCCAGGGAGATAGATCATCTTGCCTTGTATGGTTGACATGCTTACCGCGGCTTTGACTGGGATGCGTCAAGTGTGTAATTAGTGGAAAAGTGTTGTCTCTTATTCAAGGGCCCTCGGTAAACGTGGGTCGCTTCCTCCGTGCAGCTCCGACACAGCTGCGGGACGTCTTTGCGGGGTAGTTTGTGACTGGCTAGAGGGCTGTAAGGACGGGTGCGGCATTCATCCCCTTCCTGATGGGGATGTGCCAGATGTAACTGAGCCGTCGGGGTCTGGCTGCCACTGTTACGTCTGGCCGTGCGGCCACGCTCCCTTGTCGGTGTGGCAGTTGATTCTCCTGAGAGGTTTCTGGTCAGCACAAGATCTCGGTTTTGTCCCTTTCGCCATATTAGTGTCGTTTTCCCTGCGTGAATCCTCAGGCTGGAATGAGCAGCCATAGGATGGGGGGTCCTCCCAAAGCGCACGGAAAATGCGTGCCATGAAAAGTCCGTGCGTGGGTCCCACAAGGTTTAGGCACCGAGGGGAACTCATGCTTTACTTCCGTTTGGTCATGGACTTTTGGACTCCCGTCATGTAACGTTGACAGAGACCAAGACACGGTGGTTTATAGTGATGGAAGCGGGAATCGTGGCTTAGCCTCGGCAGGGAAATGAGTGGAAGGAGACTCCGTGAGGCCTCTGGAGCACTGGCGATGCTGCGCATGGATCTGGGCCGCTCACGCGCGGTGTGCTCGCCCGGGAAGGTCATGGAGCTGCGCACTTCAGACCTGAGCACGTGACTCTCGCGTGCTGTACGCCAGGGAATATGAATAGTTATGGAAGGAGAGGTAACCCAGGGGCATGGCGAATGCAGTAATGGGAAGCCCGAGTGTGCTGTTTAACCAACGGCGGGTGATACAACCACAGGTAGCTGGTTTTGTTTGTTTGTTTTTTCATTTTTACTGTAGCATGTATGTACTCACCAGAGAGACAGAAAGAAAAGTAAGACATCATCCCTGGGGGGATGGCCACACCACAGTCCCTTCTCTTCTCGAGATTTTCGGTATACACATACACACCAGGTGTGATTTTCAAGCTACTGGGTCCGAGACTTGAACTGCAGAGTTGGCCATGTGGGATCCACCATCTTAACTACCACTACCAGGCTACCTGTCGGCCTTACAGATTTAAATATATCTTTAATTATATATATACATATACACACACATTTATCTTTAATTATACATTTTTAGAAAGTGAAATCTTTTTAACATAAAATTTGGTGTAACATAATGTAAGATAGATGTGAAAGAACTAAGAAGCATAGTAAATAGAAACCCAAAATGATGGGAGGATGCAGTGTCAGTCACTGCAATAGATGTGAATGGGTTAAATTTGTTCTTTAGAAGAAGTCTGTGCTGGAGAAAAGTACCAACTTCAGTGTGTGCTCGATGAGGCGCCTCTGCAAAGCAATCCAGAACCAAACGGAACCAAGGGGTGGACTGAGAATCCTGAGAATGACAAAGAAAGATGCCGACATTCAGATGCAACTCAAGACCAAAGCCTTTAATAAGACGGGAGAGTATATCATACTGGGGAAAAAGGAACGGTATTTACGTAACAAGTAATACATTTTTTCGTTGCTCTTAAATCATACATACATTCAACATAAATTGAGTAGAAATATGACCGAAATGTAAGTAGGAAAAAAGAGGTCCTTAATACCTGAATAGGTTATTTTGACAAAATTCTCACATAAATAAGAAAAATACGATTAGAATGAAACAATGAATGAGCTTGCTCTAATCTCTCTCTCTCACCCACATGAGCGTGTGTGCACACACTCTCCTCAGCTAACAGGGGTCACATGTTCCTTTAGCCACAGAGGAGACACCCTAGAAAAGTTGAACAGGCTTAAGAACATAGGGGATTTTTTTTTTTTCAGAGAGAAATATTTTTTGCTATAGGGTGCATGTGCTTGCTGGAAAAGACAGAAAGCAAGAAATCACCCACTGGGGGATGGCCCCACTTTGGCCCCTGCTCCTCCATTCTCCTCTCGGGATCGTGGGCACGTACACACGTAGCTGTTGTGAGCTTTAAGCCTCAGGTCCAGGACTTGAACTGGGGTTGACTGCGTGGAAGTCCAGTGATGTAACTGTTATGCCATCTGCTGGCCTCAGGAACATAGGGAATCAATAAAGCCCCAAATGCTGCTGTCATTTAGGCCCTGTTCCCTGAGTAAAGTGCAGTGAAATTAGAGCTAACAAGAACATTTTAATCACTCTTGAATTCGAGTAAAAATTAAAATGTACAATATATTGTACACATTATGTATGTCTGAATGAGAAAGGGGGAACCAGGTCAGGTCATTAAACCTATGCTTTGCTGTGGAGCAGCACTCAGAAGAAAAAGTCGGACTTACGTGCATCTATTAAAATTGTTTTCAAAACATTGAAAAATTCCCAGAATTTTCGGCTGATGAGATTAACACTCAAGTAGGAACTAATGAGAACAAGAACAATGCAGTTGATCAGTGAAACAGATGTTTCAAGAGACAAAACTTGAGCGTAACTAAGAAATGGAATTACGAATGAGACAAAAGTACAGACACACAAAGATGTCTCCAGAAGTAGAAGACAAAACTGTGTACAACTTTATACCAGTAAATTAAAAGGCCCAGAACTTCTTGACAAAATGAGAATATTATAAGAGAATTATAAATTCTTAAAATTAGTTCATGAACAAATAGTGCAATGATCATAAATGAAGGCACTCAGCTATCTGGGCCAGCAGCTGGGGTGGAGGTTAAGGAGCTGGGTCTCGCACGGCTGACCTCACGGTTCAAGTCCTGGATGCAGCAGCTTGAAATTCACTCCAGGTACGTGAGCATGCACGCCCAAAGTCCAGAGAGGAGACTGGAAGAGAAGGGATTGTGGGGTGGCCGTTACCCCACCCTCACCCCTGTCTCTGGTGAGCACGTGTGCTCTATAGCAAAATGTAAAATAAAAATAAAGTGAAAAGGCATTCCGGTGTCTACGCTCTGAGGAGTGCAGCGTCTGCTTTTTACGGGGACTTTCACCCAAACGTCAACTGTACGAATCATTCCAGGGTATATCAATAGAAAAAGATCACGGGACCAGAAGATGGCGTAATGGTCACGTCGCTGGACTCCCACATGGCTGCCCGGGGTTCGAGTCCCAGACCTGGTGGCTTGAAATTCACATGGGGCACATGTGTGTGTGCGTGCATGCCCAAGATCCGGAGAGGAGAATGAAGGAGAAGGGATTGCAGCACAGTCCTCCCTGGGAAGTGATTTCTCGCTTTCTGTCTCTGTTTCTCTCTGTCTTCCCAGTGAGCACATGAGCCCTATAGCAAAACTCTCTTAGAAAAAAAAAAAAAAAAAAAGAAAAGAAAAGAAAAAAGAAAGAAAAGAGAAAGATTAGAAGCTGCTCAGCTCAGCTTACAGAAACGGCACCGCCCCGAACCCTGGCGTGAGGGCCAGAGCAGGGAGTGAGGCCGCGAGCCCGTCTTCCTCACCGCGAGGCGGATGCCTACGGGCAGGTCAGGGCCACCCAGGGGCCAGGGCTGTGACCAGCAGCGCCACTTCCGGTCAGAACCACCCTGTCATTTTTCGGTTTCGGTTGACTTTCCCTGGTCGCGTCACTGTCTCGGCCACACCCCGCCTTGCTCACTAGCGTCATCTCCATCTCTCCTGGGGACGCCTACTCGTGAGTGTCTCGGCCCCTCCTCTACTCGGTCTTCTCCCTTCAGTTCTACCCCAGGACTCAGCACGAGTACCTCGGGTTGGCCCAGAGGTTCTTTTCCTTTTCTTTATTTTTGTAAGTTTATTTCCTTCCATGAGTGAAAGAGACAGAGAGAAAGGAGAGAAGAGAGACAGGCACCCTCTGCACGTCCATCTGCCCCCAGCCCCGGGTGGCGGGCACGCGCGGACCGGCGTGTTCAGGGAGCACTGAGACACGAACTTGCAGCCTTGTGGTGGGCCAGCCTGGGCAGAGCGCCGTGACCGCTGCGTGGCTGTCCAGCTCCCTGACAGCCCCTGGAGCTGCCAGCCCCAGCCGCCGCCCCGCGAGGGCAGGGCTCAGAACCCCACTCGCTGGACTCGCAAGTCTTCCTCATCCGGCTTTTCCCAAGAGCCGGGCACTGGGACCAGCAGGTCGCGTGGTGGTTAAGGTGCTGGACACTCCCACAGGGGTTCAACGGCTGGTGGCTTCCTTTGTCGCTCTCTCTCTCTCTCTTTGGTCAAATTAAAATAACTTAATGAATAAAATTAAATAACTAATAATTTATAAAAAGAGCCTGGCACCTTGCTGCCCGGATGTCCGGAATAGTCCCAGATGCCCAGACTTTGTAAATGAAAAGCCCAGCTCTGCCTGTGGGCCCACGCTTGATGGCTCTGCAACTCGGCACTTCAGTCTGTTACGCACACCGTGCCGACACCTGGGCCACCGCCCCTGTCTGGAGTCCGCTGCCCTGGGCCTGTAGACATCCTTCTCTGCGACTTGAGAGGAGAGGCGCTCAGAGCCCGTTCGTGGTGTGCGTGGCCGCCTGCTGCCTCAGACCCGCAGCCCCGTAGAGTGTTTGCTTACGTGGCCCGGGCTTTACTTCCACGGTGATTCTCTGAACGCGCAAGAGGCAGGAGACCAGCCAGCCACACCTCGCGGGCTGAGAAACCCCTCCGCGCTCGCTCTGTCCATCAGGGCCTGGAAGAGGCGCAGCTACTGCTGCGGGGGAGGTGAGCACCGCCTGGGGCCCAGATTGCTCCCGATTTCTGACCCGCTGGGGGGAAATCCGCAGGAAGCAGGTGCAGACCCAGTGACCTCCTCTGCACCTGTAGCCCACCCCACTCTCTGTCTCGGAGGCATGGGCGTCCTCTGCCCTCCCCTGCCCTCACTGTGGTCCCCCTCCGTCCAGGCCTCCGCGGTTCCACTTGCACAGACTTGGACCACTCACTAGCAGGGCGCGGCGCCACGGCTTTCCTCGCCTCGACCGAAGGAGCTCATGGGGCTGCTGTGAGGGCCCCACGTGTGGCGCGGGCGCTGCTGCGCTCTGCCTCCGGGGCCCCCTGCCGTCGGTCGCCCTGAGCCCTTCACTTTTGGGGGCTCTCGATCGCCTTCCCACCCAGGATGCTGGGCTCCAGCCCGGACATTGCTGGAAGCAGGATGGGGCCCGCCTTCCCTGTCCCTGTGTCTCAGCGGGCATCTCCGGGCAGCCTCTGCAGTCCCTCCTGCCTCTGCCCCGATTCTGTCAAAGGAGATCAAGACCGGGAGGTGCAGCTGCCGAGCTGGAACACAACTCCCCCCGAGGGCGCGCGGCCCGCTCGGTGCGCGGCTCCGTGGCCCTCCCGCGGCCTACGCCTTTGCGGGGAGCCTCGGCGGTCTGCTCTCCGGGAGCCCGGCGCCACCTCGCGGCCGCCCTCGGAACCCGCCCCGGACCGCTCTGCAGGTCCTCGTCCCCGGTGCATCCGCGCGGGGGCCGCTGTGCGAAGGTGGAGGCGGGTTCCCGAGGGTGCTTCGGGGTGCCCTGAGCCTACGCGGACTCCTCCACTAATGCCTGCGGGGGGCGCAAGGAGACGGCCGCAGAGTACCGGCCCGCCTTGGCTCCGAGGCCCTCGGTGTGGGCGCTGCGCCCGCGAAGAGCTGCACGGGGACGCCCCCTCAGAGTGCACGGCCCCTGCCCACGTTTGCTTTCATCTCGCCTGCTGCAAATGACAGAGACGCGGCTTGGCAAGCTTGCGACCTCCCAGGCCCAAGGGCCCAGAGCCACTGGGCCGGGCGGGACAACCCTCCGTCCCTGGGAATGCAGGGCCGCGGGCCGCCTGCAGCCACCCGGGCGCAGCACCTGGAGGTCCCCGCAAGTCCGGGCCAGACCTCTGGGCTGTTTCCTGCCAGGGCGAGAGCGGCTGGTCCCAGTAGAAGAAGGTATGAGACCCCACACCGCCCTGTCCGGAGGCTCTTGACCTGAATCTGTGAATTGGCTGCCTCCTGCTCCCGGGTTTGTAGCAAGGCTCAGGAGGGCAGAAGCCAATCAATGACAAACAATTTCAGTATTTGTGAAAGAGAAAAAAAAAAAAACATTAGTTCAATCTCTAATTAATACTCTTCATTTTTTTTGGAGAGGTTTTTGCTATAGGGCGCGTGAGCTCGCCAGACAGACAGAGACAGACAGAGAGAGACAGAGGGACAGAAAGCGAGAAATCACCCCCCCAGAGGGGATGGCCAGGACGCAATCCCTTCTCCTCCATTCTCCTCTTGGGATCTTGGGCACGCACGCACACGCGCCCAGCGTGAGTTCAAGCTACCGGGTCCGGGACTCGAACCACCATCAACTACATGGGAGTCCAGCGACATACCCATTACGCTAACTGCTGGTCCCCAGCCGGTTTATAATGTGAGCTGAAGCAGGCCTGGAGATGCGAGGCGGGTCTGCCATGGTGACCCGCAGCCCCGTGTGGGCGGGAGCAGCTCCTGCCAGGCACCCTGGACTGGAGGCTGGAGCTTCCTTCCCAGCCTCACTGAGCCCTCTGCGGTGGGTCAGCGCGAGGGCAGCCTCACCGCGGGACTCGGTCTACCCAATCCATGGACTGTAGGGAGCCTGGCACCGCGATGTTGGACCCACGGAGACACAAAGTTCTGATCCGGAAAACACACGCCGACGACAAGGCGACAGAGGACGGGACAGGAGACCTCGCGCAGGAAGAGAGCTAGCTTTTGCCTGGCCAGCAGAAGGGTGTGGCCTACTCGCTGCACTCCCACGTGGCCGGCCCTGGTCCATCCCGACCTGTGGCCCACCGTGGTTGGGATCCGGATCCAGCTTGGAAATCAGAGAGCGTGTGCCCGAGACCCTGGGAGAAGGAAGGCGGGGAAGGGACTGCCTGTGGCCATCCCCGGAGGTGAGTTCTCGCTTTCCCATGTCCGCACCTGAAGGCCAGGACCTCTTAAAATTCCTGTTTCCTGTCCCCATGATAGGTAAACTGCAAACAGGAGGAGGAGGATTTTCGAAGTAGGGGTGTTTTTGGCAGCCCCCAAGGGCTCGCTCCTGGAGACACGCACAGTGACCCGTGTGCTCACTCCCTGCCCCTCGGCTGGGACACGGGGAGGCGTGCAGACTGCTGTGACAGGAGGGCCGACACAGGCAGCCCCTGGCTTCATTGTCCTAGCCCCACTCTGTGGTTCGGGAGTCCGGACGAGTCGGTTAGAAAACAAGGCTGCCCCGTGGGGACGAGAAACGTGCGGCACGTCTGACCACTCAGTCCTTCACTCAGGGAAAATGCGCTACGTGCCTACGTGAGCCAGGTAGGGGACAGCTGGGGCTAGGCTGGGACCCTGAGTGACAAGGCCCCTTCATCCGGAAGCTGACATCTCATGGGGGTGGGGTGGAGAGTGAATTAGTAAACCAGTGACTACAGGAAGGAATCCAAAGTGGCAGTAAGTGTGTCACAAGGAACGAGACCAGGAGACACATTGCACACAGCAAATGTTCCCAAGAAGCGACACTTAGGCCAAGACTTGGCTGCAGGAGCCCGGTTTGCTGGAGGGACATTGGCCTGCCCGGGTGGCTGTAACAGCGTCGCAGACTGGGCAGCTTCTAAACCACAGAGACGTGTGTCTTACTGTCCTGGACGCTGGAAGTCCAATCGGGATGCCAGCAGGGCTGGGCTCTAGCGAGGGCCCTCTTCCCGATTCTGCCTGCCTCTCTCTGTGTAGCCGTACCTGCTGCAGACAGCTGGCTCCCAACCCTTCACAGGGGCTCCACCTCAGCACCTCCCAAGGCCACCTTCCAAGGACTGTCCCGTTGGCATTAGGTTTCCGGCTGGGTAATTTGGGGAACACTCATGTTCAGTCCATTGAGGGGAGCACTCTAGACTCCTGAGATGGAAACACCAGCAGGCTAAGGCAGGAATGGGTTCAGAACCTGAGACCCAGGGAGAAAGCGGGTTCGTGAAGCAGAGCAACAGTGCCAGGCGGTGACACATGACACGGGCAGGCAGGGCCGGGTCTTACCTGCTGTCTCTGTTGGACTTAGAGTTGCTGTGGGAATGGGGGCTGTAAGTCCAGCCCAGACCGGCCATCCTCCTGGCACGGGTGCTGAGGGTCCCCCTGCTGGGGCTGCTCCTGAGTTCTGTCGTAGGAGGTGGAGGGGCACCGACCTGGGAAACACCTTAAAACCACATTCAACAGGATGCATGTTTTATTTCACGTGTGTGGTGTAAACTTTAATTTTTGATTTTAATTTACATTTTATCACATATAACCTTACAGTGCACCGCATTGTTCTTTCCAGCATAAATACCATGCACGTCCGTCAAGAAGACATTACTACATACATTGTCATCAGCAAAAACTTCATTTTTTGTCAATTAAACGTACTTTTCTTTCTTCCTCCATTGCCCTCCCTCCCTCCCTGTGAAATAAATGTTTTAAAATATGGATCCTTCCTAAAGATGTCCTTGTTCGGCCTTCCCATAACATTGAGACATCCGTCTTGCCTGAAGGAGGGTCTACTGCGTGCAATCTACCTGAAGGAGGGTCTAGTGTGTGCAATCTACCTGAAGGAGGGTCTACTGCGTGCAATCTACCTGAAGGAGGGTCTACTGTGTAATCTAACAGAAGGAGAGTCTACTGTATGCAATCTAACTGAAGGAGAGTCTACTGCGTGTAACCTACATGAAGGAGGGTCTACTGCGTGCAATCTACCTGAAGGAGGGTCTACTGCGTGCAACCTACATGAAGGAGAGTCTACTGCGTGTAATCAATCTGAAGGAGGGTCTACTGCATGCAATCTACCTGAAGGAGGGTCTACTGCGTGCAACCTACATGAAGGAGAGTCTACTGCGTGTAACCTGCATGAAGGAGGGTCTACTGTGTGTAATCTACCTTAAGGAGTGTCTACTGCGTGCAATCTACCTGAAGGAGGGTCTACTGCGTGCAACCTACATGAAGGAGAGTCTACTGCGTGTAATCAATCTGAAGGAGGGTCTACTGCATGCAATCTACCTGAAGGAGGGTCTACTGCGTGCAATCTACCTGAAGGAGGGTCTACTGCGTGCAATCTACCTGAAGGAGGGTCTACTGCGTGCAATCTACCTGAAGGAGGGTCTACTGCGTGTAATCAACCTGAAGGAGGGTCTACTG
>NW_006207351.1:1654942-1655585 GCF_000334495.1 Tupaia belangeri chinensis | reverse complement strand
TCTAACTGACGCAGTGTCTACTGCGTGTAAGCAACCTGAAGGAGGGTCTACTGCGTGCAATCTACCTGAAGGAGGATCTACTGTATGCAGTCTACCTGAAGAAGAATCTATTGTATGCAATCTACCTGAAGGAGGGTCTACTGTGTGTGTGTGTTTTCTACCTGAAGGAGGGTCTAATGTATGTATATCTATTTTAATTTTGCCAGTGGGAACGTGCACAGGCCAAGAGAGAGTGAGGGAAAACGAGAAAGCAGTCCTGTGGGGCATGGGCACGCCTCAATCCCTTCTCCATGTCTCCCTCCTTTCAGGATGCTGGGCACCCACTCGCCAGCGGAACCTCTAGAACTCCAACCTGTGATGGGCCATGTGGGATCTAGCCGCCGTAATCCTGCCACGGCTGTCCCGGTGTCCCTAAATATTTTAAGGGCTTGAGGGCCGTCAGGAGTGGGGACTATAGCACAGAAGCATCTCGGGGCGGCCTCTGGACGCGAACCTGTCAGTAAGACTAAGCTTGACACCTGCCACTCAACAAGAGCACAGATTGCCTGCTCAGTGGGCGGGCACAAGGCCTGGTCCGCATGCGCGGCGCAGCGGGGGCGTGGCGGCGCGGGGGCGTGGCGGCGCGGGGGCGTGGCGGCGCGGG
>NW_006207351.1:1645190-1654667 GCF_000334495.1 Tupaia belangeri chinensis | reverse complement strand
GCCTCCGGGGCGCCGCGCCCGCCTGTCGTCCCCCGGGACCAGCCGGCCGGCCCCCGAGGCCCGCGAGGAGCTGCGGCGCCGCCTGCTGGGGCTCATCGAGGGCAGCAGGGTGCTGGTGTTCAGCAAGAGCTACTGTCCGCACAGCTCGCGGGTATGCGGGGCGGGTGTCCCCAGCGTCCCCGCCGTGTGCCGGCGCCGGTCCCGCCCCGCTCGGCCTGGCCTTGCCCTCGCCCTCCTGCTTTGCTCTGTAGCCTGGGATGGGCTGAAGTTTTCAAGGCAGGAGAAGGTGTTTTCAGATGGAAGGAAGGGGCCCTGGAGCAGGGGCTGGGTCCAAACCCGCTTCGGAGTGACCTCGGCGTCCCACCGTGGTCAGAGGGAGGCGAAGGCAGCTGGAGGGCCTGAGGTCTCAGGAACTGCGGCCTTGACTTTGGGGCCAGCGGGGCATCCCCATTGCTTCTGTGGACAAATGTGCCCAGAGATTAAAAATACCCCGCTGGGAAGAGCTGTTGGCCGGGACTCACCTGTGAGCCAGGGTCTGCTCACGCCAGCAGGACGGGCACCGCCGTGAGAGCTGGAGGTGTGGGGCTGGGCTGGCAGTCCTAGGCCACTCCTGATTCGAGGTCGGTGGATTTGAGGCGGCTCCCGTGTAGGCAGACGGGTCGTATTACGTGTGTACGCGGGGTCTGTCCTCGGGCGGCTCCCGTGTACGCAGACGGGCCGTAGTACGTGTGTGTGCAGGATCTCCTCAGCAGCCACCCCGCGTGGTGCGTGCCCGTGCCTGAAGCTGCTTTCGCTGTTGCTGCTGTAATATTCCCTGGGCCAGTCAGACCACAGCTGGGCGTGCTGGCGTTGGCAGCTTTCGGCCCCACCAGCACAGGGTCATGCCTGTCCTTGCGTACCCCCTGCCTGCTCCAAGGGGACACCTGACACTGAGTCGCTGGGCCTTGGGCACCTCTTGGTTCCGGCTCCCGCGTGCTCAGACATGCACGCCCTCCTGCTGTTGCCCTGCAGCTGCACCTGCTTCCGAGTCGACACTGAGGATCAGGCCCCTGTGGCCGCCTGTGTCCTCTGAAACCTGCAGGTCTAGTGCCCACGCTCCCATGGGCCATTTTGTGTTTAGTGACTGACCCCAGGAGCACAGGCCCTCGTGGGCACTGACCCTTGCTCCTGCGGATTAGAAAGCGCTGAGAGCTGAGGGGAGTTCCTTCTCACTGCCTCCCGCCGTGCGCAGCCTCCCCAAGCCTCCTGGGGTTGATGGTGGCGACATGCAGGCTGCAGAGAGTTGTCCTCTGCGACTTCTCAGCTGTCGCTGCTCCATGCACGGCGAGCCCCGCCCCTCCACGCAGATGCAGGCCCACCTGTCCCCGACCAGGCCTTCCTGTCTCCTTGCAAGCTGTAGTTTCGGAAGCCCTTGGGGTGTGGGAGCCCCTGAGGTCTGAACTGTGTCTGCCCTGTATCGCTTGGGTCTGGGGTGGCCAGGCTCGTAGCGTGGATGGCAGGTAAATGGTCGCAGGAGTTCCAGATGGCCCAGCTCACTGCTGGCAGCAGAGTCCAGACCCTCCGCCCTCTGTCCCGTGGCCGCTGCCTGACTCCTGTTACAGGACTGGACAGCTGGGGTTGGAATTCTTCCCTTTTTAAAGACAGGGTCTCTGTCATGACCCCCCTCCCTCAGCCACCCGCTGGGAGTGCAGACTGCAGCCCCGTGCCGGCTCTTCCCAGGCCAGGCCTCACCGTGGGCCACCCTGGCCTCCAGAGTGCTGTCCTCTCGCCTCCACCCTCCTGAGTTGCTGGAATTGCAGGTGGCACCACAACACCTGTCATGTGGTAGGCCTGGGACTCGAACCCAGGACTCCAGTGTGGTCCGAGCCTCAGCAGCATGTGCCCCATGCTGGGCCCTGCTGCGTGCCTGTTCTTCTGTTTCAGACGTTTGCTGTAGGGTGCACGTGCTCGCTGTAGGCAGAGACAGAGAGAAGGTGCGACATTTCCCGGGGCCTCTGCGCCCAGCGGCCCCCACAGTGTGCCACCTGTTGCCTGGTCCCAGGGTAGGGGCCGTGTTTGCTGGTCCACACCATGGAATTGTGCATGCGGCTCCCACCTCATTGACCCCAGGCAGGCGGGGACGCGCGGGGGCTGCAGGGGCTCCCTGCCCCACGGAGCGCCTGGGGGCTTGCTTGGTACATGTTTCTTCACGCCACGTGCCTGCAGGAGCTGCCCAGAGGCCGTAAAGAGTTCGTTTGAAATGGTAGGGCGTCGGGGAGGTCAGTGCATTCTACGTAGAAATCACTCATGACTTTGCCAGCCCGGTGACTGACCGCGCGCGGCGTCTCACCGGGGAGTGGGAGTGGGACCTTCGGTGTCATCCGGAGGGTTGGCGTCGTGGGAGGGCTTTTGGGAAGGTGGGGGGGAGTGGGTTTTAGCACGCTGGGCACATGCACTGCCACCCTGCCACGCTGCCAGCCCCGGCACAGGCTGGGGTGGGCCCTGTTGAGGGGTCTCTCTCTTTCTGCCTCATGAAAGAAAGAAACTTCAAAATAAAACTGGCCACAGTTGCGAGAACTGGAGGGCACAGCTGACACCGAGAACTCGGGACGTCACTGAGCAGGCCAGTGGACGCTGGCTCAGACACGATGGCCACCGTGGGCCCGAGGGTGTGCGGCCACACAGGGGCTCGCTGACACACAGCCGTCAGCCAGGTGGGGGACGGCAGGAGTCGGGGAGCCGACAGCCTGTGACGCCAGCTTGTGTCGCTGCCTCCAGGCAGAGCTCTGCAGAGTGGCCGAGACGCAGTCCTGCCTGTGCGCAAGCTCCAGGCGATCAGGGCCGCCCCTCTGTGCCCCAGCGGAGTAGCAGGGCGCTGGGGTGTCTCATGCTGTGGGGACTTGGTGCGGTGGCTGCTCGTTCCACATGGCCTGCCTGCCCCGGGCAGGGCTGCTCTCTGACGTGTGGGTGGACACCTAAGAAGCCACGGCTCAAAGCAGCCACGGCTCACGCTGCGGTAGGCGAGTGACCATAGAGGGTGCTGGGGGCCGCAGCGGGGCCCACTCGGGGGTCCCAGGCGAGTGAGCGTAGGGGGAGCTGGAGGCTGCAGCGGGGCCCACGCGGGGGGTCCCAGGTTCCTGTCCTAGAGCCTCCCGGGCCTCCGGTGCCCACCATGCCACCTGCCAGGGCTGGTGCATCGTGCGAGGACTCCATGAGGCACCCCCTCCGGTCTCCTGTGAAGGAAATTGGGAGACCTAAAGTGCACTGGGTGGGAAGAGAGGAGGTGTGTGTGCCCTGGGCTTGTCGTCAACGCCAGGGCACCGGGTGGGCAGAGCAGGCCGGAGCGGAGGTCCCGAGGGATGCGGATCTGGAACGCCCTGCTCCCCGGCCACGCTCGCTGCTGGCCGGCCTGGCCGGGGCTTGACTGCCCGCCGCTGTCGCTGCAGGTCAAAGACCTCTTCTCCTCGCTGGGCGTCGGCTGCGACGTCTTGGAACTCGACCAGCTCGGTAAGGCGTGCGGCTCGCTCGTGGCTGTGTTGGTGATCGCTCTCCCATTCGTTTCGTCCAATTCGGTGTTCTCTCATCTCTGGGCTAGATGGGTCATTTTTATCCAAATTCAGCCATGCAGAAAATGAACTCTTACATGACAAATAATTTGGTGTCTTTTTTTTTTTTTGAAGGTTTTTACTATAAGGTACGTACGCTCACCAGAAAGACAGAGAGAGACAGAGAGACAGAATGTGAGAAATCACCTCCCGGGGGGATGGCCACGCCGCGATCCCTTCTCGGGATCTTGGGCACGCACGCACACGCGTCCGGCATGAGTTTAAGCCACCAGGTCCAGGACTCGAACCACGGTCAACTACACCATCTGCTGGTCCCTGGTGTAGCTTTTTATTTTATTTTTTTAAAGAACTATTTATTTATCATTATTATTATTTTTATTCATGCCTTTATTTTTTAATTTGCCCAGAAAGGGACACACATGCGCCTGGCGTGAGTTTAAGCCACCAGGTCCGGGACTCGAACTGTGGTCAGCTGAGTGGGAATGACCAGCGCCTTAACCACCACGCCACCTGCTGGTCCCTGGTGTGGTTTTTAACATGTGTATAGTCTCCGTGTTTGAGGGAGGGAGAGGAAGGAAGGTGTAGACACTGCTGGCCGTGAAGTGTCAGCGTCTACGGGTCCCTGCCACGTCTAGCCAAGCCAGCGAAGCCCTGGCATGTGAACGCGAGATGCCCGAGGGAGCACGTGGGGTTTCAGGCCGGTCTCTGAGCCCTTGGTGCCGTGCAGCTAGTTCTGGCTCAGCACTGGCCCATGGAGCACGGCGAGGGGGAGCGGGCTCTCCGGCACCGCCTTGGGCTGGCCGTGGCGCCCAGTGAGAAGGAGCCCGGCCAGTGCGAGTCTGAAGGGTCCTCGTGGTCCTGGGCCATTTTATTTTAAGGGATGGAGGAGAAATTTTGGACTGTGAATGTGAACATTTTTTCTAGAGTAATCTTAAGGAGTCTCTTCTAGGGACCAGCAGATGGTGTGATTATGTCGCTGGACTCCCACGTAGTCAGCCACCGTTCAAGTCCTGGACCCGGTGGTTTAAACTCACGCAGGGCATGTGTGCATGCGTGCCCAAGATCTCGAGAGGAGAATGGAGAAGGGATGGCGGCGTGGCCATCGCCCCTGGGGGTGGTTTCTCGCTTTCTGTCTGTCTCTCCTGCAAGTCTATGCGCCCTATGGCAGAGTCTCTCCGTGGGGGATGAAGAGGAAGCGCTCTGAGCTGCCACTGTTGACCTTGCCCTTCAGGGACGGCTCTTGCCTGTCTGTCTTGACAGAGCCACTGAGTTATTTAGCAAAGTCTAATTGACGAGAAGGGATCGAGCTTCATTCCGAAGGTCACTGTCTTTAAGGATTACTTTGAAAACTGGGCTCTCCCTGCAGGCCACCATTTCATGAAGCCGTGCAACATGCAGGCCTTCCCTGGGCGTGGACACGTGGCCCTCAGGTGTGGCACGTGGGCGAGCTCAGAGGCCTCCCTGCCCGCTGTTTTGTCTCTCAGACAACGGAGCCAGCGTGCAGGACGTGCTGGTGGAGATGACAGATCAGAGGACCGTGCCCAGCGTCTTTGTGAACCAGGTCCACGTGGGCGGGTGTGACCGCACGTTCCAGGTGACAGCCCTGGGCTCGGTGCTCCCGTCCTTCGGGGAGTTGTGGGATAAGAGAGTGGAGGGCAGCTGTTACCGTGGGACCCCATGGGCTCCAGAAGCTCAGCAGGTCTTCTTAGAGGTTCCATGATGAGTGGGCAGCCCGGGGTCTCCCTCCTGGTGGGCGAGAGGCAGGGCTGCTCCCTGATAGAATGAGGTCCCACGGACACTCTCGCCCTGCTCACTCGATTCCTCCCAGGGCCACCCTGGGCTTTTATTTCTTCCTTTATTTTGAGGTGTTTTTCTGTAGGGCGCGTGTACTCACAGAGACTAGACAGAGATGGGGAGAGAGTGAGAAGTCGCCCCCAGGGAGGCCACACCGCAGTCCCTTCTCCTCTTGGGATTTTGGACACATGTACACATACCCAGCATGAGTTTCAAGGTGCCAGGTCCAGGACTCGAACCACGGTCATATGGGAGTCTAGCCCCTTAGCCACCACGCCACCTGCTGGCCTCAGTAAGGTCCTCGTTTTATAATTGTTTACTTTCATTAAAATCCTACCTCGTACGCTTTGTGTCTTGGACACGTCAGGCGTTGGTGCTGCTGTTCGAGGTGTTAGTCTCACTGGGATGAAAGGGTCCCCACATTGTGTGCTCTACACGGTGGCGGCCTGCCGCATTAGTCCTGGAAGCCGGGCCCCAGTCCCCACCGGGGTAGCTGCGGCCCCTCACCGGACAGTAAAGCCAGACGACCAGGCCGACATGCGGAGTCGGCGATTGTGCCCAAGGACGGAGAGTCGTTTCCTGTAGGGCAGATCCTTAGGGGCGGACCTTCCTCAGGGCCTGAGAAGTGAGGAGTCCTTTCTGGGCTGTGCCCCAAGCTCTCAGCCTGGTTGGCCCCCCGAGGAGCACCTGCTGGGCCTCCCGGGAAGGCGGGGTCAGGTGTGGCCTTTCTAGAGCCAGGGATGGAGCAAGCTGTGCAGCATGGCGTGAAGGAGACCCTGCGGGTCCCCCCTGTGCCACCCACGCTGCCTCTGCACACACGGAGGGCCGCTCAGACAACACAGGGCAGCTCCAAGCCAGCCCCAGGACCGGCGCCAAGGCAGAGCAGCCGTCTGGCGGTGCTGAGAGCACGCCGGTGTGGCCGCAGTGCACAGTCAGCTGTGAGGACGCAGGATGGCGGCAGGAACGGTTTCAGACCGTAGCACAGAGGTCCTGGGGTGTGCTCTGCCAGACCATAGTACCTCGGTAGCAGGGCCAGGGAGCGTGACCTCAGGGCGCACAGGCGCAAAGGCACCGCCAGGGCCGTGGACACGCCCCGTCGGGACAGGCCAGGCGGATGCGGTGTATGTCCTTTGGCAGAAGCTCGAGCTGGCCCGGCTCCTGTCTGACGGCCTCCGCTCAGTCGGCCACAGCCGCTGAGGGTCGTTGCTCGCTTCTGAGATTCAGTATGAAGGGACCCACGTGGGTCCAACAGCGTCAGACACGCTTTTTCTTTTAAGTCTTTGCCGTAGGGTGCATGCGCCTGCCAGAGAGACGGTGAGGGGGAAAGTGGAAGAGCACCCGGGACGGCCACGCCGCAGTCCCTTCTCATTCCCCTTGGACTTGGGGCACGCACACACACGTGCCCATTGTGCCTGGGACCGCCTTGTCCTGTGCCAGTCCAGCGCTCACCCGCCCCTCCACCCACTGGCCCTGAATGAGCACTTGGCAACGTCCGACCGCAGCTCTTCTCTTCGCCCTCCCGCCACACGCAGGCGCATCGGAGCGGGCTGCTGCAGAAGCTCCTGCAGGAGGGTTCCCAGTACGACTACGACCTCGTCGTCATCGGGGGCGGCTCTGGCGGGCTGGCGTGCGCGAAGGTACAGACCCCGGGACGGAGGCCGCAGGGGCTCCTGCTGATCCCCACCTTGGTACTGGAGAGAAAAGCGGGTTTTGCTTTTGCTTAAGCTTCAGTTGTGGCCGGTTTAATTCAGGGAGAGGACCGTCTGTCCTCACTCGCGGGAGGGAAAGTGGAGTGCGGGGAGCGACAGGTCTCCGTGTGCTGTCCCCACAGGAAGCGGCCACCCTGGGGAGGAAAGTCATGGTACTGGACTTCGTGGCGCCGTCGCCGCAGGGCACATCCTGGGGTGAGTGCTGCCCCCAGGGTGCATGCACATGCCCTGGACACTCCTTTAACCCTCCGCAGGGATGGGGGTCGGCCTGACCCACGCGGAGCCATGGCGTGGCGCGGTTGTAGGTATCAAGTGGTACCGTGAGAAGAGAGTGTGAGGAGGGGCCAGCAAGTGGCATAATGGCTACGCCGCCAGACTCCCATGTAGTCGAGCGCGGTTCAAGTCCCCGACCTGGGGGCTGAAAACTCACGCCGGGTGCGTGTGCGCGTGTCCAAGATCCCGAGGAAGGTGGAGGAGGGGTTGCAGAGTGACCCCCTGGGAGGTGATTTCTCGCTTTCTGTCTCTCTGTCTCTGTCTCTTTGGTGAGTGCACGCGCCCTATAGCAAAAACTCTAAAAAAAAGATAACACAGCACAGTTAAAGAGAACATCGCAGAGAGACGCCCCAGCAGCCGTCCACTTCCTGCACACACGTGACCTTCCCTCCCCGAGGCCGCGGCAGGGTCTTCAGAGTCACAGAGTGCGTTACGGTAAACCCTGCCGCCCGCGTACTTGGCCTCACTTCTCCCGGAGCCTCGGGCAGCCCTGGTGGCCACGAAGGCCCACGCTGTGCCGCCTTTCCCCATGTGCCTGCGGCAGTTTCTCAGGAGTGTGATGGCTGCCGGGGTGACGAGTGGAGTGACATCAGGAACACGGCGGGTCCAGGCCGTCGCCCCGCTGTGTGCTGCAGCCCCCCATGCCCGCCTCTCCGTGGTGCTCTCCCCCCAGAAAGAGAACAGAGACTGCGCCGGGTGGTCTCGCTCTGCCTCAGAAGCGTCCTTCCAGACTGCCCGCTCCACAACCCGGAACGGCGACCGTTTGGCACCTCGCCCTCTGACTTCCAGTGGGGCCTGGCCCGTTGGCTCCTGGGAGAAGGGCAGAGGAGAGAGGAGAGCAGAGTTGGGGTCTTTGTCCCCTGGCCTCCTCCCGGCTGGGTGGCTCAGGCTGGCCCTGTCCTCTCCCGGAAGCCACAGCCCATGGACGGCCGTGCCCCGGCTCATGGCACTCCCTGGTCCCCTCGTGCCTTTGCGGGGCGGCCACTGGCCCTGCTTCCACTTCTGGGGGACACAGCCCTCGGTTCTCCTGCCCTGCCGTGAGCTCTCTGCACACCCTCGGCCCTCACTGAGCGCCCCCTCTCTGGCTGGGACACCCACAGTCAAATGCACAGGTCACGCTGTGACAGTCACACGTACCCCCCGCGTCCCTGTCGGGGCCTCACGCTGACGGCCACGTGGCGGGGCTGACGCGCCCGTTTTCTTAGGGTGTCCTTGCATGTGTGCTCGCTGTCCTGCCCGGGACCGTCCCGCTGACGAGCTCAGAGGGGCCCCCAGCTCCTGCCTTTCTGTGCTGTTCAAGGCTCAGAGCAGGGTCGGAATGCGATTGGACCCTCGGGGTAGCGAGTAGCTAGCCCAGTGGGGTTCTGATCCCTTTGCAGAGGGGCATCCTGGACTCCACTCGCCCTCTGCCCTGTGGGAGCCCAGCGCCTCCACCGTCATCCCCGTGACTCCAGTGAAAGGCTCTGTCCCCAGAACCTTTTTTGCCACAAGGCGCGTGTGCCCTAGGCACAGAAAGGCAGAGTCACACTGTGTCCCTCCACCTCGTCCCCTTCCGGGGTGTGGACACGCACGCATGTGTGCCCGGGGTGTTCTGGGCATTAGCTGTGCAGTCGGCCGTGCGGAAACCAGCCACCTTCCCCACCACGTCCCAGGCGCCCTCACCCCAAAAGTGGCCTGTGTTCATGGTCTAGCTCCCCCTGAGGTCCTGCACAGGCCTGCGGGAGGGCTGGGTGGATCACGTGTGCTACACGGCGGGGGGGCGTTTCAGATAACACCGCAGGTGCGTGGAACTGCGTGCACACGCCACGCACAGCGCACAGAGGCATGAACGCTGCCGTTCTCCCGCAGGTCTTGGTGGGACCTGCGTGAACGTAGGCTGCATCCCTAAGAAGCTCATGCACCAGGCCGCCCTGCTGGGCCAGGCGTTGTGCGACTCGAGGAAGTTTGGCTGGGAGTACAGCCAGCAAGGTAGGCCCCGGGGAGAGCCAAGGGAGAGGGGCTGCTCGCTCTCATGGCAGGGTCCTCCCTAGAGCCGGCTGGGGTCCTTCCCCATAGGAGGGCCCAGGCCCCTCCGTAGAGCATCTGGGGTCCTTCCCCACAGGAGGGCCCAGGCCCCTCCATAGAGCAGGCTGGGGTCCTTCCCCACAGGAGGGCTC
>NW_006207351.1:1642755-1644906 GCF_000334495.1 Tupaia belangeri chinensis | reverse complement strand
GAGTGGGCTCAGGCCCCTCCGTAGAGCATCTGGGTCCCCCCTAGAGTGAGCTCAGGCCCCTCTGTAGAGTGTCTGGGTCCTTCCCCATAGGAGGGCTCAGGCCCCTCCGTAGAGCGTCTGGGTCCCCCAAGAGCGGGCTCAGGCCCCTTCGTAGAGCGTCTGGGTCCCCCAGAGCGGGCTCGGGTCCACTTAGGAGAACTGGTGAGGAGCCAGCGGTACGGCGGGCCGGGTTGCAGAGGAGGGAAGCACAGTCTCGCTCTGGGAGGGTGTTTTAGACGCTCCCGTTCATCTGTCCTGTTCTTCAGGGTTTGCTATAGCGCATGTGCACTCAGCAGAGACAGGGAAAGTGAGACATCCTCCCCAGGGGGTGGCCCTCCCACAGGCCCTTCCCCTTTCTCCTCCTGGGGCTTTGGGGGCACACACACCCCTACTATGATTTTCAAGCTTCCCTGTCCAGGACTTGAACTGCAGTCGAGCATATGGAAGCCCAGTGCCTTAGCCACCACGCCACCTGCTGGCCCTCTTTTGCTGCTTTTAAGATGCATTCCTAAAACCAGAGGAGATCATTGGCGAAAATATGGAGTTTTGAAACCTTATTATTTTCCTATTTAGAGTTTCAGGTAGACGGGGGGTTTTTAACTAGCTGAGAAAATGCAAAGAAAAGCCAGGCCACAGGTACCAGGCAGGCAGAGCTTAACCAGGAGAAAGTGAGCGGCGAGCAGGGCCCAGACGTCAGCAGGCGAGCCCCTCAGAGCTGGTAAAACCGCGGTCACGTTTCAGAACGCAGCTACAGTGTGCGGCCGGCCGATGGGGTGGAGTGCCGGGGGAGACTGCGGGCCGGCCGATGGGGTGGGGTACCCGGGGGAGACTGCGGGCCGGCTGATGGGGTGGGGTGCTGGAGGAGAGACTACCTGGGGGACTGCTCTCCCCCTGCACCGTCGCCCTCCCTGGATCCTGGCTGTGGAGGGGGTGACACCGTAAGGAGGGCCACTCCAGGCCGCTGAGTGGGAAGGGCCGGGAATGTGTCCTGGCAGGCCTGCCTGCTACCTGCCGGCTCTCCTCTCCTGCTCGGCGCACCCCGCATGCCTGGTGGGGGGCTGACAGGTGAGCCTCTAGGTTGGGGACCTTGCCTAGGGCGGGACGGGGGCCCAGGCTGGCCTTGGTGTTCCACACGAGTATGGAGTTGTGCAGGCCTGGGGCGCCCTGGGACCGACCCAGCAGACAGGGTGACTGGTGAGAGGGGTCCCACCTGGAGAGACGGGACGGTGTGGCATCCCCACCATCGAACCCCACTGCAGTGCCAGTGGGGATGTCCCATGGAGGGCTGGCAGCACTGAGTGTCCCCATGTTAAAAGGCCTCGCCGTGAGACCTCCTGGATGATCTCAGGACCCAGGGGGCCGAGCCAGTGGAACCAGGCCAGTCTGGGAGTGTGCCCTCGTGGGCTTGAGGCCTTCCCGTCCCGGCAGCCAAGGGATGCAGGCCCCTCAGAGCGGGGGGGTGCTAAAGGGCCCGTCCTGCCTCACCGTGGTGCGCATAGCCCTCTGTGGACTGCGCCTGTAACAGGAAGCAGGGCAGGTGGAGGCAGGCCAGTGTGAGGAGGGGAGAGGGCGCCCACCTGGAGAGCACGCTGACCCTGCCCTTCCGCGACCCTTCCAGTGAAGCACAGCTGGGAGAGAATGACGGAGGCAGTTCAGAACCACATCGGCTCCCTCAACTGGGGCCACCGGCTGTCCCTGCGGGAGAAGGGCGTGGCCTACGTCAACTCCTACGGGGAGTTCGTGGAGCACCATAGGATAAAGGTACTGTCCAGGCTCGCCCAGCGCCTGCCTTTACTCTCGCTTGTATCTCTGAGTTTAGTTTACTCCGGCTCGCGAGCATGCCTGGGCCAGAGGGCCAGAGGGCCAGAGGGCCGGGGACGGGCTCATGACCGGGTCTCACCACGCGGGGACCCCTCCCCTCCCCTCGTTCCTCGGGGCCCTGGGCACATGCCTCTGCCCAGTGTGTTTTCAAGGTGCCCCGGGGATCCGAACCCATGGCCAGCCCCGTGGCTTCCAGCGCTGCAGTTCAGCTGCCATGGACCACGCCACCCGGCAGGCTGGGCCTGGTGTTGCTGTGCTTGCCCCAACCGAGCGGCAGGCGGGGCACGCTCA
>NW_006207351.1:1633428-1642333 GCF_000334495.1 Tupaia belangeri chinensis | reverse complement strand
AGGCTGGGCCTGGTGTTGCTGGGCTTGCCCCAACCGAGCGGCAGGTGGCGCACGCTGAGGCTGTGGCCGCAGCTACACACGTGGTCTGCTGCCCCCGCGTGTCTGGCTACCGTGAAGAAATTGCATTTTAAAGACTCTTTGTTTAAGGTTATCATTTGCCTTCAACTTCATGGTCATCGTAAATGAGAAAATGCTTAACTAGTTCAAAATTCAAAAGACTTTAAAAAGATAAGAATTTTGGTAGTAGGATCCTTTAATTTTTTTAAATAAAAAACAAACAAAAAAAACCCTTAACTAGGGCCAGCCCAATATGGTGGTTAAGGCAGCTGGATCCCACACGGCCAGCAGCATGGTCCAAGTCCTGAGGACCCTGGGGACGGGGCTGGGTGTGGCCACCCCTTCCCCCTGCGGGTGCGCTCTCTCTCTCTGTCTCTCTGTGTGTCTCTCTCTGTCTGCCTCTCTCTCTATGTGTCTCTCTCTGTATCTCTCCCCCGCCCCAAGGTGAGCATACATGCCCTCTAGCAAATGTTAAAAAAAAGGAACTTTAACTGGAATTCTAACATATTATAAACATAGAAATGCTCACGAAAGCACTGGTAAGATCGGGATGGCTACCTTGTACGTTTCCGCGTGTGCTGTGTGAATGCAGGTGACCGCCACATGAACATGGGCCTGTCCCGTGGGCACCACAGTTTTGAGCAGAGCCGGACACACTGGACATGGGCCTGTCCCGTGGGCACCACAGTTTTGAGCAGAGCCGGACACACTGGTCAGATGTCCCTGACCCCAGTCTATCTTGCTCTCTGCGTTGGAAGCTGAGCGAGGTCCTCTGAGTGACAGACCCTGGGGCCACGCGGCCCTGCAGAGCGCCCTGTGAGGCCTGGCTGGGCCTCTGAGTGACAGACCCGCGCCACACAGACCCTGGGGTCCACGCGGCCCTGCAGAGCGCCCTGTGAGGCCTGCCTGGGCTGGCTCGGACCACCCCGTCCACGTGGGTGCGTGGGGTCATGTCTCCCCCCAGCGCCGTGCCCCATGGAGGGCGGGGTGGGCCAGTCACCCCGGGCACACCCGCCTCTCCTGCCATTCCTCACGGGTGACCTTCCAGTCACTCCAGCTGGAAACTCCAGGTCTGCCTGTCTGTCCATGACCCTCCTAGCAGCCTCTGCCCCAGGCTGTCCCCGTGCACCCTGCCGTGGCACCCCCTGTGTGTGTAGACCGTCTCTGATACCTGAATGTCTTTAATGAACACGTGCATGGAGTTCCTCATACAGGGTCTGCCAGGAGCTCGTGGGAGGTGCAAAATGAAAACCCGTGCGTGGATTTCAGCCATGTTTGCACCAAACACTGGAATGTCGTCTCCCTGGTGAACTCTGTAATCCTCCTGGACACTTGGAATTAACAAACAGCCTTGTCGGGTCCACACAGCCTGCATTTCCAGGTGGCATGTGGACCTCCCCTCTGCTCCGGCCTGGCGGTCACTTCCCTCTCGATGCCGCCCTGCTCTCCAGGGCCCCGGCCACTCGCTGTTCCCGACTCCTGGTCCCCGTGGCCGAGCGCCGGCGTGCTCTCCCTGATCTCTGCACCTCTCACTCCCTCACTCCTCTCCTGTCCCGTGGGGACCTCTGCTCCTCCACTGACGCTCTTTGGCTGGCTCCCCGGCTTCTGCCAGCCCACTACAGTACTGTACTGCATGCCCTAAGGACCGGGTGCTTCACCCCGGTGCCTGCTGGGGGCTCCACCCCGGTGCCGCCATGGGACAGGATGCCCCATGGGGCAGCTTCTGTTGTGTGCCAGAGTCAGACACGCGATAGCATTTGCTGAATAAGTGAAAGTTTTATTTATTTATTTATTTTTAGGCAACCAACAGAAAGGGGCAGGAGACGAATTACACTGCTGCAAAGTTTGTCATAGCGACGGGGGAGAGGCCGCGGTACCTGGGCATCCCAGGGGACAGAGAGCACTGCATCACCAGGTGAGCCACCGCCACCTCGCCCTTGGCAGCCAGACTCCCGCTCCCCGGGGCTCCTAGGCCATCTTACTCCACGGGAGGCGTGGACGGAAGGGAGGAGGGCAGGCGGCAGGCAGTGCGGGGCGGTAACAGCCAGGACAGAAATGGGCCATGTCTGAGGACCCTGCTTGGAGCGTCCGGGAGCGTGGCTCAGAGCTTCCCCAGGCCGGGCAAAGACACGGGATGTAGGCCTCGAGTGGGCGCCCGTGGGCATAGGTGACGGGGGCTGCGGGCAGGCAGGACACCTCGCGGGGCTTCTGCTGGTTGGAGGAGCCGCTGCATACCGCAGAGCAGGTGGCTCACGGAGGATGCGGCTTTTGCTGCACCATTGTCCAGGTGGACCTGCAAACACACACACACACAGCACATAGCACATAGCACGCACAGCCCACACACACAGAGCACACACACACAGCACACACACACAGAGCACACACAGCACACACAGCACACACACACAGCACGCACACACAGCACACACACCACACGCACATAGCACATAGCATGCACAGCCCACACACACAGAGCACACACACACAGCACACACACACAGAGCACACACAGCACACACAGCACACACACACAGCACGCACACACAGCACACACACCACACGCACATAGCACATAGCATGCACAGCCCACACACACAGAGCACACACACACAGCACACACACAGCACACACAGCACACACACAGCACACACACAGCACACAGCACACACACACAGCACACACACACAGAGCACACACAGCACACACAGCACACACACAAACACACAACACACAGAGCACACACACACCGCACACACACAGCACACACACAGCACACAGCACACACACACAGCACACACACACAGAGCACACACAGCACACACAGCACACACACAGCACACACACAAACACACATCACACCACACGCACATAGCACATAGCATGCACAGCCCACACACACAGAGCACACACACACAGCACACACACAGCACACACACACAGCACACACACACAGAGCACACACAGCACACACAGCACACACACACAGCACAACACACACAGCACACATCACACAGAGCACACACACAGTACACACACACACACAAACAGCACACACACAGCACACACACACACAGCACACACACACACAAACAGCATACACACACAGCACACATCACACAGAGCACACACACAGCACACACACACACACAAACAGCACACACACACACAGCACACATCACACAGAGCACACACACAGCACACACACACACACAGCACACACAGCACACATCACACAGAGCACACACACAACACACATCACACAGAGCACAGAGCACACACACAGCACACAGAGCACACACACAGAGCACACACACAGCACACAGAGCAAACACACACAGCACACACATAGCACACACACAGCACACACACAGCACACACATAGCGCACACACACAGCACACACATAGCGCACACACACAGCACACACATAGCGCACACACACAGCACACACATAGCGCACACACACAGCACACACATAGCGCACACACACAGCACACACATAGCGCACACACACAGCACACACATAGCGCACACACACAGCACACACATAGCGCACACACACAGCACACACATAGCGCACACACACAGCACACACATAGCGCACACACACAGCACACACATAGCGCACACACACAGCACACACATAGCGCACACACACAGCACACACATAGCGCACACACACAGCACACACATAGCGCACACACACAGCACACACATAGCGCACACACACAGCACACACATAGCGCACACACACAGCACACACATAGCGCACACACACAGCACACACATAGCGCACACACACAGCACACACACACACAGCACAGCACACACACAGCACACACATATACACAGCACACACACACATATCTCTAAAACAGTTACCCCCTCATCACATCAATATAGTCTCAAATTTCCTATCTACGTCTTTAATCTCTGTCTTTCCATGAGGCACACAGGCAGCCTCTGCGGGGTCCCACCCTGCGGACCTTTCCCGCCGTCCCGCCATCCGGGGTGACGGTGCGCTCTGCAGTCCCAGGCTGGCCCGGGAACAGAACCCGGGTCCTGAGCGGCCTCCAGCGTTACAGACCGCTGTGCTGCTGCCCGCCGGGGCTGGGCTGATTGTGCTGAACTGTTTGTGAACTTGGCCTGGGTCTGGCCCAGCTGTGAGGATTCCGAGGTGGTCCTCCTCCACGTCCTCCGCAGGTGGGGCTAAAGGCTGCTGCCTCGAATGTTTCTTGTCTGGTCTTTTTAAAATAAGCTCACCTTTCCACGGTTTTTCCTTACTGCTAGAGGACGCACACACTCAGAGAGCGCCCGTGGGGCTGGGCACGCAGGTCCTTATTCCCTCTCCCCGCGTCCGGTCAGGCTCTGGGGCTGGCCACATGCACACGCCCGGTTGATTCCCACTGCCGGGGCCAGGGTCAGGTTCTCCGCAGGCTCCGGCAAGCACAGCACGCGGCCGCTGTGCGGTGGGCGGCCTGCGTCTCCTCCTTGCCCAGATGCCGAGCCCCATGGCTGCCTGCCCGGCTGTCTTTCAGCGACGACCTGTTCTCCCTGCCCTACTGCCCCGGCCGGACGCTGGTGGTGGGCGCCTCCTACGTGGCTCTGGAGTGTGCGGGCTTCCTCGCGGGCGTGGGCTTGGACGTCACGGTGATGGTGCGCTCCATCCTCCTCCGTGGCTTCGACCGAGAGATGGCAGAGAAAGTGGGCGCCTACATGGAGCAGCACGGCGTGAGGTTCCTGAGGAAGTTCGTCCCCCTGGCGGTGAGTCTGCTGACACCGGGCCCTTCTGTTTCTTTCCTGCTCTCCTTAACGTTTCATTTCACCCCTCCTTACTCTGCCCCATTACGTAAGCTCGCTGTGCCCAGATGGCGTTCAGACAGGGTTGCTGCCTTGGCCCACCCTCTGCCGCTCCTCTGAGGTGCCCGTGCCCATCACAGGCTGTCCAGCCTAGTCGGCCGTCTTTGTCCCCACGTCCTGTCTGGCCAGCCGTCCTTGCCTCCCCTCCTGTGTGTCTGGGTCCCCATGTGTCTTTCTTCCCCTCTGTAAAAACGTCTATCTGCCTTTCTCTTTAGTGCCAGACGGGGGTGTGGCCAAGCGCCCCAAGGGCCTGGTCCTGCCACAGCCCTTCCCCTGCAGTCTCCATGGGGATCTGATGCGCACAGCTGCGTGTCTTCAGGCCACTGGGCCGGGCTAGAACCTGTGCTGGCCGCTCCACCCAGCACTCCCATTGCTCACGCCCTTCCCTCCCGGCCGGCTCAGCAGCTCCCACCTGCGCGTCCCTTTGCACTGCTCCCCTGTGTCAGTGGCTCCCGGCGGTGCTCTGTGCAGCCAGTGCCAACCCTGACCTTCGGCCTCTCAGCCCCAGGCCCAGGACTGTGGCCCAGCCCGTCCCACCACACACATGTCACATGGTCTTCTGCAGCCCTCGGTGGCTCTCACGTGGCCAGGCGCCTCTCCTGAGCTCAGCACTGGTTCACGCTCCGCCTGCTGATGGCCGCCAGGCCGCGGGCATCTCCCGTCTCGCGGGGCACGGGTGGAAGCAGTCTCTGTGTGCACATGCCTTGCCCAGTGTCCACGCGGCGGAGCCCATGCAGTTTAGAGAGCCCCGCCTGGGAGTCGCCCCTCCATTTCTCCCTCCAACTTCAGCGAGGCCACGGATTAGGTTCCGCGTCCAGAGCGCCCCTGGCGACAACCCTCCCAGCTGGAAACGGGCACGCAAGCACGCACAGGCCACACCCGTGCCCAGCATGTGCCCGCGCTTGCTCGGTTTTACTCGGTTGTTTCCTGTGGCCGTTAGGTGACATCATCACGTTTTTATCCTTACTAGATTCAGCAGTTGGAGAAAGGCTCCCCTGGAAAGCTAAAAGTGTTGGCCCAATCCACGGAAGGACCGGAGACTGTCGAGGACGTGTTCAACACCGTGAGTACCTGCCGTCGCTGCGGGGCGCGCTCGGGTGGGCTGGACGTGGCGTCGCCCCGGTTCTTCAGAGAAACATGCTTATGTTCCTTTTCTGTGTTCCCTGGCACCGTTTACGTAGTACTGGAATTGGTTCTCGGGGCCAGCAGTTAGTGTAATGGCTGCTGCTGGACTCCCACGTAATCGACTGCAGTTCGAGTCCCAGACCCAGAGGCTTGAACTCACGCCGGGCGCGTGTGCGTGCGTGCCCAGATCCCGAGTGGAGAGTGGAGAAGGATTGCGGCGTGGCCATCCCCCCGGGGGGTGATTTCTCGCTTTCTGTCTCTCTGGGGCTTGCACACACCCTATAGTAAAAGTTTCTCTTAAAAAAAAGAAGGAAGAATCGGTTCTGTGCGCTCGGTAGAAATCCCAGAAATAAACTTCTCAGCTTAGGACCGCCCACTGGGGATTTTTGATCACCGGCTCAGTCTCTGTTACGGCCACAGGACTTTTAAGGCTTTCTTGTTTTTTTTTTTTTTCTTGAGTTACTTTTCATTAGTTTCTTCCCCCCTAGGAGTTAACCTATTTCTTCTAAGTTTGTGAACGTACAAAACTATCCAGAACATCTAACTTTGCAAGTTACTAGTTTTTGTAACGAGGGATGACTGATAGCGGAGGCCTGGTCTTAGACGCGCAGGTCCGTGGTCCCCCTTTAAAAGGGACTGGCCACCTCTGTACAGGACGCTGAGTACGCCTTCCTGCCCCTCACCCCAGGACAGTGGCTGCTGTCCTGGCTCTGTCACTCTAGATAGCTGGGCCAGCTCCGGATTCCACGTCCATGGGCTTGTCTGAGCCACTCGGTCTCCGGCTGCTGGCCCGTCTCCGTTGTGTTTTCGTGTCTGGGCGTGCAACCCACCGTGCACCCAGCTCACGGATGCGCAGGCTGGGCTCGCGGTTCTCCCTTCCGTTTGGGTGTCCGAGAGACTCCCGGCTCTGGCTGAGGTGCTCTAGCGTCCGTGTGGAGGCCGTGGCCGTGGGCCTGTCTTCCGCACTCTGTCCTCTGCCCGCCCTCTGAGCTCTGAGTCCGGATAGCGGAGCTTTACCGGTGTGCAGGTCAGGTGGAGGAGCCCGAGCTCTCTGTATTCTTGCTCTTATTTTCTATCACGGGGCAGGGACGTGTGCACGCCCAGGGTCACCTCCCGGCCGTCCCGGCATTGCCCCTCGCGTTTCTATGCACACTTTGAAAGCAGTTTCTCACTTCCTGAAAAGGTCTAAGTCTGCCTGGATTTGATGGGGTTGTATTTACTCTATGACCAGTTTGGAAGAGATGATATCATTTTGCTGTTGTTTTAAATTGTCAAGGCCGTGTGTGCCCACTGGGCAGAGACAGACCAAGGTGGGGAGAGGCTCCCCCGGAGGGCCAAGGCCACATTGCAGCCGCAGCAGCTGTCTCTGCTGCCAGTCGTCGGGTGCACACGCACACGCACCCGGCACATTTGTTCGCTTGTTTCAAGCCACGGGGCTGGGGCGAGCCGGCGGTCGGCGCAGGTGTCTGTCTCCCATGCCCGCCAGGGCCAGGCCAGCCCAGGGCAGCTTGCTCCGAGCCCTGGCGCACGGAGGTTCCGGTTTGGAACGAGTGTTGGATTTTGTCCAGCGCTCCTCCTGCATCCGCGGAGCTGACAAAGTCGTCTCCTCTCTGAGCATGGCGACCGACTCGGGCAGACCACTGTGCTCCGAGGTGTGTCGGGCACGCGCCCTTCCCGCCGACGTCCCGGTCTGGCTCAGGCGCTGGTGGGCGTGCTGGCCTCTTCCCCTGGAAGAGCTGGCGTGCCATCGGTAGGGTCCACGCTTCGGTGGGCTTAGACCTGACCAGAGGAGCCGGCTGGTCAGTCGCGGCTGACTCTGTGATGCGGCTAGGTGCACACGCGTGCCAGGGCTGCTGGCACCAGCTCCCGGGGCCGGTAGTGTGAGGCCAGGGCCGCTCTCCGTCCCCGTGTCCCCAGCGGCTGCCCCTCTGTGCGTGTCCGTGTCTCTCCTCTTCTCACAGGGATGCCATTCTCACTGGCTTCGGGCCACCACACGGCCTGAACGCAGCATCATTGCCTCGTTAAAGGCCCTGTCCCCAGGTGCGGTCGGGTGCAAATTCTCAGGGTTAGGGTTCACCACGTGGGTTGGGAAGGAGCGCAGCTGAGCACGTGCCATTGGCCGGCTTGGCTTTGGTCGGCTCGAGACGTTTGAGATCTGTGCCTTGCGCGGGGCGTGCCGACGTTCCACGCAGCTGCCGAGGCTGTCGGCGTGGGGAGCTGAGCTTACCCTGCAGGTCGAGCACCCTCACCAGATGAGCTTGGGACCACAGGTTTTGGATTTGGTGTTTCTCTTTTTGGATTTTGGCGTCCTTGCACACACACAATGGAGCGTCCTGGGGTGAGAGTGGGTCTGAGTACGCAGCCCCTCTGCCCCTCGTGTCCCCTGCTCGGAGGCGACGTTCTATGGCATGTTCGTGTTGCAGTGTTTAACGGTGACCTGTCACAGAAGATCAAGTGTGGCACTTTCCACTTGTGGCAAAGTGGTGTTGTCACCTACGAAATGTCGGAGTTTGGAACACTTAGGACTTTGGACTTTGAGGTCAGCCCACATGTACTGTTTAATGACCGGAGGGCCCGTAGCAATGTTCTCGCTTGCCCAACAGGGATGACATGTCTGCTCTCTCCACGCAGGTCCTGCTAGCAGTCGGCCGCGACTCCTGCACAAAGAATATGGGCTTGGAGAAGATCGGGGTCGAGGTCAGCCAGACGTGAGTGTGGGCCGGGGCGGCCGGCGAGGGCGAGGGGGGACGGGGCGGCCCGGACAGAGTGTGGGCGAGTGTGGGCCTGGGGGGCCGGAGAGAGTGTGGGCGAGTGTGGGCCCGGGTGGCTGGAGAGAGTGTGGGCGAGGGCGGGCCGGGGCG
>NW_006207351.1:1629291-1633299 GCF_000334495.1 Tupaia belangeri chinensis | reverse complement strand
GAATGCCGACACTGCGACTCGCTCTTCGCGCCCCGGCCCCACGGGGAGCTGTAGCCTGAGGCACACGAGTCGCAGAGCGGTGTGTCCTGCCTGCACCGGCCTTGGGGCGTGCCCGACCCGCAGTGCAGGCGTCTGGTGCGCCCCCTCCTCCCCGCAGGAGCGGCAGGGTCCCGGTGAGCGACGAGGAGCAGACCAACGTGCCGTATGTCTATGCCATCGGGGACGTGGCGGAGGGCAGGCCCCAGCTCACCCCCGTCGCCACACGTGCAGGCAGGCTGCTCGCACGCCGGCTGTTCGGGGCCTCTACAGAGAAGGTGCGTCTCCGAGGTGCCGCCTTGATGGCAGGTCCCGCCCCAGAGAAAGGCGTTTGGGAGGCGGAGCGCCCGCCCCTCACTCAGGGAAGGACAGGCTCCCTGCCGGCCTGCGCTGCCACGGGCAGGAGCAGCTGGCACACAGGGCGGCCCCGGCTCCCGCGCCCAGCTGGCGTGCGGCCTCGGTGGGCTCAGAGTTCTGGGGCTCGGTTTTACCGTCTGAAAGCTGCGGTGTAATCAGATGGGAGCGAGAGGGGGGCCGGTGTGGGACAGGGAGGCTCGGCTCACTCTGTAAAGATGTGTCTGTGGTACAGATTTTTCTTAAAAAAGACACGAAATCAGTGAACGCTGTCGGTCTGCCTTTCAGTGTGACTACACCAACGTCCCGACCACCGTGTTCACGCCCCTGGAGTACGGCTGCTGTGGGCTGTCGGAGGAGGAGGCTGTCGAGGTGTACAAGAAAGAGAACCTAGAGGTAACGCTGTGTCCGTGGTTCCCTTTTGACAAATTTATTTCTTTAATTCTGCCAGAGGGTGCGTGCTCCCCGGGAGAGAGACAGGCAGGTGCTGGGGGAGCCACCATGTGGGGCAGCCTCGCCGCAGCCCCTTCTCCATCTCTCCTCTCGGTGTTCGCGGCGTGCACACGCATGCACACATGTGTGTGCACGCATTCCTGGCATGTTTTCCAAGCCCCTGGGTCCGGGATTTGAACCATGCAGTCGGGCATGTGGGACCCAACCTCCTGAACCTCCATGCCACCCGGCTGGCCCAGGAATTTCTTTTCCAATCAGCTGTTTGTGCGGTCGATCGTCTTGTTCTGGAAGTAGCCGGAACGTCAGGCCCCAGGAGGCCACTGCCCACTGTGGGAGAGTGAGAGTGAACCGAACCCCGCTCCCTGGTAGCTCAGAGCAGCACAGCGGAGCAAGGGGGCGGGGGTCGGTGGGTGCGTGTTGGGGCTCTGGAGTCTCGAGGGACGGCGCCTGCCTGAGCAGACACGGCCCCTCAGGTGCTGGCAGCACAGAGGGGACCGTGTCAAGGCAGGGTCAGGGCCAGGAGGGCAAGGCCCGCCTAACTTCCTCTTCGACTTTCACGTGCACACGCACGTGTGTGTGTGTGTGTGTGTGCACACGTGTGTGTCTCTGTGCACACATGTACGTCTGTGTGCATGTGTGTGTGCACACACACAGCCCCTCCTCCCATGGCCAGACCACATGCCCCTGGACAGCACACGGCGGCCAGCTGTGGCCGTCTGCCCTCCTGGCTGGTGCGGCAGTCCTGGCCTGGGAGGGGCTTCTCGGCCTGCCCTGTGGAGATGGCGTGTGATGGGCTGGCAGGATGGGGTCTGCTGTCCCCTCTGTGTGGCTGGCGCCAGTCACGTTGGTCAGCCTGGGCCGGGCGGCCTGCCTGCTGTGGGCTGTCCGGATCCCCAGAAAGGTCCCCAGCCCCGATCCGTCATCACAGCCTTGACTCTGTCTCCCCTCATCGCGTGGTGGCAGCGGGGCCGGTGTGTTCCCGCCACCCTCCCAGTGCGACAGAGAGGGAGAAGCGAGGTGAGGGAGGCCGGGGACCGCGGTGCCTTAGGAGAGGAGTGGGAGCCGCACCCTCGCGTCTGGCTGAGCTCTCACTGCAGGGCAGCTGCCACTGGGTCGGAGCCTCGAGGATCTTCAGCATGCCGCAGCCAGGGCGAGGAGAGGGCGTGAGAGGGCTCACGCCTTCACCCTCAGGCGGGCAGGGCCAGGGCGCGGGGACGGCTCGCTGTTCTTACCCACGTGTTTGAGACCTCACACTTTGGCCATCCCTTTTCTTAACCCAGAGGTGTATCTCTGGAAATCCGAACTTGAGGTGAAGTGTTTCTCTTTTTAGTAGCTCAGAGATGAGAACCTTTGTGTCAAAGCAGGTGGAAGGCTGTTCTCACCTTTGGGTGCAACTTGGGCCGTCTCTGTGACGAGTAGCCGCATGCCTTTTGAATTGCGACTGCACGTGCGCCAACAGCAGACGCACCCTGATGTTTAAAACGGAGGCTTCTGGGTAGGGTGTGTTAAAGTAGACACGTTGCCATCTGCGTGGGGTGACGAGGGCACACGGGAGAAGGCGGAGGGCTGAGTGGGCTAGGGCTCCGTGCCTGGCGCCGGCCCCCACAGGGAGCGGGCAAGGCCCCGGAGGACAGCAGGCTGGCATGGGGGCTGTGGGCCCATGTCCACGCCCTGCTGTCCGCTGTCTGCACGGCTGGGCCGTGTCAGTCCTTCTGCCCCCCGGGTTCGGTGTGCCAAGGTTGGCAGCTCTCAGAGCCGGGCCTCAGCCTGGTCCTGCACAGCCCATGCCAGGCCGGGCCCACCCTGCATCAGTTGTGCCCAAGGAGTGTCTGCAGGTCGAGTTGCACTAGTAGACCGTTTTGTAAGAATTATTTCATTTAGCAGTATTTATTTTTATTTGACCAGAGAGGGACAGAGCGAGAGAGGAAAAATGAGAAAGCAACCACCAGGTCCGGGACTCAAACCACGGTCGGCCATGTGGGAATCTAGAACTCTTAACCACCACACCACCTGCGGGCCCTCATTAGCAGACATTTCAAACTAAGAGTCAGACAAAGTAAAGGGCCGGGGGCTAGCAGGGGCGTGGAGGTTAAGGCAGCTAGATCCCACATGGCTGAGTGTGTGGTTCAAGTCCCAGACCTTGCAGCTGGAAAACCACTGGGGTCACGTATGTGCCCGGGATCCCGAGAGGAGAGTGGGGAGGAGGGCTGTGGTGTGGCCACTTCTCACTTTCCCTCCCTCCCTGTCTCTGTCTCTGGCCAGCACACGTGCCCTATGGCAGAGCTGAACAAGTACAGGCGAGTACACGTGTGCAGGGGCGGGCGCTCCGCCGGTGCTCCCGGGACACATGGGTTCAGCATTACTGCCCTCTCATGCTGTGCCGGCTCCTGTGTGGAACAGGTGAGCATGTCGGGCGGCTGCGTGTGCGTGATCTGGCGCCCCCTCCTGTCTTCCAGGTGTATCACACACTGTTCTGGCCCCTGGAGTGGACGGTCGCCGGCAGAGACCCTAACACCTGTTACGCCAAGATCCTCTGCAGCAGACTGGACCGTGTGCGTGAGGTGGCCCGCGGCAGGCCGTGTCTGTGCTCCTGCGCCAAGTCTCCGGATGCTCATAACGTGTTCCGTGAGACGAGGGCAGGGGGAGCACCCTTGAGGGCAGCCTGCCTTGGCAGGTCCCTGCTGGGGTGCTGCTGCAGGTGTACGGTGTGCAGGTGTACAGTGTGTGGTGTGCAGTGTGCAGGTGCGCGGTGTGCAGGTGCGTGGTGTGCAGGTGTGCAGGTGCATGGTGTGCAGGTGCGTGGTGTGCAGGTGCACGGTGTGCAGGTGTATGGTGTGCAGGTGCACGGTGTGCAGGTGCGCGGTGTGCAGGTGCGCGGTGTGCAGGTATGTGGTGTGCAGGTGCGTGGTGTGCAGGTGCACGGTGTGCAGGTGTGTGGTGTGCAGTGTGCGTGTGCAGTGTGCAGGTGTGCAGGCGCGCGGTGTGCAGGTGCACGGTGTGCAGGTGTGCAGTGTGTGGTGTGCAGGTGCGCAGTGTGCAGGTGTGCGGTGTGCGGTGTGCAGGTGTGTGGTGTGCAGGTGCGCGGTGTCCAGGTGTGCAGCGTGTGGTGTGCACGTGCGTGGTGTGCAGGTGTGCAGTGTGCAGGTGTGTGGCGTGCCGGCGTGC
>NW_006207351.1:1622328-1628986 GCF_000334495.1 Tupaia belangeri chinensis | reverse complement strand
GTGTCCGGGTGTGCAGGTGCGCGGTGTGCAGGTGAGTGGTGTGCAGGTGTGCGGTGTGTGGTGTGCAGGTGTGCGGTGTGCAGGTGCACGGTGTGCAGGTGTGCGGTGTGCAGGTGCGCAGTGTGCAGGTGTGCAGCATGCAGGTGTGCGGTGTGCAGGTGTGTGGCGTGCAGGTGTGCGGTGTCCAGGTGTGCAGGTGCGCGGTGTGCAGGTGCGCGGTGTGCAGGTGTGCAGGTGCTGCACATCCCCTGCCATGGGCCCGCGGGTATCTCCCAGCCTGGCCTCGCCGCCCTGCAGTCTTTCCCGAACTGCTGAGCTCAGGACGGGGAGTAGGTGTGATGAAGAGATGGGCTGTAGACGGCTGAGCACATGCTCACCTGTGCTGGTGGCCACAGGCCTTCCACCTGTCACAGCGGGCCTGCCTTTCGTGGGCACAGGGTCCTGCCGACAGCCCGTGTGGCTGCCCTTCCATCTGCCTGATGCCGCAATCGGCCTCCCTCGCCTCCTGGGCCAGCAGTGCCTGTGTTTGCGGATGCCCTCGAGTCAGCCCGGTGTCGGACTTTAATTCTGACTCGTGGTGTCGTTTAGCCCCGTCTCAGCATGATTGGGGAATTTACATCACGCTAATGAACTCCCGCGGTGGGCGAATGGCTTGCTGTAGTGAGTCTGTGCGCACAGTAACCTGGCCGTGCCGGCTAATTCCCGGCTCATTTCACAGCGTCTCACGGTGGCTCAGTGTCGAGGCAATGATCTCCGCGCTGCCCAACCTCAGAGCGCCCGAGACTGGTGCTGCGAGCGCACGAGCTCGGGCCAGACCCACTAACCTGCTCGTTCCCCCACGTCCTCACTCCAGGGCCGGGTGATCGGGTTTCATGTCCTCGGACCCAGTGCTGGCGAGGTTACCCAGGGCTTTGCAGCCGCAATGAAGTGTGGGCTCACCAAGCAGCAGCTGGACGGCACCATCGGGATCCACCCCACCTGCGGGGAGGTAGGCGGGCTCTGGCCGGCTCTGCCTGGGGCGGCTGAGTGAGTGGGGGCACGCTGCCAGCAAGGCTCGCAGTGGGAACGCCTGTGGTGCATCCGGGTGTGTCTCCTCAAAGCGGCGTGAAGGCCGGGCAGTGGCCGTCTCCTCCCCTCCGGACAGGTGTTCACAACCTTGGACGCCACCAAGTCGTCGGGCCTGGACGCCGCCCAGGGCGCCTGCTGAGGCTAGGCCTGCTGCCGCCGTGCCCCTTGTCTCGTCACTCCCTCGGAGACACCCGCCCTACTGCTCCTGACAAGGGGCAAGGACGCCGGCTGGCAGCAGGCACTGCCTCGGTCCCTCTGACCGCGAGACGCAGCCACTGCTTCCTTGACGCCTCGGCTCGGAGCCGCGCTCGGGTGGGCCGAGGCCGAGCCCCGCGGGTCAGCACCGACTTCCCCATGGTCAGCCCCGGTTCGCGTGCCGGGTCAGCCTGTGTTCTCACCCCTGTTTCTTGTTTTTGTGAAGACATTTTCAGGTTATGAGATGACTCCAGAGCGGTGACTGCCCAGTGAGTGGGCTTGGGGTGGGGCCCACGCTGGCTGGTGGTGGCAGCTGCAGAGGGCCGGCCACACCGGGGCCACTCTGCCTCTGCCAGGGGGCCTCTTATCAGTGGGCCGCTCCTGTCCCTGCCGGCCTCCTCCTGGGTCTGTGAGCCCTCCCGAAGGCAGCAGGGGCCGGGTCAACTTTCACCCCAGGAAGCAGCACCTCTGTCCTCATCAGGGTCCACAGCTTGCTCCACTGGGATGGGGCCGGCAGGCGGGGCCTCCTCGCAGCTAGTGAGACCTGCCCCTCCTGCCCCACCTCCCGGCCCTGCAGCTCCAGCCGCTCTGATGTTCTGCCGGGTCCCCCTCCCTGGCTCTGTGGAGAGCTTGGGGTGCCCTGGAGGGGCAGGTCAGCCCCCGCCCTGCCTCGGCCTCCTTCAGGCTACCCCTGCTCCTGCCCGGTGGGCCGGGCTGTGGTGGTGCTCCCCCTTCACCTGGAGGAAAGCGGCAGGTCTCTCCAGGGACCGTTGCCACTTGGCGGCCGTGCCTGGGGCAGGCGTCGGTGCCCTGTTGCTCTCGGCCCTCTGGTTGTCGGGTTGTTGCTATAGTGTGCGCGCACAGTCGTGGGAGGGACAGACAAAGTGAGAAATCACCGCCGGGGCATGGCCACCCCGCATTCGTCCCCCTCCGTTCTCCTCTCGGGATCTTGGACGTGCACACGCACGTGCCCGGCCTATGTTCTAAGGCACCAGGTCTGGGACTCGAACCATGGTTGACTATGTAGGAGTCTAGCAGCGGAACCGTTACGCCACCTTCTGGTCCTTTGACCACAGGCAGCCCATGTGGCTCACAGCTGTCGCATGGAGCAAGGCGGACATGCACTTCCTGCCACCCCAGAGAGCCCACGGGGCTCCACCCAGGCCCAGCCACCAGGACGCAGCCCCGGGGCCTGGACCTACGCAGACCAGGACCTAGCATCCTGCCCTGTGCAGCCGGGGCTCTGGGCCGTGTGTGGATGGCACCATGGCTGTTTGGACTCCAGGGAAAATGTGTGAACACGCGGTGGGCGGCAGGGGCAGGCAGTCCACAGGCAGAGGAGTCGCCCGTGGGCTTTCCCGACCCCACTTCACCTGTGCTTGCCGGGCTTCACAGAGGCACAGCTTGGGGCCGGCAGGTGGCGTAGTGGCTCAGGCACTGGATCCCCACGAGGTCGACTGCCATTCGCATCACAGACCCAGTGCCTGAAACAGACCAGGCGCGCGTGTGTGCCCAAAATCCTGAGAGGAGAATGGCGGGATGCGGCGGGGCCGCCCCCCCGGGGTGATTTCTCACTTTCTGTCTCTGTCTATCTCTGTCTCTCCAGCAAGCACATGTGCCCTATTACAAAAATCCCCCCCCCCCAAAAAGAAAAGAAAAAAGCCAGAATCACAGGCCAGCCAGTGGCAATTAAGGTGACTAAGGCAGCTGGGTCCCACATGGCCAACCATACGATTCAGGTCCTAGACCCAGCAAATTGAAAATCACTCCAGACACGTGTACGCGTGCAGAGTGGGCGAGAAGGGGTCACGGCATGACTGGCCGTCCAGGGTGACTCCTCGCTTCTCTCTCTCTGTATCTTTAGGGAGCACATTCACCCTCTAGGCCGTGTAAGGGGGGGGGGTGGCAGGTGGTTAAGGTACTGAACTTCCATGTGGCTGACTGTGGTTCGAGTCCTGGACCTGACAGCTTCGAATCATGCCGGGCACGTGTGCATCCATGCCCAAGGTCGGAGAAGAGTAGAGTCAATTGCCGCGTGGCCGGTCCCCCGGGATGCTTTCTCACGTTCGCTGTCTCTAGTGAGTGCACGCACCCCGTCACAGTCTGTACAAGAGGAAAAGCCAGATCCCTCATGTGGAAGATGGTGGCTCACTCTGGAAGGGTTCGGCAGCTCCTTTAACCAGAAACAACCGGCCGCCTGGCCCCGCGCCCTGGTGTACGTCCCAGAGAAACGGCTGCGGGGCGGGCCAGGCTGCGGGTACCGGGAGCAGTGTTACTGCCTCGGCTGGCCCGCTGCCGCGCCGGCACTGGCCAGGCCGACAGCTGTGCACTCACGTCGGACCACGGCTGCATCAGGCCCGGGCTGGGCGTCGCCCAGGGGACCACAGCGAGGAGAGCACAATGCGGGTCCTACCTGCAGAACTTCGGGAATGCCAGGCTTCTAGCCACGGGGACAGAGCTGTGGTTGCCAGCGCTAGCCCAGGGCGAGGGCGAACGTGACGGTGGCAGGGTGGCCTGAGGGGGCCTCGTGGAGGAGGTTCCACCGAGGTCCTTCATGGTGGTTACACGAAGCTACATAGGTGAGAGGACTCCAGCGCGATGGGCACACACTCATGCCCACACGTGCGCACACGTGGGGGTGTCTAACTGGGACACGGCACGGCACGGCAGCAGGGCTGGGCGGAGAGGCCACCCTGACCACGCTGACGCCGCCTCTTGTGTTCAGCCATGGCTGAGCAGTGAGCCACGGCCTGACCCCTCCGTGATGGACTCGAAAGCCCACAAGGCGTGTGAGCAGCACAAGTGCAGGGTCAGGGCCCAGGAGACGTTCGCCAAGAAGTGCCCCTACAGGTGCGGGAGGTTGTACAGGCATGTGAGGTTGTACAGGTGTGGGAGGTGCCCCTACGGGTGCGGGAGGTTTACAGGTGTGTCAGGTTGTACGGGTGCGGGAGGTGCCCCTACGGGTGCGGGAGGTTGTACAGGTGTGGGAGGAGCCCGTACGGGCATGGGAGGAGAGGTGCCCGGCAGGTGTGGCAAGTGTCCACGGAGGCCCCAGGTCCCTGTGCAAGTGTCCACACAGGTATGAGAGCCCAGGCCCCAGGCCCTTGCCTGCCCTGCAGGGTCCTCGTGTGCTCTGGGCTGGGCTCCATCGCAGGCCTGTTGCCGTGAGGCCCACGGTGGGCTGGGAGTGCTGCAGCCTGAGTGTCTGTGCCGTCGTAGGTTCTCTTGGCTGACAGAGCCCACCCTGGAGTCCCCGCAGCCCTGGGCGGCCATGACCAACTCGGCCAAAGAGCAGCTGCCCCTGCAGAAGAGGCTGGTGCCCACAAGGTCCATCCCGGTCCGAGGGTGAGCACCTGCCTGTGGGAGGCCCGGCCAGCTGCTGCCCCCATGGCCTGGCCCTCCGTGATGGACTCTAGAGGCAGACGCTCTGGGCGCCCCCGTGCTCCATTTTTAAACTGGGGAAACTGAGGCCCAGAAAGGGATGCCCGGTGGTGGTTCCCACAGCCAGGCAGCTTCCAGGCAGGGGCATGACCGACCTCCTGGGGCAGGGCTCACCCTTGTCCTCTGCACGTCAGAACCACGGCAGCGAAGCAGGCACGTTTGGGGCCTGTGTGGCCTGGCTGAGCAGCTGCTTGGAGGTGGGGTGCTGGCAGAGCACCCAGTGGGAGAGCCCATGCCTGAGCACGACACACAGCACACGCACCCACTATCACCCCATACACGGGTGTGTACGGGGCAACCCAGGTGTGGCAAGTGTCCTGGACAGGCCTGCGTGCGGTAGAACTGATACACACACACGCCTCCTAACACGCACACCAAGAATCAGCCTGGGATCAGGTGCCCCTGGAAAGTCAGTGGAGGGACTGAGGACTTCCATGGCCAGGTCAGGGTGCACGGCCCCCACGGCCTCCCAATACCCCCGCCCACCCCGACATGCCACCTGCCGACCCAAGGGAATGCTGGCATGGAGGGCTTCTGGGCAAGGGCTGGTGCTCAGCACCCTGGACAGCAACTCTGTGGTCCCAGGGTGTGCACAAGCTCCCTTAACGGACACCACCTCGTGTGCACACCCGCACACACAGGTGTACACCCACACGCAGGTCCACACGTGCACAGGTGCATACCCACACGCAGGTCCACACGTGCACAGGTGTACACCCACACGCAGGTCCACACGTGCACAGGTGTATACCCACACGCAGGTCCACACGTGCACAGGTGCACACACAGGTGCATACCCACACGCAGGTCCACACATGCACAGGTGCACACGGGCAGGGGCACATGCACAGGTCCACACACAGGTGCACACGTGCAGAGGCACACCCATGTGCAGGGGCACACAAGTGCACACACACACAAGTGCACACACTGCCTGTGGCAGCCCTGGCCTTTGCCCTAGTGTCCTCCCCACTGCAGGGAGCCTCAGGCCCCAGGCTTTTGTCCCAAATCTCTGAGCTGCATGGTGGCAGCTGTGGCAAGGCTGATGTCCCTGGGTCTCAGGTTTCACTTGTGCAAAATGAGCAGCTCAGAGTCGGGCGAGGGTCTGCAGGAGCCCAGCCTGGCCAGCTGGGGTGAGGGCGGCAAGCTGAGGGCCACTGCATGGAGGGCCTCCCTCCCACACAGCCCCCAGGCTGCGTCCGATCCCTGCACTGCAGGAAGCGCGGGGTCCGCGGAGACCCCAGGTCCCAGGAAGACGACCCCAGAGCCCACCATGAGCCTGGGCCCCTGACGTGTCAGGGGCAGAAAGTGCAGTGGGCAGTGAGGCCAAGCCAGCATGGTGGTGGGCCTGCAGGTTCTGGCTTGGGCGTGGTGGGAGAGGTGTATGTGCCGTGCCCTGGCCTGCGCTGCCGGAAGGACTGGGGCAGGGCTCGGTGCCCCCCAGGTGCAGCACGCCGCTGTCTGGGCCGGCTCCAACCCAGTGCGGCCGTGTGGCTTCCCTAGGCTCGGAGCTCCAGACTTCACAGCGCCCCTGGGCTACTTGGCCCCTCCGCCCCCACAGTGCCACCTCTGGGAGCTCAAGCTGCTCATCCACCGCTTCCCCCGACTAGGCGCCCGAGAGCTCTCCCTGCCGCGCACCTGCATTGAGGCCGACCCTGACCCCTGGGCCTGCGCGGTGGCAGGGCCGGCCAGGGACCCCTCTTAGACCTCCAGCTGCTCCACCCACCTCCCAGCCTCCTGCTCCTCGGCATGTGCAGGCCGCAGCCGCAGAGACGGGTGAGGGGAACAGCCCCTGTGGCTACGGAACCTCCCGGAACCTCGTGCTAATAAACGTGGCAGGCTCGGACCCCACTCGCGTGGGCCGGTCACCGTGCCTCTGCACCCCCATGTCCCTCTGTCGAATGGCACTTCGTCTGCAGAGCTGTGCGAGAGTTCCAAGGGCGTGGCTGGGGGG
>NW_006207351.1:1620860-1622187 GCF_000334495.1 Tupaia belangeri chinensis | reverse complement strand
GTGGGGACTGTTACGCCATACCACAGTGACACCCCGAAATGTGCGGCGGCCACTCGGAAGCCGCTCTTTACACAGTAGCCTGAAACGTGCAACAGGTGCATCACAAGCCTCCCACACTCCGTGAGTCTGGCACGTAGCCACCTTGTGTATGTCATGGGGGGGTGTGGGGCCGCGCGGCAGCCCTACAGGAGAGCTCCTGTTCAAGTCTGGAGCCCGCTCCCACCCGTGAGCAGCTCCCGCGCCCTGCTCCCGCTCCCGAGTCCTGTGCCTCTCACCCAAGGACTGAGAAGGCCCCCACATCTGCCCAGTCACCACAGGGGCCTCCGGGCTCCCAGAGACAGGAGGCGGGGCAGTACTCATGCACACAGGGCGGGCTGGCGGACACCCTGACCCAGGTCAGAGCGGGTCCATCACTGTGGCCCGCCACCTGGTGCCCCGCCCACTGTCCCACACCTGCGGCTGCTGCGGGCACAGGTGCTGTGCTCGCCCTCGCCCGACCTTCATTACCAGCTGGGGAGGAAGCACTGGGACCACCAGAGGCCACCGGGCAGCCCCGCCCCCAGAGAAACGGGAACAAGTAGATAAACTTCCCAAACTGGAAGGTAACATTTATTTAAAACGCGCCTGGGTGGCTCCCCAAGGCCCCAAACCTTCCTAGGGTGCAGTGCACGGGGGGCCAGCACACAGGACCCTGATCCCCCTGGACTGAGGTGGGGCAGGCAGGGCAGCCGGCGAGATGCGGCCCTGATGGAGCTGCCAGAGAGGGCGAGAGCTGGTGCCCTCCTGGGCAGTGCCCACTGCAAGGTGGGCCCTGCCCCAGGTCCTCCCAGGGGCAGCTGAGGGCTGAAGGGGCTCCCAAGCCAGGTGTCAGCATTCAGCTCCGTGGCACCAGGTGGGGGGCAGAGGTGACCCCACAATGGCTTCTCATAGCCTGGAAAACTGGCCGGGGGTCTGTCCCCACCAGGGCACTGAGCACACCTGCCAGCTGGAGTGTCGGGAGGACCCGGGCACAGGTGCACGGTCAAACCCGGCCAGCGGCGGCCTGCAGTAGGCTGGCGACCAGGCCAGGGGCCTGAGCGGCTCTGAGAGGGGCCGTGGGGGCAGCTCTGGCCTGGGGGGGCTTGTGGGAGAGCCCCTGGGCGGCCTGGTCCCAGGCCTCCTAGCGCAGCCGCAGGGCCGCGGGCGCCGAGTAGTTGAACAGCAGGAAGTCCAGCTTGTAGAGGTCGAAGAGGCGCCGCTGGTAGAAGGGGCTGATGTCCTGGAAGAGGCGCGCCGCCTGCTCGCGCGCGGAGGCCGCCCTGGGCCGCGACGGCGCCGCAGGGAAGCG
>NW_006207351.1:1614426-1620466 GCF_000334495.1 Tupaia belangeri chinensis | reverse complement strand
TGGTACAGGCCACCTTGGGCACGTAGCAGTAGAGCAGGCCGTGCACGTCGTCCACCAGCACGTGCTGCAGGTCCTCGGGCTGCAGCAGCCGCTGTCGCCGCGTGTAGAGTGCAGACCCGGCGCAGCGGGCCACGCCGCTGGCGGTGCTCCTGCACCAGGGGCGAGCGGGGGTCCTGTGGGGCGACAGTGGCAGTGGACACACTCAGGGCTACAGGTGGCAAGCTCGGCCACCCTGGGAGTGCCCAAGGACTCAGGCAGGGGCTGCGCGGGGCTCCAGGGTACCCACCCCGAGCTGCCACCCATCTGAGCGGCGCTGGCCTGGGGACCTGTCCGGGTCTCGATCTGCGGGGAATGGGCTCTGACCCTGCTGAGGTGGGGAGGAGGATGTGACTGATCCAGGCTAGGTGCCCTGCTCAGAGGAGGGACAGCTGCTCCCCAGCCCAGGGCCTGAGCCTGCCCTTGGTCCCCAGGATCCAGGTGGGGAACTCCCCCCCACATGCCGCCCCTGTGGTCCTGCTTTCTTTTTCTCTCCAGATTCTAATCTCAGGGCCAGGCAGGAGGCCCGCCAGCGGGAGTGGGCGCTAGGAGCAGCAGCTGGTCTCCCTGGTGTTCACCGCTGCCAGGCTGAGCGCTGCACCGTCCCGAGAGGGGTCCATGGGAGGGCCGGAGCCAGCGCTGGCTGCCACCCAGGACCCTGCAGTGCCCCAGACTGCGCCCCGCTCTCCTCACGCCCCATCCGCCCTAGACAGCGGTCGCCTCCCCAGGACGCACCTCTGCCCCCTCCTGTGGGATTTGTGTCTGAGTTGTTTTTTTGTTTGTTTTTGAGAGGTTTTTGCTATAGGGCGCCTGTGCACTTGCCAGAAAGCAGAGAGAGACAGAGAGACAGAAAGCGAGAAATCACCCTCCGGGGGGATGGCCACGCCACAATCCTTTCTCCTCCATTCTCCTCTCGGGATCTTGGGCACACACGCACATGTGCCCGGCATGAGTTTAAGCCACCAGGGCCGGGATGCGAACCGCGGTCGACTACATGGGAGTCCAGCGACATAGCCATTATGCCAACTGCTGGTCCATCGTGTCTGAGTTCTTAAAAGACAGTGTTTTAGGGACCAGCAGACGGCATCATGGTTCTGTAGCTGGACTCCCACAGGGCCAACTACGGTTGGAGTCTTGAAACACACCGGGTGCATGTGCATGTGTGTCTGAGATCCCGAGAGGAGGATGGAGACGAAGGGATTGTGGCGTGGCCATCCACCTGGGGTGCGATTTCTCATTTTCCCTCTCAATGTCTCTGTCTCTCTCCCCTAAGGCAAAAACCTCTTTTAAGAAGTGTTTAATTTCTTAAAATTGCATCAAAACCCTTCAGGATTTAAGGAAAGGGCAGTGACAGTATCGGTGACGATGCAAGCGTGTGGCACCTGGGGACGGAGGGGGCAGCTGCCATGGAGAGCAGCCAGCGCCTCTCTGAGTAGCAGTGCCTGAGCGGGGGCCACCCACTTCCTGCCCAAAGACCGGGTGACAGGGGCAGCTGCACCCGAGTGCCAGGCCCAGCCCAGCATGCACTGGCCTGGTCATTTTTATCACGCTCTCTCTGGCCGCCAGATGCCCAGCGCACAGGCTTCTCTAGCGGGGCGGGCCGGGGGCTCCCCAGAAGCCCGGAGATGGTGGAAGCTGACCCCGCCCCAGGCCTTGCCCTCGTTGCTGCCCTCTGGGCAGAGCCTGGCTGGGGCCCTGCCCAGGACTGCGGGTCAGCCCTGGCTCTCGGCTCCTGGGCTGATGGAGGGGGCGTCCCGGGTCTGTCCCCTACCTGGTCCAGGTCGTACAATCTCTGCAGGGGCGCCCTGCTCTCCCCGCCGAGCCAGCTGGAGCCCACGGCACTGCTGCTGGGCACTGTGGGCACAAGGAGAGCAGTCAGTGCCGCACTGGGGGAGGAGCAGGGCTGGGGACTCGGCCAACCCACCATGGCGCCCTGAACCCCTGCTGGGACTCAGTACTCCTCGCCCACCAGGCAGGGTCCTTGATGTCCTGCTGTCTGGGGGACAGGAGGGAAGGTGGGACCAGCCCACTGGCCTGGGGAGGGAAGGCCTGGCGGCCCTGCCTCACTCCCTGCCCCTGCTCTTCACGGACACCACAGCTAGCCCCACAGCGGGGAGCCCTGCGGGCCCATCAGGCTGGCTGTGTCCAGTACCCCAGATGCTGGGCAGCACCAGGCGCTAGCTCTCCGGGTGGTGACCCCACGGCTCCTAGGGCAGTACTGAGTGACCAGAGGCACGGCCGGCCTGGCCCTGACCCCACCACATGCCCACCGCTCTCTGCGGGCTCCTCTGCCCCGGGCCGCATCCTGCATTCCTAGAACAGGGCCAGGCCCCATGACCGCTGCCTGTGAGGACGCTGCGGCCCCAGAGCCCCAGTGCCGCGACCTCCTTCCAGGCTCAGACGGGGTCCCTGTGGGAGCCACGCTGTCTCCCTGGCAGCAACGCCGTCACCACAAAGTGCCCACAGGGAGGCCGCCATGTCAGCTGGGCCCTGAGTGGGGCAGGCTCCAGGCTGGGGCCAGCAGGTCTGGCCACCGCGAGCTGGCCGTCTGGCCTGTCCTCTGGCAGATGAGTGGTGTCCCTCCAGCTGTGGTCACCCGGTCTCCCCAGGGCCTCCACAGCAGGGGACGGAGGGAGAGCTGGTGCCCACTGCCGGCATCTGTGGGCGGGGGAGGAGTGCCACAGCCACCCAGCCCCCACGACTGAGCCCGTGGGCTTCCAGAGACACTGTGCCTTGCCGCCAGGGCCTCATGTCCTGGCCAGACCAGTCTGCAAGAAAGGGTCCCCAACACAACCCTGGGCCAGTGGGTGGAGGGCAAGGGACACCACCCGAGGGGCCCAGAATAGCTGTGGCCAGTGTAGATTATAGGGCCGGGCCGCCTCTGCCAGCCCCGCCCCTGCCCGCTGCACAGACTGTGGATGGGCCGACTGACCTGGAGGGCCCGGAGAGGGTGCCTGGGTCCAGCCCCGACCCGGCCACATGCGCCTCCCCCAACCTCTCCCCATCACTCCTACCCTCCTGGCCCGCCCACCCCCAGAGCCTCCCCTGGGACCCTCCAGGTCCCAGGCCCGCTGCCAAGGGCACAGCGGGACAGACGCCAGAGAAAGCCTCGTGGGGCTTCCCTTGGAAAACGGAGACAATAGCAGGAGGTCGGGGGCAGGGCAGGTGGGGAGGACAGTGCTGGAGGACACCACGTGGACGCCCAGGTAGAGCCGTCGGTGCTGTCCTCAGCGGGCCCCGGGCGCATGCCCTGCAGGGCTTGGGGAGCACCGTTCAGGGATTGCAACACCTGCCTGTAACGAGCCCCCCGTCTGGAGTGTTGCAAGAGTGGGCGGTGGAGCAGCGCTGGCCCCGGAGCCTGGCCACGGGGCGGGGCCCGGAAGTAGGGACCTTCCTCGGTGAGCGGCGAGGGCAATGCCGCTCCCTTACTGCGCTTCCCGTGCTAATGCCGTGTGCCGAGCGCTGCGAGCTCTCCCCTAGCTTGTCCCAGGGTGCGCCCAGGTCCGCTCTGCCTCCCCACCCTCTGCTCGCTCCGGACCTGCTCCCCCTCGGCTCCCACCTTCCCAGGGCCGGGACCTGCAGTATTCCTTGGCAGGGGCCTGCACCTGGGTGGACAGACTCTGATGGGACCCCAACTCAGAGGTCCCCTCTCCGACGGTAGGAACCGCCCCCCAGCAGCCCCCCACTCACGGCACCCGTGGTGCTGGGATCGTGGGAGTGCGTGGCCGACTGCCCCGAGGTCAGTTCTGCCGGGAGCGGGCTTCTCTTCTCCTGATTGCCCGTGCTGCCCAGTGTCAGACGGCCTTCGAGGCCGACGGCCGCACACCTCCACGTGAGGCATGCGGAGTGGCTCCCCCGCGCTCCCCGCCGTCACACGGTGTCTCCCGCGCCTCGTCTGTACTGCACCCTGCCTGCAGCAGCCTCTCGTCACTTCCCGTCTGGTAGGCTCCTATGCACTCTCCAAAGCCCCACTGAAACGCCCTGCTGGGCGGTGGGAGGGCTCCCATTTACACCGAGAGCAGAATCCGAGAGCGGAATCCGGACCCCACGTGTGGTGGGAGAGTCACGTCCTTCGCTGCGGAAGCGGAGCCCTCGCTCCGGCTCTCCGACTCGCACTGTCCGTGGCCCTGGCACTGTGCCAGCTCTGAGTGGACAGCGGCCTGGTGGGCGGCCACTGCCCCGGCTCGGCCGCTGACGTCCCTGCAGGAGGGCACCTGCCCGCTCAGGGCCCACAGTGCTCCCACAACCGCCAGGTCGAGGCCTCGCCAATCAGAGCGCCCGCCCCTCCCTGCCGCAGCGATTGGCTCGGACAGGGGCACCAGGTGACCAGGTTGGTGAATCCAGGCTGGCGAGACCCATCCTTGGGGCCTTGGTTGGAACTATGGGAGAAGGCTGGGGTGGCAGAGCTGGCGACGCATCCACAGAGAGGGACCAGCTCTGTGACCCGAGCCCCCCGACAGCCAGACCCTGGGGCGTGGTCGCCGATCCCTTCTGTGAGTCCCCAAGTGCTCCAGAGCAGAGACCCCCGTCCTGCCCACATCTGGGGTGGGCAGATAGCCAGGAAGACCGGGCAGGCCGCGGCCGGCACCACCAGCCCTGGGGACCTGGCACAGCAGCTACTCTCCACCTCTCTTTGGGTAAAGGCCTGATAGGGATTTGAGGCTGTGAGCAGAGACTCCGTGACACTGGGTGACATGCAGTAGGCCAGGCTCTCAGCCCCGTGGGACCATGACTGGCTGCCTGGTTTCCCGGCCAGACCTGTGTGGGTGCAGGGGAGCGTCAGGTCCTTGTTGGTGTGGACCTGGGCAGTGTAGGGCTCAGGGGGGCTGGTGCAGGGCTCAGGGGAGTGACCCAGGGGGGCAGCGCAGGGCTTGGAGGGACGGCGCAGGGCTCAGGAGGACAGCCCAGGGATCAGGGGGGTGACCCAGGAGGGAGGTGCAGGGCTCGGAGGGGTGGCGTAGGTCTCAGGGACAGTTCAGGGCTCAGGGGGGCAGCCCAGTGTTCAGAGTCAGCTCAGGAAGACAGCCCAGGACTCTGGGACAGCCCAGGGCTTGGGGGCAGCCCAGGGCTCGGGGGCAGCACAGGGCTCGGGGGCAGCACAGAGCTCAGGAAGACAGCCCAGGGCTCGGGGGCAGTGCAGGGCTAGGGGGACAGCCCAGGGCTTGGGGGACACCCAGGACTCAGGGGACAGCCCAGGACTCAGGGACAGCTCAGGGGGCAGTGCAGGGCTGGGGGAACAACCCAGGGCTTGGGGGACACCCAGGACTCAGGGACAGCTCAGGGCTCGGGGACAGCTCAGGGCTCGGGGGCAGCACAGAGCTCAGGAAGACAGCCCAGGATTTGGGGGCAGCACATGGCTCAGCGTGGCAGCGTAGGGCTGGGGGACAGCCCAGGACTCGGGGACAGCCCAGGACTCGGGGGCAGAGAAGGACTCAGGGAGACAGCGCAGGGCTTGGGAGACAGCCCAGGGCTCGGGGCAGCGCAGGGCTCAGTGGGGAGCACAGGGCTGGGGGCAGGCCCACTGCAGGGGCAGCCTGGAAAGGGAACCCAGGCTTCGTTCCCACACCCAGGGCTCCGCAGTACGGAGTGGGCAGTGAACCGGCGCCCCTGGCTGCCCTCACCCACCACCCACCGCCTACAGGGTCCCCAAGGGCAGGTCTCCCTGGGAATGATCCTGAGAGCCCAGTCCCGGGAGAGCGGGGGCACCCCAGTACCCCACCCTGCACTCCAGCTGGAGAGGGGACAGCAGGGACGCTGCCCAAGGGTTGCACTCACCCCGACGAAGAGCACCCAGGAGCAGGAGCACTGTGCCCAGACACGTGGCTGCCAGCAGGGGCCACCGCCAGCGGCGCCTCCCCATGCTGTGCGGGTGCAGGCGGGACCGGAGGACGGGAGGACGGAGGAGGGGCGGCAGGGGCGGGGTTCGCTTTGGACAGGACCGCCCCAGGACCTGCCTTAGCCAACCGCTCCTACCCAGGCTGGGGGCTTCGGGGCCTGCTTGGGG
>NW_006207351.1:1614160-1614400 GCF_000334495.1 Tupaia belangeri chinensis | reverse complement strand
AGCGGGGTGACGTGCTGGCAGCCCAGGACGGGGGCGGTGGGCGACCGCAGGTCAACTTCCAGGCCTGGACTGTGGAGGGGACACAGCCCAGGGCGGGGACAGTGCGTCTCCGCCCCTGGAGTCAGCCTGACAGGGTACAGCCAGCCACCCACGGCCACAGTGTGGGGGAGGGGTCCTCCTGCTGCTGTCCAGGCCGGGGACACTCCAGGGCTGGACCGGGCCGAGCCAAGAGGCCGGCGG
>NW_006207351.1:1609229-1612041 GCF_000334495.1 Tupaia belangeri chinensis | reverse complement strand
TCCCCCACCCAGGGCTCCGCAGTACGGAGTGGGCAGTGAACCGGCGCCCCTGGCTGCCCTCACCCACCACCCACCGCCTACAGGGTCCCCAAGGGCAGGTCTCCCTGGGAATGATCCTGAGAGCCCAGTCCCGGGAGAGCGGGGGCACCCCAGTACCCCACCCTGCACTCCAGCTGGAGAGGGGACAGCAGGGACGCTGCCCAAGGGTTGCACTCACCCCGACGAAGAGCACCCAGGAGCAGGAGCACTGTGCCCAGACACGTGGCTGCCAGCAGTGGACAGGACCGCCCCAGGACCTGCCTTAGCCAACCGCTCCTACCAAGGCTGGGGGCTTAGGGTCCTGCTTGGGACCAGGCCGGGGAGGCGGCTCCACCCAGCCCCAGGAGCCTGGTGACTTGCTGGCAGCCCAGGACTGGGGCGGTGGGCGACCGCAGGTCAACTTCCAGGCCTGGACTGTGGAGGGGACACAGCCCAGGGCGGGGACAGTGCGTCTCCGCCCCTGGAGTCAGCCTGACAGGGTACAGCCAGCCACCCACGGCCACAGTGTGGGGGAGGGGTCCTCCTGCTGCTGTCCAGGCCGGGGACACTCCAGGGCTGGACTGGGCCGAGCCAAGTGGCTGCGGGAGTGGCTTTTTGCTGGAGTCTGCCCCTTCGGCGTCCCTTCCTGCCCTCAAGGCCACCCCACAGCCTGGCTTCCCTGGGGTCTCCAGGTCCTGCCCGAATGCAGGCTCGTGAAGGGCCTGGCCTGGCTGGGGGGGGCTTGCTCATGTCCCCCTGGCTTCCCTGGGGTCGCCAGGTCCTGCCTGAATGCAGGCTCGTGAAGGGCCTGGCCCTGCTGGAGGGGGCTCATGTCCCCTGGATGGCAGGTCAGTGGTGCCTCGTCTTGTCACCCTCGGGCCCTCGGGGCACCTGGGAGCACCCAGAGCTTGCAGAGGAGAGCGGCGGGGGCAGGGGAGGGGACGGGAGCAGAGTCCAGCCTCCTGGGTAAAGCTGTCCAGCTAGCCTATGCGATGGGGACACTGACCCCTGGGCCTGGTGCCCAGAAGTTAGGCTCGCAGGGAGCCCAAGGAGCTCACAGGCACCGTGGGTGTGACACCGTGTGTGGGCACTGCGTGTGGGCACCCTGTATGGACACCTTGTGTGGGCACCGTGTGTGGGGCACCGTGTATGGGGCACTGCGTGTGGGCACCGTGTGTGTGGCACCGCATGTGGGCACCGCGTGTGTGGCACCGTGTGTGGGCACCATGTGTGGGCACCGTGTGTGGGCACCTGTGTGTGGGCACTGTGTGTGGGGCACCATGTATGGACACCTTGTGTGGGCACCGTGTGTGGGCACTTGTGTGTGAGCACTGTGTGTGGGGCACCGTGTGTGGGCACCGTGTGTGGGCACCATGGGACACCGTGTGTGGGACATCGTGTGTGGGCACCATGTGTGGGCACCGTGGGACACTGTGTGTGTGGGCACTGTGTGTGGGCACCGTGTGTGGGCACCATGGGACACCGTGTGTGGGACACCGTGTGTGGGCACCGTGTGTGGGCACCGTGGGACACCGTGTGTGGGCACCGTGTGTGGGCACCGTGTGTGGGCACCGTGGGACACCGTGTGTGGGACAGGGTATGGCATTACACTCCCTTTTGCTCGTGGCCCTGCTGTGCACCTGCTGGCCATGTGAGGGCACGGCCCGGCCTCTGCCCCAGTCCCGACAGTGGGGGATGCTCACTGTCCTGAGGATCAATGGCACGCGGGGACGTTGTGCAGCACCTGCTCAGCAAGTGCGCCACGGAGCCACGAGCGTGTCAGTGTCATGGCAGGGCTTCCCGGGCCCTGCTACGCTTACTTCTGGTCGGGAGGTCTGAGGAATATTAAGCAAATAATACTGAAAACCTTGCTGGCTTTAAGACTGGCTCTGGGACCAGCGGTTGGCGTAATGGCTGTGTCGCTGGACTCCCATGTAGCTGACCACGGTTCGAGGCTCCGACCCGGGGGTTTTAAATCCATGTCACGTGTGCTTGCGTGCCCAAGATCCCGAGAGGAGAAGGGAGGAGAAGGGATTGTGGCGTTGCCATTCCCCCTGGGGGGTGATCTCTCACTGTCTGTCTGTCTCTCTGGTGAGAACATGCGCCCTACAGCAAAAACCTCTCCAAAAAGATAAAAGAAAAGTAATGGCTTTAAGATGTGGCTCCAGGGAACCAGCAGTTAGCGTAATGGCTATGTCGCTGGACTCCCACGTAGTTGACCGCGGTTCGCGTCCCGGACCCGGTGGCTTAAAACTCTCGCCGGGCGCGTGTGCGTGCGTGCCCAAGATCCCGAGAGGAGAATGGAGGAGAAGGGATTGCAGCGTTGCCATTCCCCCTGGGGGGGGATCTCTCACTGTCTGTCTGTCTCTCTGGTGAGAACATGCGCCCTACAGCAAAAACCTCTCCAAAAAGATAAAAGAAAGTAGTCTTTGAGATGTGGCTCCAGACGGTAACATGGCTCACAGTGACGGGGGGGCTGGGGCGGGGGAGTCCAGCTCACAGATGAGAGCAGAGCCTCAGGAGCTGGCCCAGTACCCGGGTTCAGGGACACCTGCGTCCCCTGCGCCCTCCTTCCCGGAGCCGGTCCAGCCAAGTCTCCAGTGCCTGTGTCGCTGCCAGCTGGTGGCCAGAGCTGAGAATAGCACCCCAGTCATCCCTGTCTGGAGCTGGGTCCCTGGAGAGGAGGTCTTGGTGGGAGGGCCAGCCCTAGTGGCTACCCTAGGGTGAGGCCCCCTCTCACAGAGATTGTACCCGAGCCCCCCACCCTGCTGAGCTGCAAAGACGGTCAGTCCTG
>NW_006207351.1:1607540-1609219 GCF_000334495.1 Tupaia belangeri chinensis | reverse complement strand
GAGGAGGGGGGAGGGGGAGGAGCAGCCCTGTGAGGACTGGCCTGGCCGAAGCCATCCTGTTGCCCAGAGAGGAGAGGCTCCCTGCTGTGGGGTGGGAAGGCCGGTGGGAAGCGAGCTGGCAGGGGTCTGGGGAGGGGGTTTCTCGGGCTGAGGAGCCCCTAACAAAGCCCCTGAGTGACACACCCGTTTGCCAAGTGTCAATCCCTGAGAATGTAAACGGCCTTCACCTTTGCTCCAGAGTGAAGGGGTGGCGGGTGCCGCTCGGTGGACATCTCCTCCCCCTGCCTCATCTGGAGGCTGGCCGGGAGCGTGCTGGGTGGTCGACACCTGCCCACGGAGCCCTCTGCGTCTGGCCGGGTCCGCCGCCTCCTCTCCCTGCCTCGCCCGATTCAGGAGGCAGGGAGAGGAGGCCCCCTTGGACAGGCACGGGGATCTTGCAGGCGTGCTTTAAAACCGCCATCGCGGCGCTGGGCGACGGCGGAGAGGCGGAGGCGGACGGGGCCTGGATCTCGGTGTCCTGGCCTGGTGTGGGTCTCCGGTGCACAGAGCGACAGGTCCCGCCACACTGGCAGTGGAGGGAGGAGCGGGCCTGGGGAAGGGCCCACGCTGTCTGGAGGGTGACACCTGTTCTCTTTTAAGGGCTTTTGCCACAGAGCGCGTGTCCTCACTGGGAGGTGGGAGTGCGAAATCGCCCCACAGCCCCTTCTCCGCTCTCCTGTCGGGGCTTTGGGCGCGCACACCTGGTGTGATTTCAGGCCACCAAGCCTGGACGCAGCCTGCGCGGCCGTGTGGGATCCAGCGACTCACCTGCCCGCGGCCCGCCGGCCCCAGTGATGCTTCTGTTTGAGAGCTTTCTGCTGTAGGTACATGCGCCGGAGAGACAGAGACAGAGACAGCGAGAAGCCACCCCCGGGAGGTTGGCCACACCAAATCCCTCCGCCTCCGCTTCTCGGACTTTGGCATGCACATGCGCCTGGTCTGTTTCAAGCCTCTGGTCCCGGGCCTTGAACCGCAGTTGGCCAAGTGGGCGTCCAGAGCCTTAGCCACTACAGGACCTGCTGGCCCCCAGTGAGGCGACAGTATCAGGCCGGATCAGTCTGGCGTTAGGCGTCTGCACCCACATGGCTGACTGTCAGAGTCCAGGAGCGGGCGCCTCGAGGAATGCGGGCTCCAGTGGACCCCGCAGGCAGGGAGAGAGGCGGGAAGGGACTGGGGTGGCCGTCCCCGCGGGTGCTCCTCCTCCCTGTGTCTCCGGGGAGCCCACGCACCTGTGGCAGAACTTGGTGAAGAGAAACTGGCGTGTCACCGCTGACTCTGCCCTCGCTGTCCCTGCCCTCGCTCGCTTTTGTCCCTTCCAGGCAGCCGTGCTTGCGCGTGCACACGCACACACGCACACGCACACACGCACACGCACACATGCACACGCGCACACACGCACACACGCACACGCACGCACACACACGCACACACACACACGTACAGAGCGGCACCCCCAGCAGGGCCTTTGCTCTGTCATGCTCTCCTGGTCTTGCTAGCCTGGACCCCGATCCTGATCCCGGCGCATGTGTGTGGGCCTGGCACTCGGGGGACCAGGGTGTGAACCGAGGACCTTCCCATGTGGGTCCAGGTGCCACTGCCTGGCCCCGATTCGGCTCAGTCCTGACGCTGCCTAAGAGCGT
>NW_006207351.1:1603591-1607467 GCF_000334495.1 Tupaia belangeri chinensis | reverse complement strand
ACCAAGTGGCTATGAAGTGAGCATTCCCTGACCCCCTCCTTAGCCCAGTGGGTTGCTCAGTGCTCAGGGCCACTCCCGTGTCCTGGGGCCCATAAAGGTGGACCAGTTGAGGGTGCACGGGGCAGGGCGTGGGACGGCCTGGGGGTTTTACGGGGGCTGCCTTGCGAAGGTGTGACCGTGACACTCCGGCCCTGTCCTCCCCACACAGAGCCGGCACGCACGCCGTCCTTCACGCTCCGCACCCTGGAACGGCACCGCCTGGTGGCAAACGAAGGTCAGGATGGCTGGGAGGGTGGCTGGGCCAGACCTCTGCTTCCAGGTTCAAGTCCCAGCTCCGCCCCCAGTGTGGACCGGTGGGCACTCCTCCGGGTGGGGGCTGTACCCCGCGGAGTTAATGACCGCTCGCTGTGTAAGCAGAATGGGGTCAGAGGCCACAGGGTGGGTGGGCCGAAGCTGGGCCCACGCCCAGGAGCCCGGGACTCCCTGCGGGTCGGGTCGCCGTGTCCCTGTCCGCAGCGCAGCTCCTGAGGCGCCGTGCCTTCTCGTCCACTGGCTGGGGGAGCGGCTCCTTTCCAAGCAAGCACCTCACAGGGCTCTGGAAATGGGTGGGCAGTGGGTTCCTCATGGAGCGGGGGTGCACCCCTGCTGGGACTCCTGCCCGTCACCCGGCCCCTCTGAAGTGCCAGGAAACGGGGTACGGGCACCCTGCAGACGCGCCCTGGGCTGTCTCCCACGGTGGTCACGGGTTCCAGGGCCGCCTCCTCGTACCGTGCCCATCTGACGGCCAGCGCCAGCCGAGCTGCGCCACGAAGCGGGCCCTGGAGACCCGGGCCCTTGCCTTCCCAAGTCCCCACAGGAGCCTGCCTCCTCTCAGCTCTGCCCTCCTGCGGGTGGGCGCCGCCCCGGCACCTCCATGGGCCAGAGCCTGGCCTGCCTGTGGGCCCCTCCCCGACCCAGGCCCAATGGTTGGAGGGGGCGGCCCCGGGCTGCAGGGTCCCCGCCCCACGGACTCTGCCTGCCCAGTCCCTTCCTGACCTCCCCACAGTGCTGGCCGCTCCTCCCTCCCAGCCAGACATGTCCAGCCTGCAGGCGCTGTGCTCCGGCCTGCCCCTGCGGCCCCTCCCTGAGAACCGCGGCCGCTGGCCTGGGGTGCCCCATGCCCCAGTCCGGACCCCCAGCCTCAGCCCTGCAGAGGAGCAGGTAAGGAATCTGCTCTGGGGCCTGGGGCCCCGCCAGTGCCTCCAGCCGCTCGGTGGTAGCCCCGCTTCCTGCTGTTCCTGAAGGGGACATCCTCCCCGGGGTCCCATCTTCCTGCTGTCCCTGAGGGGACAACCTCCCCGGGGTCCCTTCTTCCTGCTCTCCCTGAGGGGACACCCTCCCCGGGTCCCCCCTCCCTGCTCTCCCTGAGGGGACACCCTCCCCGGGGTCCCCCCTCCCTGCTCTCCCTGAGGGGACAACCTCCCTGGGGTCCCCTTTTCCTGCTCTCCCTGAGGGGACACACTCCCTGGGGTCCCCCCTCCCTGCTCTCCCTGAGGGGACACCCTCCCCAGGGTCCCCACCCTCGCTCTCCCTGAGGGGACAGATGCAATGCACTTGTCGGGTGTGGCCCCTGGGGTGCAGGACTAATCCCCATTTGGGATGGACGCTGTGCTCAAGGTCACCCGGCCACGGGCAGGGGCACTGTGGCCACCTCCTGTAGGAGGAGTGGCGGCCAGGCGTGAAGTGCCCTGACCTTGCCACCCGGCACCGGGCGTGGCCTGAGCGGGCAGTGGACCAGCACCCCTCGGCCTCCCTGCCCTGCCTGAGTCCTGGCAAGGCTGGCAGAGCTCCTGGCCCCTGCCGGCCCCCTTCCCCAGCCTGCGTCACTCCTGCGTCACTGCCCGCCCGGGAGCCCCACTTTCCTTTGTGAGCTGGGGAACACATCTGCCCGGTGGCTGGGAAGGGACCGGGAAGCCCAGTGGGCCGCAGGGCTGGCAGCTTCCTCCCACCCTGCCCTTAGTCACGCTACCCTGGAGTGTCAGAAGTGGCGGGAGCGCCTTGGGGGAGGCGGGAATAGAGAGGAACAGACTAGAAGCGGCCCCCACCCCGCAGGTAGGCCACTGCCCTTTGGACAGCAGCGGTGGGAGGGCCAGGGGGATGGGTCCCTGGGGAGGTGGCTGGAGGGGGTTCACAGGAGGGTGGGGTGGGGCTGAGCGGGCAGGGGGCGGGCCTGCCCCCCCTCCCGGAGGTGGGGCAGTGGCCATTGTTTCTCCGACTGGTTCCTGCTGGGCACTACAGCTCGACCTTGGGCCCCGGGGCACTGGCCCCACACACCTGGGACACCCGTGCTGGTGGGACAACCTCCCGCTGGGCGAGCAGGAGCTGTGGCCCGGTCTGCCTGGAGGACACGGGGCCGGAGTAGGGCCACGCGAGTGGCGGGGCTGGGGCTGTAGAAGGGGACAAGTCTTCCTTCTGGGTTCCGGGTCGGCCCCAGTGGTCCCAAAACCCGGAGTGGGCTCAGTGGGCTCAGGGGCAGCTGCTTTAGGCTTGCGCCTGGCTTCCGGCTTTCAGTTAGACGTGCGTATACGTCTGACGTAAGTGCTCACAGGGGTTTCTGAAAGATGAGACGCTAAGGGCCGGCACGTGGCACGGTGGTTACGGCGCTGTTTGAGTCCCAGGTTTGAGTCCCAGACCTGGCGTCCTGCCTTCTCTATTTGTGGTGAGAGCATATGCCCTGCAGCAATTACAGAGAGGAGAAAACCAAGTTAAATAAATCACTCTTCACAAACAAGCTCAATGTCGCCAAGTGTGAGCCCCAGGTCCCCGAGAGCCCCTCTGGCGGACCCTCCCAGACAGTCTGTGCGCTGAGCGGCCGATCCCGGCCATCCTGGCTAGAAGCCCGCGCCCCGCCAGGCCTGCTCTCCCCGGGTGGCTCTGCTGGCCTGCAGGGGCTTTCCTTGTTCGGCTGAACTGGAACGCTCTTCAGCCTCGGTTCTTCTGTAAGTGGACGTCTCGCACCGGGGCCTGGCCTGCCCACCGTGTCTGGGCCAGTGTGCCCTCAGAGGGAAGGGGACAGAGTGGTGTCCAGTCACTGCCCGCTGGGGAGCCCCACCAGGAGTGCCATCAACAACCTGTCCTCCAAGCGCAACGTCCCCAGCACTCTGTCCCAAGCCTCCCCCTACCCAGGGGCAGCCCGTGGCCTCACACCCCAGATCTGAGGCCCCTCTGGTGGCCGCGCCCCCAGCCCTACTAACGCGGTGTCCTGGGGCCTGCCCAGATCCCTGCTGGGTCTGCAGTGACAGGAGCAGGTGTGTGCTCTGGGGAGCTGCAGAAGAGCACGCCGAGCTGAGTGCCACCCCAGCACCCTGAGGCATTCGGCAGGCAGAGAAAACCAGGAGGGCTCCTCGCAGGAGGTGGCTGTGGCAGGCTGGGCAGGGTTCCCAGGCCAGGAGAAAAGGAAGGACAGAGAAAGGCCAGATGGGTGGAGGAGGCCCTGTGCGGCCTGCGCTGATGCAGGGCGTGGAGAGCCCGGCCCGACTCCAGAGGGCCCTGAATGCCAAGAACAGTGAGGACCTCAGAAGACGGATAGGAGCCCTAGCGGCTTTGGCCTCTGCATAGCTCTGGGCACCCCGGGGCAGAGCAGGCCCAGAGCTGTGGGGGCTGGCCCTCACACGGCCTGTAGGGATGTCCAGTAGGTGGTCCCTGAGTCCCCCATGAGACCAGGAAAGTGAGTGGGGGCGTGCACCGCGGGTGGCCCCACATACAGACTGATACACGCTCCGCCCCTGTGGGCACCCCCCCCAGACCCTGCTCGGACCAGGACGCTGGCCGGCACCTGCCTCTCCACTCAGTTAAAGCTGGGCTTGGTGGGGACGCGGCAGCCAGAAAGGCTCCCCA
>NW_006207351.1:1599901-1602547 GCF_000334495.1 Tupaia belangeri chinensis | reverse complement strand
GGTGGGGACGCGGCGGCCAGAACGGCTCCAAGCCAGCCAGGTGGTCTCAACCATTGTCGGTGGCCGGAATGGTGACAGATGTGGTCAGGGGCGAGGCTGGACAGTGGGCTACGGCCCGCAGCTCACAGCCAGGGGAGGGCGGAGTAAGTCCCAGGCTGAGCGTGCATGCACACGCACCCTCGCACTCACACACACCCCGTGCTGCGAGCTGAACGAGGCTGCAGGCTGCTGTCCCTGAGCCCAGGGACCCGCCACCCTGCAGGGCTGGCTTGCTCATGGCTGAAGAGGTGAGGTTCCCATGCCGGGTGCTTCTTCCTCTTCCTCGTCTTTGTCTCTAAGATCTTCCAGAGGGCATGTACAATCACCAGAGACAGAGGAGAGAGATGGGGGGAGAAGGCGCCCACCATGGGGAACGGTCATGCCGCAGCCCCTCCCTCTGTCTCCCCTCTTGGGAGCACTTGCCGGTGTGTTTCCCAGCCGTGGCCCGGGGCCGCTTCCCGCCCGTGCTGGCCCGTGGCTGCAGACGCAGAGTCACGTCTGCCACCGCACTGCCATCGGGTTTTCGTTTTTGATTTATTTTTGAGAGGGAGATTTTCGCTGTGGAGTGCGTGAACTCACCAGAGTGACAAATACAGAGAACGAGAAATCACCCCGGGGGATGGCCACACCGCAGTCCTCCACTCTCCTCTCGGGATCTTGGGCGTGCACACGTGCCCAGACCGTGGTCGGCCACATGGGAGTTCAGCAGCATAATCACCGCACCATCTGCTGGGCCCGCTTTCCTGCCCTAGCGCTGAGCAGAGGCAGACCCAGGCGGGGAGGGCGGCCACCCTGAGGCCTGGGGTGCTCCACCCGAGCTCAGCCGCTGCCTCGCCCCAGCTGGCACTGCGGAACGCCCTGCGCTACTTCCCCCCGGACGTCCAGGAGCAGCTGGCCCCTGAGTTCGCCCAGGAGCTGCGCGAGTACGGCCACATCTACATGTACCGGTTCTGCCCCGACGTCGACATGAAGTGAGCTCTGGGGGCACAGCCACTGGGGCCCTGGGGTGCAGAGCCCATGGGACGGGCTGTGGTGGTGTCGGCCCCGAGACAGCAGCGAGGGGAAACCCGGGCACACGGAGGAGGCGGCACACTGGCTGGTCTGCCTCCCCAGAGGGGAGTCGGTTGCTTTCGGGGGGCGGGGGGCTGAGGCCAAGAGCTGGCTGTGCCCCAGCCTGGGTGGCAGAGGGGGCCCTCCTTGGACAGGGCTCCATGCCCCAGCTAGCGTCCTGGTAGTCAGTCCCAGCTGGACCCTGCACCTGCTGTTCTGCTGGAGGGTGGGAGCCTGGGAGCCCTGACAGCCACCCCGAGCCCCATCAGGGCCCAGTGGACACGTGAGTGTGGGCCTGCCTGGAGCCCAGACACTGCAGTCCTGGGCGAGGCCTGCGACTGCGTGCCCCTCGGCCAGCAGCCCCACCTGGGCTCTCACACAGAGGCCAGACTAGCCTGCAGTCGTGCAGGGCCTGCCTTCCCCCGAGGCAGGAGGCAGCTCCCTGTTCCCTCAGCACCTCCCGGCCTGGCTTCTGCTGCAGCCTGGTGCCAGGAGTGCTTGTTGGGGGACGGCAGCAAACGAGGGGACCCTGTGTGCAGGGGAGGCATCCGGGGAGAGGTGTTGGCTCCGCTGTACTGTCCACTCCCTTCCAGGGAGAGCCCGCCAAGAGGAGGACGGCCGGGGGTGGGAGCACGCACAGCCTGAGCACCGGAGGGACTGGCCCAGGGGTTCCAGACCTCCGTGCCCAGCCGGGGACCCCGCATGGCTCCTCAGGGAGGGTCCTGCTGGCCCGGGCAGGTGGGCCCGGGCTCCAGCAGGAAGGGGCGGGGCCTCCAGCTGTCACACCTGGCGGGGCCTCCCTGCAGGGCCTACCCGATCCAGCAGTACCCCTGCCGGACCCCAGCTGCCGCTGCCGTCATGCACATGCTCATGAACAACCTGGACCCCGCCGTGGCCCAGGTAATGTGGCAGACACGCCGTGGCCCAGGTAATGTGGCAGACACGCCGCGGCCCAGGTAATGTGGCAGACACGTGGCCACTCCAGAGCCTCGGGGTCCCAGGGGACGCAGAGCAGGAGAGGGCCCCACCCCCTCCCACCTCCTGGTTATGTCCGACCCAGTCCCCAGTCCCAGGCCCTGCCTTGGACCCCTGGCCGAGTCCCCAGAGTGACCGGGACCCAGCTCTGACCCACCCCCACTCCTCGCCGGCGGAGCTCAGCCTGGGGGGCCCTCTGCTCCCTGTCATGGCCCCGCGGCACCCTGGTCTCCTCTCAGAGGACACGCGGCTTCTCCAGTTTCCCTCCCCACCCATCTCCATCAACCCAGGCCTGGCTGCCCAGCCGCTGCCCTGGGGTGGGTGTTGGAGGGGCCCGCCCTCGCCCTCCAGAGCCACCACGCCCACTGTCGCTGCAGTTCTGGCTGACCATGGCCTACTTGTCGAAGATGACCGAGGAGCAGACCCTCGTCATGTACAGTGGACACCCGCTGGGCCTCTTCCCCAGCAGCCCCAGCGCCCCGCGGCTGGTCATCACCAACGGGATGGTGGGTGGGCGACCACCGCGGGTGGGTGGGCGGCCACCGCGTGAGGGCGGGGGGCTTCCAGGGGTCTGCGGGGGGG
>NW_006207351.1:1596706-1599752 GCF_000334495.1 Tupaia belangeri chinensis | reverse complement strand
CAGGGGGCAGCCCCGGGGGCGGTGGGGGGCGGCGCGCAGGCCCCAGCGTGAGCCCCAGCGTGAGCCCGCTCCCCTCCGCAGGTCATCCCCAACTACTCCTCCAGGGCGGAGTACGAGAAGCTGTTCGCCTTGGGCGTCACCATGTAAGTGGCCATCTCAGGTACCCACGCCTCTCCGACGGCCGCTTTGTAGTGGTGGCCAACGCCAGGCTAGCTGGAGCCCCGAGACGCCGCCGCACCCTCACAGTGGTTGTCCACAAAGCTCTGAGGAAACTGCGGGCCCGGCGGTGGGCATGTTGTGAGGTGCTGGGTTGCCACATGGCTGCTGTTCGAGTCCCGGACCTGGCAACTTGAACATCATGCCAGGCATACGTGTGTGCTCCAAATCCCAGGAGGACGATGGAGAAAGGACCGCAGTGTGGCCACCCCGGGGCGATTCCTCACTTCCCCTCCCTCTCTCTCTGGCAAGCGCATGCGTCCTATGGCAAAGACCTTTTTAAAAAGAAAAGAAACAACTATGCCTGTATTTCAAACACTTCTTCACTGAAGTAAACTTGTCCTTTAACTGTACCTTCCACGGACTTTTGGAAGGCCCCGTCTGTACCTCAGTGGTCACACACTTGACCAAGAGCATGAACGCTTTGGGATCCGCCTTTTTCCATGTTTCGTTACGAACATGTTAAACATGCCGAAAGCTGACAGTGTGCAGGGAGCCACAGGCCCCCCGTGACGCGCTGCTGCTGGGCCCCGCACGTCCCGCCCGTCCCTCTACCGCCGTCTCCAGCTGGAGTCTTTGTCGTGGTGGTGGTTGGTGCCGTCACATTTAACCTTGCCGAAGCCCACGCACGCGCTAGGCGGAGACAGAGGAGGAGAGGGGGTGAGAAGGCCCGCCCTGCCCCGCCCCACAGTGGATGTGCCCCTGCTCCCTGACTTCCTCCTTCCAGGATTTGGGGCATCACACACCCATGCCTGCTGTACTGCTCCAAGCTGCAGGTCCGAGGCTCGCGCGGTGCAGTGGGCCGGCTCCGCTGCGCATGGTGGCCTCCCGCGGGCGCCGTGGGCGGCTCGATCCGGCATGTGGCTGGCTGCTCCGAGCGGGCTTACGGCCTGTTTCCCCAAGTGCGGTTTGTGTGTCACGAGGTGCGCCCCGCCCAGCGGACACAGAGCCACCACAGGCGCCTCAGGGGCCCAGACTGCTGCCTGGGACCAGCCCGTGGCCTGTGTGGAGGCACAGCCGGCTCCCGCCTGCCAGGGTCCTCCCAGTGCTTCCCACGTGTGTGGGCTTGCCCTGCGGAGCCGGAGCACACGGCCCTGTCAGCCTCACCTGCGAAGCTGTGTGTTCTGAATGTCTTCGGGGCAGACTGGGGTCCACGCCCCGTGGGGGCTGTGCCGAAACCCACCCACCCTCAGCCACCCGCCCTCCCGTGTCAGGTACGGTCAGATGACAGCGGGCAGTTACTGCTACATCGGCCCCCAGGGCATCGTCCACGGCACGGTGGTGAGTGGGGTGCTGGCCATGGCGGGGGGCTGGGCAGGAGCGGGGCCACGGGGACCAGGCTGCAGCACCCCGCCAGTGCCCGCCCCTCTCGCCGCAGCTCACCATACTGAACGCCGGGCGTCGGTACCTGGGTGTCGAGGACTTGGCCGGGAAGGTCTTCGTCACCTCCGGGCTTGGCGGGATGAGCGGGGCTCAGGCCAAGGCTGCGGTCATCGTGGGCTGCATTGGTGTGATTGCAGAGGTGAGTGGTGGGGCTTGGCTGTCGTCCCACCTCCTGGCCTCCCCACAGAGCATGGCCCTACCTCTCTGGGCTTGCAGGGCCGCACCCCTCCTGCCTTCGGGGGCGTCCTGCGGGCACTGCCTCCCTGTTCCCCGGTCCCTGGGGCACTCCCTGCGGGCGGAGAACACAGGCCACGGCCCGCACAGCCCCGGTGACCCCGTGCCCCGTGCTCGCAGGTGGACAAAGCGGCTCTTGACAAGCGCCACAGGCAGGGCTGGCTGATGGAGGTGACAGACAGCCTGGACAGCTGCATCCAGCGGCTCAGGTACGCCCGTGGCCCCAGCAGTGGCACCGCGTCCCCGCTGAGGGCTGCCTAGGGCGCGGGGGCCTGCCGGGCCGTGCTCGGCCACTCCTCTCGGGGCTCTGCGTGGGGGTGGAGTCCCTCCTGGCGAGGCCTGTCCCCCGTGAGGCTCTTCCTGTGGATGAGTGAAGGTGAGCTAGAACACGGGGAGCGTCGGTGTGCCCAGGGCCACAGTGGCTGTGTCCACGCAGCTCCTGGGGTACACGGGGCCTTGCCTGATCCACTCCTGCCCCGTTCTGGCTTTCCAGCGTCCTAGGTGCCTGGGTGGGCATGCACATATAGTCACTCACGCACACGTATATACCCACATACACCCATGCACACGCAATACACACAAGCACACAACATACATGTACACGCACATATCCATGCACACAGACACACAGCACACATGCATGTGCACACACGTGCCCACACACATGCACGCACACACAGCACAAGGAACACACATGTACGCGCATACGCATGCACAGAGACGCATAGCACACACATGTGCACACACGTGCACAACTGATGCGCAACACACATGTACACACGCAGACACATGTACATATACGCACATACCATCTGCGCACACACACACACACACACACACACAGGTGTGCACACCTCAGACCCATTTCATCCTGGCAGCCCTGAGGCTGAGCTGGGCACTCCAGGTGGGCGTGGAGCTGCCTCCCTGCAGTCCCTGCAGGCCCTCTCCATAGCCAGGGGTGCCTCCTGGCTCCTGAGGCCTGTGTCCTGTGGCTTCATCGACCTGCCAGCTTCTCTGCCAAGCCCCCCTGGCCTGCTGTGGTGTCCCCTCTGGCCGCCAGCCCCACCCCTGCTGTTACTCACCCAGGTGGCCTGTTCTTGGATACACTTCGGTTTTTCTTATTCTCTGGTTTCTCCTCTCATCCTGTTTTCCACTTAACATTTTTTCTTTATGAGACAGAGGAAAAGGAAGAGGGAGGGAGGGAGGGGGCCAG
>NW_006207351.1:1592587-1596355 GCF_000334495.1 Tupaia belangeri chinensis | reverse complement strand
CAGCACTCTGGCAGTCCTGGACCACCTGCCTCTCCTGTCGGGCAGGTCGCGGTGACCTGGTGTGCTCGGCTTGGCCCAGGAATCTCCTGGAGGCTGGCAGCGTCCACAGTGGCCGGGTTGCCCGGAGCCACTGTGGCAGTGGTCTTCGGTGACTCCAACGACTTAGCCACCTTGGCCGCGGGCTACAAGGGCCCGCATTAGAGCTGGGCAGCAAGGCCCAACATCCATGAGGGGTGGAAGAGTGACCCCCACGGCTGTCGCTTCCGGTCTGGGGCGTACCCGTCCAGGCTATCCCCGTGTGCTTCCTGGACACGACACGGGGCCAAGGGGACACCCACGGCACCCGCGGCCCCGCCCTCACACATGGCGCTGGTGGGCATGGGCGCGGGCACTTGCGGGCAGGGCAGGCGTGGCCCACCACCTCTGTGCTCCCTGCCCTCCCAGGGAAGCGCGGAAGAAGAAGGAGGTGCTCAGCCTTGGTTACCACGGCAACGTGGTCGATCTCTGGTGAGTGGGGGTGGGGAGGCAGCCTGGGGACCCCAGCCGAGGGGCTCCCCCAGCAGAGGCCTCAGTCCTGACGGGTGGTCCCGGGACGTGGTCGGCCCACCCAGCCTCCTGCACCTCCTCTGCTGCCCATGCCCGTCCTGTGGCGCCTGCGGTGTGGGGGTGGGGCAGTGTGCAGCGCCGGCCCCAGGCCTCGCTGTGCTGACCACCCGCGGCCTGCCCAGGGAGCGTCTGGTCCACGAACTGGACACGACCGGGGAGCTCTTGGTGGACCTGGGGTCGGACCAGACGTCGTGCCACAACCCGTTCAGCGGCGGGTACTACCCCGTGCAGCTCAGCTTCCCTGAGGCCCAGCGTCTCATGGCATCCAGCCCTGCCGCGTTCAAAGGCCTGGTCCAGGAGAGGTGGGCAGGGCCGGGGCCAGGGCTGGGCGGGGGCAGCCGGGCGGCCTACCTCGCCTGCCTGGGGTAGGCTGGCTTTTCAGTGCCCAGCCGTGTGGCCCCGGGCGAAGTCGTCCGCTCCCAGGGCCTCGGCCCCGCTGCCAGGCAGGCTGTGGGCATGCACACCTGTGGGCATGCAGAGGGACTCCGCAGAGGACAGGCTGGGATGTCCCCACCTGTGCGTGCTGGGCAAACAGGTCCACAAATGGCCCTCTCTGGGGAGTCATTCTCCCAGGGGCCCTGGGGCTGATGACGAGCAGGTGCTTGTTGGGGCCGTCAGCTGCAGGTGTGGAGGGTTTAAGGCGGAGTGTTCCAGGCAGGCCACAGGGCAGGGAAGGGTGCAGGCCAGGATGCCCGGGGGCAGGTGGAGACCGGGGTCCCCGGGCCCTGGTCGGTGGCACTGACGCGATCCCTTGCAGCCTGAGGAGGCACATCTCAGCCATCCACAGGCTGGCAGAGAAGGGGCTCTTCTTCTGGGACTACGGCAACGCTTTCCTCCTGGAGGCCCAGCGGGCAGGTGAGCGGGCGGGAGGGAGGTGGGTGGCGCCGCCCGGGCCTCCCCGGGAAGCCCCTCCCCTCCACTTGCAGTCCAGCTTGGCCTGGGGCCGCCCGTGAGGGGCCCGGGAGGCATGGCCGTGCCTCGGCCCTGCCTGAGGAAGGGGCGCTCAGGGCAGCCCGGCCTCTGTGGCCTGGTCCTGTGGGCTGAAGAACACAAAGGCCACAGAGAAGCAGCCACAGAGCTTGGGAGCAAGCGCTGGTGCCCAAACGCGGTGGCCCTTCCCATGCCAGAGCCTTCTCCCTGCCAGGCAGGCGATTTGGTCACTCAGAGAGCAGAAGGGCGCAAGTTCAGACCCTGACGAGGGCCGCTCGGCCCTGTGCCCTCCCTGAGACTGTCAGGGACAGCAGGCCCAGTGGCCCCGTCCCTGGTTTCTCATCTTCGTGTACTCAGAAGAGGCCCCTCTGTGCCTTCCCTGGCCCCCGCTGGGCCCGGTCAGCCCGGGTGGCCGCGCCGTGAGCTGGGCGGTGACGGCGTGGGCCCTGTCCGCAGGCGCAGACGTGGGGAAGAAGGGCGCTGGCAGGACTGAGTTCCGCTACCCCTCGTACGTCCAGCACATCATGGGGTGAGTGAGCTGTGTCCGTGGCTTGGAGGGCAGAGGGACTTCCTGCCGGGGAGGAAGCAGTTGTCCCCGCTCTGGGGGACCCCAGTCCTGTGTCGTGCCACGGGTTAGAGGCGGGTGTAGGAGAGGACAGGTCACCTCCTCAGGGCTGACGGGTGCCCACCCAGGCCCAGGGCAGCCAGACCCTCCCTGGGACACACCCACCAGAAGGTGACCTCTGGGACCTGCAGGGTCCTAGCTAGTGGCTGTCCTGGGCCTGAGCCACTGTGCACGGGAGTTGGTTACCTGGGCAGGCCCCAGGTCTCCCCCCTCAGCTTTTCCAGGTTCAGGGACCAATTTCCTGTAGTTTCTGCTCACCCATGTCCCAGCTCCCTGCTCCTGCAGAGGGTGGTGGAGTGGCATGGGGGTGGCGGTGGGGCGCAGAGCTGAGCGTCTGAGTCGGGGGGGCACAAGGAGAGGGGACAGGGAAAGCCTGGGTCCTGAGCGGCAGAGGGGATGCTAGGGTGGGGCTGCTGAAGGAAGGGGTGGGGCATTCGGGGAGGCAGAGGACATCGAGGGGCAGGGTGCCCTGCAGACCTCGTCCCGTTGGGCAGGCCCAGCCTCAGTGGGCACGAGTGTGCAGGGTCCCCAGCAGGCACGCACTGGAGCCCGGCAGGGCCTCTGAGGGGGCTTCCTGTCCTTGCAGTGACATCTTCTCCCAGGGCTTTGGGCCTTTCCGCTGGGTGTGCACATCAGGGGACCCCCAGGACCTGTCCGTCACGGACCAGCTGGCCACGTCTGTGCTGGAGAAGGCCATTGCCGATGGAGGTGACCCTGGGGGTGCTGGGGGGCACAGCAGGCCAGCCCGGCAGCTCCTGGCAGGTCGTGTGTAGGACCCCCGTGGGCCCGGGGCACCCAGCTGCCTCCACCGGCGTCAGAACCTCAGGGAGTGCGAGGAAGAGCCCCCTTTCAGGGACGGCAGCCTGAGCCGAGCAAGCACAGCCCCAGGTGCCCAGCTCTGCCCTCGCTACCTGTTGGCACTGGCTGCAGCAGTCAGAAAGCGATGGCCAAGGCAGGAAGGCTGTGAGGGCTCCGGGTCTGGAGCAGTCACGGCCACCTCCTCCCCAGCACGGCCTGCCCCACGTCAGCACCAGCCACGGCTTTGGCTGCAGGGGCGCCTCGAACTGCCGCCAGCTGCCCTCTGTGGGTACCCATCGACACGGTGCAGCCCCTGCCCTGCTCACTGCGCCGGGCGGGAGGCCCCATGCAGAGCAGCTCAGCTCAGCTCGGGTTTGCGATGCGGAGTGTGTTTGGTCTCGGTGGCCTCCCCTGCTGCCCTGGGTGGGCTGGTCAGCCTTCGCTGTCCCTTCAAGTCCCCAGAGCCCATTAGAGCAAAGCATATCTCTTTCTCTCGTGAAAGAGAGAAATGGGAGGAGGAGAGGGAACCCCACAGGCCCTTCACGCCACAGCCCACGCACCCAGACTGTCCCATGGTGCAGCATCGCAGGGGGTGTTACCGCTGGCCCGCCTGGCCCGGTTCACCCTGCCCCCAGTCCCGGCCGGTGGGCTGGACAGGGATCCAAGCACACAGACCCAGGGTGGAGAGCCAGGCCAGGGTGGACGGGCCAGTGCCAGCAAGAGGGCCAAACGGGAGGCAGGGAGGAGGTGTCTACGCGGACCCTCCCAGGTCTCCCCCACACTGAAACTGCAGCGAGCGGGGAGGGGGG
>NW_006207351.1:1592203-1592553 GCF_000334495.1 Tupaia belangeri chinensis | reverse complement strand
CCGCGCCAGAGGTCAGGGCCGTGGTCGTGGCTGTGGTGAAACCGCGCCCAGCCTGGCTGGTGTCCTGCCCGCCGTGGCCTGGCTCCACGTGGAGCAGGAGCACTCCGGCGCGGCACCCCCTCGGCAGAAGCTATGGTGGCAGAGGCCGCGAGCTCGGGGCACAGAGGCAGCAGGCAGGGGCGGGGCGGGCTCCACCTCCTCCTTAAGGCCGCTTCCTGGACGTGCAAGTTCGCGTAACTGAATTTCAGGGGCCTGTGTTAACGGCCACTCACACGAAGCCTGGGCCATCCCCGCTCTGCTCTTGAGCGCTGACACGTGTGGGCTCCGAGTGCCCACCCTGCCTCACCCCG
>NW_006207351.1:1576747-1592120 GCF_000334495.1 Tupaia belangeri chinensis | reverse complement strand
CCCCCCCCCTGCCTCACCCTGCAGGCCCGTCTCCCCGGGGTGGGCCTGGCCATGCTGTCCCCCCCAGAGCTCTGTCCCTCAGGGCTGCGTTCCTCCTTAGCACACGGGGGTCTGCTCGAATGCTGCCTCCCTGAGGGCCTTGGGTCCCTCCGCCCCACCTGGGCTATCCCGTCACGCCCAGCTCCTTCACGCCCCGCAGCGGTCTCCGTCCCTGGGTCCTGGCACCGTGTCTGGTGTACAGTGGCCGGAGGGCTATGACCAAGGGTGTGGCCATACCAGGCAAGGCTCACGTGGGCACGCATGACCGCTGGCCTGCTGGTCCCGAGTCGGGCAGGCTGGGTGCTGTGGGTGGGGTCCCTGGCCCAGCGACGGGTGCAGGGCAGGTGCCTGGCTGACGGAGGGTGTACTCCCTGACGTGGGCTCAGACCGCCCCTCCCTCCCGCAGTGGACGCGTCCGTGAAGCTGCAGTACATGGACAACATCCGCTGGATCCGAGAGGCCGCCAAGCACCAGCTGGTGAGGCCCGGCCTGGGCGGGCATGGTCCTGGGACTGCTGCGGAGGGAGCGTGCTGACCAGTCCCAGCCCGGCCCGGGCCCTGCCACCGAGCCTGGGGAGGTGCAGACGCAGGTCCCAGGGCCACAACAGGGCTCATGAGGACACAGGCCTCCACCCACTGTGGGTGCGGGCACATCCGTGGTCACGTTGGAGAGCATGCCTGTGCACACTGGAGCATGACAGAGGCGTGCTCCCTCCTTGGTCTGCCACTCTGTGACGGCCAGCCACACGGGTGTTAGAGCTGCCAAGCGCTCGAGGCTCCTGCTGGGGGTGCAGGCCAGGCCGTGTGGCTGGGCGCCTCCGGGCCGAGGCCTGTGGGAAGGAGCTCGAGAGAGCCTGGGCCCAGGCTACGGATGGCTGTGGGGGACCACGTGAAGGCCGGCCTTGCACCCTGGCCGCATGGCAGGGCTGGCCCCCGGCTCCGGCTGAGGCTCCTCTCTCGGGCCTGCAGGTGGTGGGCTCCCAGGCCAGAATCCTGTACTCAGACCAGAAGGGCCGCGTGGCCATCGCTGTGGTCATCAACCAGGCCATAGCCTGTGGGAAGATCAAGGTGACCGTCCTGGGCCCTGGGGCTCCCCGTGCTCATCCTGCCCGTGCAGGCCCTGCCTCCACCTGCCCCGGGGCGTCGGCCAGCCCTCCCTTCCTGCAGAGTGCAGGGCCTGGGCTGCCTCAGGGGGTACCCGCTCTGAGCCCCACAGTGACACGAAGGCCTAGCCCACTCGGCCTCGGTGTTCTTGTCTGTAAAATGGGCCCGCTAGCGGCTGTACCCAGCTGGGTGCACTGTGAGGGCCCCGAGCCAACACTGGCACAGCGCACGGGGTCTGAGCCGCAGACGGCGCCAGGAGGGGCCCGCGTGGCCTCTTGCTGAGGCGGGGGTTTTCGAGAGGAGCGTCCCGGTGTGGCCTGACCCTCGCCCTTGCCTTGCGCGGGAGCCGTGTGGTGCTGTCATGGTGCAGTGTGTCCTTCCCCTGCAGGCCCCAGTGGTGCTGAGCCGGGACCACCATGACGTGAGCGGCACAGACAGCCCCTTTAGGGAGACCTCCAACATCGATGACGGCTCCGCCTTCTGTGCAGGTGGGGAGATGGCGTCGCGTCGATTTCGTCCCAAAGCCTGTCTGTTCGTTCGTTGGTCACGCGTTGCAAAGATGTCCTAGGATTGCAGGGCTCCGGGCGTGCGCCTGGCCCTGGCCCTGGCCCTCCCTGCGTGGTCTGGGAGTCGCAGGCTCCTCACCGGCAGGAGGGGAATAACAGAGCGTCAGGGCACTGAGGAGCGCGGTGGCTCGCGCGGTGCGACGTCAGGTGCTGTAGCCAGTCTCCAGGGGGTTAGCTGCGGCTGCCATGGCCGCCCTAACTATTGTGACCTTTGCCCAGGGTACAGGGTTCTAATCCTGGCATAATGCTCCCTCCCAGCACCTGAGGGGCCTCCCACCATGGACGGGGCCCAAGGAAGAGACGAACACGCAACACCGTATGCATCGCTTTTTTGAAAGAGGGAGTTGGCCCATTTTGGTCGAGAATTTATGGGTGCCAAGTGCCCAGCACTGCGGCTCTGTCGTCCTGGATCGTCTGTAGGGCCGGCCGTGACGTCCCCTCTGGCATTGCTGGTCCTGTGTGTCGTGCCTTTTCTCTGGCTCGGGCTGTATGGCTAGCAGTTACCAACTGTATTGCTCTTCTCAGAGAGAGCTTTGGAGTATATTTCTCTTGCTTTTGTGTTGCCGATCCATTGCTTTCTGCCCTCACAGTCTCTCCTTCCCCGGGCTTCGGGTTCGAGTTCCTCTTTTTTCTTGGGTCTCATAGGCGGAAGCTGAGGTGGCTGATCTGAGACCTTTATTTTTTCTTGTGTGAGCGTTTAATGCTATGGATTTCCCTCTAAATCCTGCTTCGGCTGCATCCATTTGTTCTCAGGGATGCATTTCTAAAATACTTTCCACTCCGCCTCGAGCCTTCCTCTGACTCACGAGTTGGTGAGACACGAATATTTCCTAGTAGCCCAAGGACTGTGGCCCGAGAGCTTCGTTACGTACGTCTCTCTACCCCGGTAACGTTCTGTGCTCTGCAGCCTGCTTGCCCTGACATTAACGCACGTGCATTAGCCGTGCTGTGGCCCCTCCCGGCTGGGACCGTGCGAGCACCACCACCCAGCCCTTCCCAGAGTCTCACTGTATGGCAGGCAGCCTTGGGCGTGTGACCCTCCTGCTTCAGCCCCAGGTTGCTGGGCTCCAGGCACAGGCCCGGCCTTGTTCAGACCACGAGGGCGAACCCAGGCCTTGCGTGTGTCCCAGCCTGGGGAGCGCAGGGTCTCACAGAAGTGACTGTGCCATGCCCCCTCCTTTTTTTTTTTTTTTTTTTTGAGAGAGAGGGATTTTTGCTATAGGATGCATGCGCTCGCCAGAGAGAGAGAGAGAGAGAGACAGAAAGCGAGAAATCACCCCCCAGGGAGATAGCCACCTCCTTTGGGATCTTAGGCATGCACGCACACACACCTGGCATGAGTTTTAAGCCGCCGGGTCCAGGACTTAAACCACGGTCAACTATGTGGGAGTCTAGTGATGTAACCAGTATGCCATCTGCTGGTCCCGTGGCCCCTTTTCTTTAGGGTGGGAGAGATGCTCTCTGGCCCGCTGCACCTCTGAGCGAGCACTGGTGCCTCACCCCGAAGCCCTTCTGTTCTCGCCCCTGCTCGGACTCTTCACCCGGTGAAGAGCTGGAGCTGCCGAGTGACCCCAGGGATGGGCAGCTGGGCTTCCCCGATTCGCCGCCTCAGCTCTGAGTCCCCCAGCGTGGGCATCGCTGTCTCGAGTTGCCTGTCCCCAGCGCCCTGCCCGCTGCCGCCCTGTTCCGGGCCCACACGCCTGACTGTGTGACAGCCAATGCCCACTTCTCCGCAGACATGGCCGTGCAGAACTTCGTGGGCGATGCCTTCCGTGGAGCCACCTGGGTCGCACTGCACAACGGAGGGGGCGTGGGCTGGTAAGGAGGTTCCCGAGACGGGGGGGTCCCAGAGAGGGACCCTGCCACCTGCTTTGCCAGCAGCTTTGGGAAGCTGGGGCTGGGAATCGGAGGGCAGACTCGGGGCTGCACAAGCCTCCTCTTTGGGTCTCACTGTGACACGGGGCCCCGAGGCCTGTAGTGGCTGCTCAGGGAGAACGGTGGCCCCTTTGCGGTCAGTTCTGGGGCACTGACGGCTTCATAAAGGAGCAGGACCCACTGCAGTCCCAGGCAGCTGGGCTGGGAGGCGGGAGGCCTGGGTTCTGAGCGCCCATCTGGCCCGCGGCTCCACCCCCGGGGGCCCATTTCCAGGCTGCATCAGGAGGGGTTGGGTTTTCCGAGGGCCCCACTCCGACATCCGCTGCTTACACCTGCATGTACCGGCGCAAACCTCAGGGTGAGATGGCTAAGCCCGGGCCACTCTCACCGGGTCTTGGAGGGGAGGGCGGGTGTCAGCTGAGGACGCTGGCTGGCCCGCTGCCCTGCCTGGGTCTGTGGGTAGCGCCCAGGGCTGGCTCTGACAGCGTCTCTGAGCAGGTCGGGCCTGTAGAGGGGCCACGTCCTCGGCAGCCAGCGAGGTCTTCCAGGCTGAAATCCTGCGCCGTCCCCAGCTGGCATTAGCCAACGGGAAGTGAGCAGAGGGCACGTCCTTCCCGACACAGGCTGGAGAAGGCCGGGATGGGCAGAGACACTTGGCTGCTGGCATTCCGGGGCTGTATGGCTGAGCCTGGGGAGAGAGCTGCCCTGGAGGAGGTGGAGGGCTGAACTCAGACCTGCCATTCTCCACTGCTGCCATCATTGTGACAGGACTGCGGAGGGCAGGAGGGGCAGGAAGGGGCAAGAAGGGGCAGGGCAGCGCACGCTAGCAAGAGCCCACGCCACCAGGCCTGGGCAGGGACGGGCACAGCCAGCTGCAGCCCCCGTACCAGGGGCTCCGATGGGCCTGCTCCCTGTGGGGCCCCAGACCACAGCGGCCCGGCCAGACGCTGGGATGAAGCTGCCACCCTTGCTGTCCTGAAGGCTGTGGACGGGGCTGCATGCCCGTCTTGGGGGCTCGGGACCTCATGCGCGTCCGTCTGCCCATCAGGCGCTCCTGAAGGTGTGCTGCAGGCCAGCACGCGGCACCTGCCCCCCGCAGCACCCCACATGAAACCACGTCCACTCCGACTCTGGCGTGGGGCTGCGGTGTGCCTGGCATGTGACCGTGCTGAGTGGAGGCCACCCTGCGTCTCACCTCCCCAGTCGGCGATGGCTGCGTGTGGCTGCAGCTCCTGCACTGCCCGTGTCCTGGGGCCCCTCGCTCCAACAGCTCGGGGTCTCTCCTGCGCCGGCTGTCCAGCGGTCATGCTTAGCGAGGGCTTCGGCGGGCTCAGGGCACCTTGGACCGGGTTGCAGGACGGGGCGACCTGGCCAGTCGGGGAGCGCTCTGCCTTCGGGCTCCTGCCTGGGCGGCTGGGCCTCAGGGAAGCCCATCGTGAGCACAGGTGTGTCCCCGCAGGTCTGTCACCGCTGCCCTCGCCCAGCCCCCTAGCTTGCTAGGGTCTAGGTGCCTGCACGCGTGCGCCATGTTTTTAGGCCAAGGCAGGTCATGCGCCTGGACGCTCCAGCTCGGCTCGTACCGCCACGCCGCGGCTGGGCCAGAGGGGCCCTTCCACCTCCTGTCCTCATGCGGAGCCGGCGTGACGTGAGAGGGACGGCCTCACTGCGGGCCCTGTGCTTCGCCGTGGCGAGCGTCCCCTGCTGAGGCCAGCTCGGAGCTCAGGGTGCAGGCTCCAGGCCCTGCTGCGTTCACCCTTGCCGGCTGCCCTGCCCAAGCCCCTGGCCTCCCGGGTCCTGGGGTGCTGCTGGGTTTACAGCCGGCCCCCCATAGCGCGTCTCCTCTCCCTTTCTCCTCATCCTGCGGTTAGATATGGGTCGTTGGAAAAGCCTGGCATGTTTTTCTACGCAAAATGGCTTTTCCGACTGCCAGTCGTTCCTCTGTGGCCGCGGCGGCCCCTCGGGAGAGCCGAGCAGCAGGCACGTGAGCCGCGGGTCGTCGGCAGTCAGTGAAGATGTGCAGCCCATCTCCAGGACCCTGTGTGTCCGTCTGTCTGGACGGCGTCCCTCTGAGTGCCTGGCGCCTCCCCCATGCTGTGTGCCCAGGCCCTCTGGGGGCTTGCCCACGAGGTCTGGGGGCCGAGAGGCTGCGTTTCGGCCCAGCCCACCTGGGGGCTGCGGGGCCATGCGTAGGCGGGGCCCCGGGCTGTCCCTGGCTGTCCACACGAACCTCTCGCAGGTGCCCTCACCCAAGAGGTGGGACTTCCTCACACGGACAGCACAGCCACACAGGACCCCGGAGCGTGGGTTCCGGCAGCCTGTGTGCGGCACCCAGGCTAACTGCACCTGTTTCTCCCAGACCGCAGCACCAGAGCAGCGGCTGCCCAGGAAAACAGGCCGAGCCCCTGCAGCGGGCACGGCTCACACAGGCCGCGGCCTGTGGGGCCCTCCCCAGTGCAGCTGGTATGTCAGCACATGACCGAGCCCTCGCGTGTCTGGTGTCTGGGGCCCGGCCACGTGGCACAGGCTGCTAAGGTGCTGTGACCATCTGGGAGGCCCAGGTTCAACTCCTGGCCCAAGCTTGAGTTGGCGCTGTGGTCTCGTGACTCGGGAAGGTGGAGGCAGGTGTGGCTCGAGCTCGAGGGTGGCCAAGGAAGGCTGCACAGCCAGACCCGTCCCTTAAAGAGCCAGGCATGTGGCACATGTCTGTTCCCAGCGGGGAGCTTGAGGCAGGAGGTCCCTACTTAATAAGACACTGTCTTTACAAAACGAATTTTAGGGTCAGCAGGTGGCATGGTGGTTAGAGTGCTGGGCTCCTACACAGCCAACCATGGCTCAAGTCACAGACCCGGCGGCTTGAGAATCACCCGTTGTGTGTGCATGCCCGGGATCCCGGAAGGAGAGTGGAGGGGAGCGGGCTTTGGCATGGCCACCTCAATGGCCCTGCAGTGCGTGTGGCTCCCACATGGGCGATGTCTCACTTTCCCCCTCTCTCTGTCTCTCTCTGGTGAGTATACGTGCCTTATAGCAAAAACCAAAACGCCTAAAACTAAAAAAGGAAAGAAAAGGGAAGATGGGGCTCAAGTACCAGTTTACTCTGGTGTAAGAATGATTTCAAACCCACGCGGCTCTCACGACACCTGTCTCCCACGAACTTGTGAAGTTTCTGTCTGGCGGCCTGGGGCTTCTGGGGCCTCGGGTCCTACTCTGGTGTTTCTGAAAGTAGTTTGTTGTCCTCCCTGACGGCCACCCTGGGCTCAGCGAGCTCTGGGGTCACTTTGCCAAGGCCACTTGCAGCTGAGTGCCCTTGACCACTGACCTCAACTCCCAGAAAGCCTCTCTGGGGAGAATGCAGGCCAGGTAGCGGCTGCCGTCTCCCCTGCCCGTACCGTCGGCCTCTTTGCGGGACATGATGCTGCAGCCATGAGATCCGAGGACTGCACGGGAGCAGGCCTGGGGCCCCCGCCGGGTCTGAGCACGGGGCGGGGGGTGCAGGGTGCAGGGCGCAGGACGGGGGCCGCAGAGCACAGGGTGCAGGGCGCGGGGTGCAGGCTGCAGGGCTGAGGGTGGAGGGGCACGGTGCAGGGTGCAGGGCGGAGGGCGCGCGGCGGCGGGCACAGGGCACAGGACGCAGAGCGCAGGCACACGGAAACCCCGACTGCACCTAGCGTGTGAGGACGGGGCGGGGGGGGTGTAAGGGGGGCGGGAACTGCCGCATCCCTCCTAGGCGCTGTCCGGATGGGAAAGGGTGCGGCGGAACAGGAGCTCGCAGACCAGCCGGGTGCAGGCGCAGAAGGTGTCCTGCTCAGCGCTGGGCATGGAGGCCCGCCTGGGGCCATGCCGCAGCCCCTCTCAGCCACCCTCCCTCTGGGGCACCCTCACCTGGGCTCAGGCCTGCTCGGAGGGGAAGCGGCCCGCACGGGTCCCGGACATGGTGTGAAGATTTTTTTTAATGCCAGCAAATGGCCCACGACTCCCTCTGCCCCGGGGCCCGCTGCTGCGCCCCTCGTCTGCCACCTGAGGCCCCGGGCTGCAGAGGCCGGCCGACACTCCCCTGCCCAAGACCGCCAGCAGTGTGTGCCTGCCAGGGGTTGACCTGGGCCCCTCTCCTTGCAGGGGCGAGGTGATCAATGGGGGGTTCGGCCTGGTGCTGGATGGGACCCCGGAGGCCGAGCGGAAAGCCAGGATGATGCTCAGCTGGGACGTGTCCAACGGCGTAAGTCTCCCCGGGCCCCGCACCGCCACCCGTCCAGCCGTCACCGCAGGGCACCCTCTTCGTTAGGCCGCCGTGTCTCCTGACTGCTCTGGTTGCCTTTGGGCCTCCCTGCCTCTGGCCCCCTCTGCGGTCCAGCCTCTGCCCACCCAGTCGCGCCCACAGACCCAAGCCTTCCCGCGACACAGCGCCTGCGCCGGGGCTGAGCTGGTTGTGAAGCCCTCTCTGCCTACCTCCCTGGTGGCCAAGGGTGGGCAGGAGGGGGCGCGGCCCGAGGTCGGCTGAGTGTGGGCTCTGCCTCTGACTCGGGCCACACGCAGGGTCTTCATCGTGAAGTGGCCAGAGCAGGGGTGACCTCGGGAGGCTTGAGGGTGGCAGGAATGGCAGGGAGACCAGGTGGGCAGAGGACCTGGCGGCGGAGCTGAAGCCAGGGCGGGTTCTGTGAGGACAGAGGGGCGGTGTTGGCACGCCTGGGCTCCTGGCCTGGCGCCCGCATGGAGGTGACGGGGGAAGCAGTGGGGCTGGGCGGGGGTCAGGACGGCCTTGGCAGGCCCAAGGGGTCTGAGAGGCCCGGGAGCCCGAGCTGGCGTGGCCGGGCCGTGACACCCACTGCCCCACCCAGGTGGCCCGGCGCAGCTGGTCTGGGAACCGCAAGGCCTATGCCATCATCAGCCAGGCGATGCGCGAAGACAGCGGCCTGGTGGTGACGCTGCCCCACGAGGTGGCGGACGAGCACCTGGTCCAGCAGGCCCTGCGGCTCTGACCAAGTATGGTCACGCGCCCGCCCCACCACGCACCTCTCTGCCCCCGGACACAGCACACCTGCCCTGCACACCCCACCACTCGGCCTCACCCCGTGCTCCCGGTGCCGGCACGGGAGTGCCTGGCTGGCCCGTCTGACAGAGGAGGCCGCAGAGGAGCCATTTGTCCACCACCTGCTAGCCCCACGGGTGCCTGGGGTGGGGGCAGTAAGGGGCTTGTCAGGGCCGTGTCCTCGAGCCCCCGGGCCGGCTAGGAGTGGACTCCAGGAGCTTCGGGGCGGGGGTGTGGTCGCACACACACGGCCCAGCTGGCTCCCCGCCAAGGCCTGTGGGGCCCTCTGTCCAGGCCTGGTCACCTCGCTCTGCCCTCGCCCCTCCCGCCACCCTGTGGCTGGCTTCTTCCTGTTTGCACCGTGGGTCTGGACCCACCCTTGCTGTGCCTCAGCGCCCAGGCCTGGGGACACACGGGCTCTGCCAGGCCCTTGGCCAGAGGGCTCCAGGGGGGAGAGCTGGTGGGAACCCCGGGTGAAGAGCCCTGCGAGGTGCAGCCCCAGCGGGTGGCAGCTGCCATCGGGCTTTGGGACCAGCTGTTGGGCACCCCGAGCCGGCACGGTGAGCCCCAGGCCTGGCTCCTCACGACAGGCTTCCCATGCTGTCAGGACCTGGGGTCCACAGGCCATGCGGGCCCTGAGGCTGGGCTCTGTGCTCCCCAGATCATAACCCCCGGCTGGGCCAGCCTCAGCCGCAGCGGGAGGGCCCAGGCCACAGGACCATGCAGCCACGGGCCCCAGGCTTCACTTCGTCCTGAGGGATCCTCCACTTCCAGCCCCCCATCTCCCCGACCCTGTGGCCCCTCCTGCACTTCGGCCAAACTCTCCCTGCCTCTGGGCACTGCAGGCCTGCCCTGAGCTGAGCCAGGGTTAGGACACGCAGGCAACAGTGGGGTGAGGAGAGGACCCTCCAGAGAGCCCCAGCCCACAGGTGGTCGGCCGTGTCTGGGCCACACGGAGGGCCCAAGCCACCCGCTTTGTCTTCCCCAGAGCAGACAGCTGTGGGAGGGCTGTGGGGTGGGGGTCTTAGCCCCTTCCCCAGTCTCAGATGGCGGTGCTGTCCTCCTGGGGGTCGGGCCCCAGTGCCGGGCCGGGCTCTCCCTCCCCCTTAGCAGCCATTGCTGTTGGGACCGAGCGGGCTCGTTAGCGAAGCACCGTGCCGGGCGGTCAGCCCGTCTGGCGGGGTTAGAGGCGAAGCTCCCCCCGGGGTCTCCGTGTGCTCGTGTAACGTGAGAGTTTCTCAAGTCCGGGCGAGGGGTGGTGGATGCGGGACGGTGGACGCAGGCTGGCCTCTCTGAGCACACGTGCCTATGCCCGGGGCTGAGGCGGGTGGGTCACGGCGTGTGGCACTGTAGCGTGTGCTGTTTCTCTGTCTCGGTCTCATGGAAAAAATGAATAAACTTTAGAAAGAGGGCAGCTGTGGGGGCCAGGCCGCCCTCGGCGGTCCCGGCTGCTGCGGACTGGGCCTCGCCCGCTCAGCCCCCGTCCCGTAGTGTGGGCCTGACTGGGGGGGGCTCTTCACTCCCGTGCAGGACCCGAGGGACTGTTCTGTGCGCCCTGCTGCGGGACCGTGAGCCTCCGGCCTGTCGCAGGTCGCAGGAGTGCCCGGTCAGGGTGGAGGTCCCCGGGGAGAGCCACACTGGGCGCGCATCTTCTCGCGGTGGGTGGGGCCGGCAGAGGCGGAGTGGAGCAGAGCGGCGTCCGTCCAGACCTGCCGGGGTTCCGTCACGGCCCATGCCGAGACCTATCCCAAGGCCCCGCCTGGCCACGCCTGATGGGCCAAGTCCCCGGCCGTCACAGTGGCTCAGCAAGTTCTCGCCGAGAGCCCGTGGCACCTCCAGACCCGTCTTGCCTCCCCACTTCCCTGCAAACACACGGCACCCCAGCAGGGAACACGGCGAGCCTGCCGCTGGAGCAGACTCCCCGGTGTCCCGTGCTTGGAGATCTGCTTTGACAGGAGACCCCCGACCCCACCCCGTGACCACAGCGCTCAGGCCCCCCGAAGGTGTCCCGCACCGTAGCTGGGCTTAGGACCCGTGTCCTCAACGAGGACACAGACCCTCGTGGGGCCGGGTTTCTAAGGGCTATAGGCTGGCCCAGTCCAGTGGCTTTTCAGCCTGCCCCTCTATAGCCCATCTGCCCCCAGGAGCTGTCCTCCCATTCCCTGTGAGAGAACCCCAACCGTGTCAGGCCAGCAGCGCCGCCAGTGAGGCCACCCCACCCTCCTGCCTTCCTGGCGGCCGGAGGGACCGGCAGCGGAGTTCTAGCCCACGAAGGGGTGGGGGCCAAGAGCAGGGCTTCTGGGAGGATGGTCGTGGTTCTAACACTGGGCGCTCGAGCCGGGTCCCTCTGTGCCTGCGCCCTCGGGGCAGAAGCTCCGCGAAGCCCCAAACACCAGCTGAGTCAGCTCAGGCTGCGTAACAGGCACTGAAGGCCGGGCTTCAACAGCGGGAGGCTGGGAGTCCACGGTGAAGGTGCTGTCCTCGGTCCTGCGAGGGTGCTCCTCCTGGCCTACAGGGCCGAGAGGCAGGCAGACGCCCCTCCTGGGGCTCACGCCAGCGCACATGTCTGGGCTGACAGGGCCGTGGACCTCAGGGCCGTCCTCTGCTGGGACAGCAGGCCCCGTGGTGGCAGCACACCAAGCCAGGCCCACCGTGGCACTTCTGGGCGCACTCCAGCCGGGGGCCAGCCCGCAAGTGGCCACCGACGTACAGGTGGGGCCCCTGGACTGGGGATATGCGTGCGGCTTCCTTTTCTGCTTCGAAAATTAATTTTTTAAAACAACGTCCAACAACACTGGTGTTCACCTGAGAGACGGAGGGAGGTGGGGGGCACGTCCAGGGTCAGGGTGAGCGACGGTCCCTTCTCTCCACACCTCTCCTTTCCGGGCTGTGGTCACACACTCACACGCTCACACACACACACTCATACACTCACATACGCCCGCACTCACATGCGCACACACACACACTCATTCACACACACTCACACCCATACACTCACATACACCCACACTCACACGCTCACACTCACTCACATACACCCACACTCACATGCGCACACACTCATACACACACACTCATACTCTCATACTCACGCTCACACACACTCACACGCTCATACACACGCTCACACCCATACACTCACATACACCCACACTCACACGCTCACACACACACACTCACACCCATACACTCACATACACCCACACTCACTCGCTCACACGCTCACACCACACACTCACATACACCCACACTCACATGCTCTCACACACACACTCATATACACACACTCACACCCATACACTCACATACACCACACTCACACACTGATACACATTCACATACTCTAACTCATACTCACGCTCACACACACTCATACACTCATACACACGCTCACACCCATACACTCACATACACCCACACTCACACGCTCACACACACACACTCACACCCATACACTTACATACACCCACACTCACACGCTCACACACATTCACATACTCATACTCTCATACTCACGCTCACACACACTCACTCACACACATGTTCACACACATACACCCACACTCATAAACTCTCATACACACACGCTCACACACACATACACACTCATACTCACATGCTCACACCCATACACTCACACCCACACGTGCACACTCATACACATTCCCATATTCACGCTCACACACACACACTCACACACGCTTACACATACACCCACACTCATAAACTCTCATACACACACACACACATACACATACACACTCATACTCACGCTCACACCCATACACTCACATACACCCACACTCACATGCGCACACTCATATACACATTCTCATACTCACACTCACACACACACACTCACACCCTCATACACACATACACCCACACTCATAAACTCTCATACACACACGCTCACACACACACTCTCATACTCACATGCTCACACACATACACTCACATACACCCACACTCACACACACACATACTCACTCCCATACACTCACACACACTCATACTCACACACACATACACACATGCTCACACCCATACACTCACACACACACACTGATACACATTCACATACTCATACTCACGCTCACACACACTCACACACTCTCATACACACATGCTCACACCCATGCACTCACACACACACACTGATACACATTCACATACTCATACTCACGCTCACACACACTCACACACTCTCATACACACATGCTCACACACATACACCCACACTCATAAACTCTCATACACACGCTCACACACACATACGCACACTCTCATACTCACACGCTCACACACATACACTCACGTACACCCACACTCACACACTCACACTCATACACACTCACACCACACTCATACACTCACACACGCTCACACTCACATACACTCACACATACTCTCATACACACACGCTCACACACACACTGATACACATTCACATACTCATACTCACGCTCACACACACTCACACACTCTCATACACACATGCTCACACACATACACCCACACTCATAAACTCTCATACACACGCTCACACACACATACGCACACTCTCATACTCACACGCTCACACACATACACTCACGTACACCCACACTCACACACTCACACTCATACACACTCACCCCACACTCATACACTCACACACGCTCACACTCACATACACTCACACATACTCTCATACACACACGCTCACACACACACTCATACTCACATGCTCACACACATACACTCATTCACACTCACATACACGCACACACATACACTCATTCACACACTTGCATACACTCACACACACACATACACTCGCATACACTCACACACACATACACACTCAGACTCATACATTCACATACACTTGGGTTTACACACACTCACATGCACAAACACACAGACTCACATACACTAACACACACACACTCAGAATCATACAGTCTCACACTTGGGCTCACGCACTCACACAAACACACCACACACTCAGATTCACACACACAACCATACTCACAGCCACACTCACAAGCCACATGCACACACACAGTCGCAGACACACGCGCGCACACACACACACCTGGCATGTCTTCCAAGCCGCTGGGTCTGGGACTAGAACCGTGTAGGTGTCCGTATGGGGTCCAGCCACCTTAACCACCACACCACTGCTGGCCTGACATGGATTATTTCTGTCATGAGAGGGGGCACTCCAATAGGGTCTTCGCACCACAACCCACGCCCAGGCTCAGCCGCCCCGACCACGGGTGCACACGTGCCTGCTGTGTTCCGGGCGGTCTCCACGCACAGCCCTAAGCTTCCTCCGCGGTCACCTCACACCCCGCCGTACCTGCTACTGCCCAACCCCGTTGTTTTAAAGATCAGGCTGTGAGGCGGGGCCCACAGGTGGCGTAGTGGTTAAGGCGCCGGACTCCCACGTGGCCCACTGCTGATCCAGTCCCAGACCCAGACCCAGAGGCTGAGACACGGCAAGTGCATGTGCATGCATGCCCGAAATCGCAGAGTAGAGGAGGGACTGTGCTGTGGCCATCCACCCCCTACCCTTGGGGTGCTTCACTGCTTTCTCTCTCTCTGGCAAGCACACGTGCCCTATAGCAAATATTTCTTTTTTAAAAAAAGAAGGTATTAGGCAGCACTGCTCCCCACCCGTGTGGTAGCCCGGCGGAGGCCCCCTGGGTTGGCCGTGCTCTCACCACTTGGCCACAGGCCTCACCAATCCCTCCTGCCCCACAGTTTGTTCTCAGGTGTGAACTGCTGCCTGACCCCAGGTGCTTCTCACTGAGAGTTACACTTGGTCTCTGCTGGGATTCGAACCTGTTGTGGACATGGGTGTGCAGACCTCGCCGAGACCCTGCTCTCGGTGGGCTGGACTCAGGGTGACTGTTGGACTTTCTGGGGAGCCAACACACCTGTCGCTGTGGCAGCTGCATCCTGCCTGCAGGGCACAAGGTTCCGGGTCTCCGTGCCATCTCCAGCAGAGTGGAGATCTCTCAGCAGCGGCCATCCTGGCGGGCATGAGCGCTGCTCTCTCCCTCACGTCCAAGCGTTGGTGCTGCGGAGCAGCCCTGTGCTGGGAGGCGGAGTCCGGCTGTCTGCCTTGCTTTGGCCTTCAGGGTGGGACAGGGCTGCCCTCCCAGCTCGGCCCGCGGTGGCCCCGCTGTGTCCCCGCTCTGAAGTTCCTGCCCTGCCACCCAGGTGAGCGCGGGCTAGCCCGCCGGACCATCCTCCGCCCAGCCCAGCCGCCGCCCGTCAGCAGCACCGAGGCCTGCCCCTACGCCTTCCAGCCCAGCAGAGCTGCCAGTGCGCAGGGAGCCACCCAGAGCAGCAGAGCTGGCCGGGTCAGGACGCTCAGCTGACCCAGGGATCGTGCACGAAAGAAGCCAGCCAGCTATGAAATGACCTCTCCACGTTACCCTGCGTCCTGGTCCTGGCCGAGGGCTTTGCTCCACACACCCCGCGGAGACCCCTGGGCAAGGTCTGAGACGCCCCCTGGCTCCAGGAGGCAGAGCAGGCTGGCTCCCTGGGAGTCCCTGGAGCGCCACTGGGCCAAGTCCATGTGAGAGGGCCATCACACCTCGCTGCGTCCCAGGACTAGGTGGGGGTTCACCCAGGCCATGAGCGGGCCCGGCGGCACCTCCCCCCGGAGGCCCTGCTCCCTGGTGAGGAGACCCCACATGGCCTGGGCCGCCTATCAGCTCACCAGTGGATCGGGAGCAGCCGGGCAGCTCGCAGGGGGCGCTCGCCGG
>NW_006207351.1:1574386-1576713 GCF_000334495.1 Tupaia belangeri chinensis | reverse complement strand
GGCCCCCCCGCCGGGGCCCACAACACTCCCAGGGGCCCACGGCTAAAGTGCCGGACCTTCCATCATGCCCGGAACGGCTTGGCAACGCCCCTCCGTCCACTAGAGGCCACTGCTGCTCTGGGTCTCGGCCGGCCGCTTGCCTGTTCTCGGACTTTGGGCAGGCGTGGCACTGCCCCATCGTCCCCGTGTCTCCCGTGTCCCCGTGTCTCACCTTCCTGTGTCTCCCCACCTTCCTGTCTCTGTGCTGTTCCCGTGTCTCCCCACCTTCCCATGTCTCCCCGCCTTCTCGTGTCTCCCCTCCTCGTGTCTCCCCACCTTCCTGTGTCTCCCTGCCTTCCCGTGTCTCCCCACCTTCTCGTGTCTCCCCTCCTCGTGTCTCCCCGCCTTCCCGTGTCTCCCCAGTTTCCCATGTCTCCCACATTCTTGGGCACGCATGCACCCATGCCTGGAGTGAGCTTAAGCCGCTGGGTCCAGGACTTGAACTGCAGTCGGCTACGTTCAGTGACGTAACCATTACACCATCTGCTGGTCCCACGGTTTGACTTCTTAAAAAAGTTTCTTGGGCACCAGCAGACGGTGTCGTGGTTAGGGTGCAAGACTCCCAGCATGGGCAACCGCGGTTTGAGTCTCGGACCCAGTGGCTTGAAAGTTGTGCCGGTGCGCGAGCCCCAATCCTGGGAGGGAAGGCAGAGGGGCTGTGGCGTGGCCGTCCGCCCTGGGGGTGACTTCGCGTTCCCTCTCGCGGCCTGTCTCCACGCTCTCTCGCTGGCAAGCCTCCTCAAGGACTGTGTGTTTTCCGTGTCGTGCCGCTGCCGGCAGAGGCCGCTCTCCCTCTCGCCCGCTCTGCCGTGGGCTTGCTCCCTGTGCCGCCGCGCGGAGTGGAAGCGCTGACCCGGGGCGCCCCGCCGCGGCTTGACCCGGGGCGCCCCGCCGTGGCTGCTGTCCGCAGGCTGGCGAGGCTTCCTGGAGCTGCTCTCCTAGCTGGAAAGGGCTCCTCCCTGCTCTGCCGGAAGCCCGTCACGAGGGGCTTGAACGTCCCTGTACTGGGGGGTTGCACTTTGTCCCCAGACTTCCCTGACCTACATTCTGGGTGTCCCTGAGCCTCATGGTGGTCGGGCGGGTAACACGGAGACTCAGGGTGCCGAAGAGGTGGAAAAGGCGGGTTCAATGACCCTCCAACTCGCAGTGAGAATAAAACAGGAAAAGAACTGCGGTTTGCGATGGCGAGCCTTCTCAGCAGGGCCGTGGCGGTGGGGGGTCGGCTCTGACCCTTCCTCTGCCAGCCCGGGGACCCTGTGACCTCCTGGAAGCCACTTCCTTCTGGGAGGCTCCACTTCCAGATCTGTGGAGGGGGCCCACCCGGGAGGCAGAAATGATGTTGGAAAACAGAGCCCGTAGGGCGTTCACTTCCCAGCGGAGGAAGTTCACCCCTGCCCTAGGAGCACCCGCGTGGACAGCTGCCCCCGCCACGCCGCCTGGGTCAGAGTGCCAAGACCCCCTGCGTTTCCCTCAAACCCTGCCTGTTCTGTCAGACACGGGCCTAACCTCCCCATGGGCTGAGGACCCAGGTGGGGTCCAGCCAGGCTCTTCGCAGCTTTGCTGGGACGCTCCTCCCGGGAGCACCCACCAAGTGCACAAGATCGTCAGTATCCACACAGCTGCCTCCATCGCCGGAGTCGGGTCGCAGAACACGCCCTGTCCCCAGAGAAGGCTCCTGACCATCAGCCATCCTGCCCGCTGGGACGTGCTCGGTTCACTTCTGGAGGCCTCCCTGGTGCATGGACACACGAGTGCCCCGGCCCAGGGTGGGGAAGCCTGATGGCTCATGCATCAGACCCTTTAGGGGTGCTCTCTCTCTGTCTCTCACTCATGGAAGAAATTGAAAAACTTTAAAAACAAAAGAAAACAACCCAGTTTAAGCACAGGCCCTGAGCGGACGAGAGGATGGATGGCAGAGAGGCGACCGTCCCTCCGCCACCTCCCGCCCACCCCGACAGCCACGGACCTGCTCCTGTCTGTGCGGTGGCCGGCATCTGCCCTCCCGCCCGCCGCTCTGCCCTGGGACGGGTGCTTTCGCTGCTCAGTCATGTTGCGGACATGCCGGTGCTTCCCGCCTCCCCGTGCCGCGGCTGGGCCACGTTTGTTCTTTATTCGCTGGGCGGAGGGGGTCGGGCTGTTTCCCCTTTAGGCACTGAGCGTCATACCCGCGCACAGCCGTGCTGGCTCCGAGAGGGCCCAGGCTTCTCCGTGGTCTGCGCCTGGGAGGATGACCGCGTCCCTGCAGGGCCTTCACGGCTCGACACTACGCCGGGGGGCGCGTGGGACCT
>NW_006207351.1:1569286-1573683 GCF_000334495.1 Tupaia belangeri chinensis | reverse complement strand
CCAGTTTAAGCACAGGCCCGGAGCGGACGAGAGGATGGATGGCAGAGAGGCGACCGTCCCTCCGCCACCTCCCGCCCACCCCGACAGCCACGGACCTGCTCCTGTCTGTGCGGTGGCCGGCATCTGCCCTTCCGACCGCCGCTCTGCCCTGGGACGGGTGCTTTCGCTGCTCAGTCGTGTTGCGGACATGCCGGTGCTTCCCGCCTCCCCGTGCCGCGGCTGGGCCACGTTTGTTCTTTATTCGCTGGGCGGAGGGGGTCGGGCTGTTTCCCCTTTAGGCACTGAGCGTCATACCCGCGCACAGCCGTGCTGGCTCCGAGAGGGCCCAGGCTTCTCCGTGGTCTGCGCCTGGGAGGATGACCGCGTCCCTGCAGGGCCTTCACGGCTCGAGACTACGCTGGGGTCGCCGTGTGACTTGCCAGGCCCAGGCTGCCAGCCTCGCCCGGTGTCTGAGTCAGCCTGTCCAGGGGTGCTGGGGCTCTGGGTCTATCTCAGAGGCCAGCTCCCGGGGACTTCCTAGAGCACAGAAAGGTACCCTAGGGCAGGAGGGGGCAAGGGGCTTCACTCTCAGAGTTCCTGTCTGAACCCCTGGGGATTCTGGAGAATGCTAAGCTGAAATCTGCAGGCCCTGAACTGGGGCCACAAAGGAGAGAAGCGGGGACCCCACCCGGGGCCTGGGATCCTCCATCCTCACGGGCCGGGGTCTACAACTGGCCATGCAGAGCTCAGTGAGGACTGGGGTTCTAAGCACCGGGGGTCAGGGGTGTGAAGGTGGCCAGGACTCAGGGCTGTGTCCCCAGCTCTGCCCCCGCCACCTGAGGACCCTGAGCAGGCCTCTCCAGATCCCTCAGTCCCCTGGCTCCAAACCACAGTGTCGGAGGGGCGAGTCAGGTGCCGGTGAGTCTCGGGTCAGACTGCAGCTCAGCCTCCGTCTGCCGGGGGAGTGGCCTGGACAGGAGGGCTCTGTGGGACCTACCATTCTCCAAGGAAGGAGCTCTCCGTCTGCGTCCAGGTGGGGTGTGGGCTGGGTGTGGCCAGAGCTGGAGACCTCAAGCGTAGTCAGGGAGTGACGGGGTGAATTATTCACAGTGTAGACCCAGCTCCTATGACCCTGTGGGAGACTGTGACCAGGGCCGTTCTGGAACTCCCAGAAGCCACAAAGTACCACTGAGACGTGTCTGCCCTGCCGCCGCGAGGCCCCTCTGCGGCAGCGGCCAGAGCTCCTGCGTGGTGATCGAGGAATTGGCAATGCCCGCTCGGGCCTGTGCTCCATTAGAAAGCAAACGTGCGGGCACAGGTGCACCACACGTGCAAACGCAAACAGCTCACGGCAGTTGCAGAACCGTCTTGCAAAATGCAAATCCATGAGGTGTCTGTCGGCTTTGTCCTCAACGTGGAGAATGACAGGGACGCCAGAGCCCTGGAGAAGTGCAAGCTCTGAGCTGAGCCGGCGGTGGGGAAGCTCGCCTCGAGCCCTGCTGACCTCCGCCTCCTCCCTCGGTTCTGCCGTCCCAGGTGTCCAGGAGCTCCCCCCGGCCGGCCCCTGTGCGCTGGAGCTGCCCGGGCCAGGAGGACACCTGACCTGGCAGTGGCTGTCCTAGCCCTGGATGCACCGACTGCTGCTGCAGTGCACGCTGGGACAGGCCAGCGTCCTTGGCCACAGGCGCGTCCTTTCTTCATGCCTGTGTGTGCGTGCGCATGTACAGGCCCACCACACGTGCACAGACCCACACACACGCACAGGCCCACCACATGTGCACAGACCCACACATACGCACAGGCACGCATGCGTGTAAGGCACACCACACGCGTACAGGCCCACCACGTGTGCACAGGTGTACACACAAATGCACACACACATACACACATGCATGTACAGGCCCACCACGTGTGTGCCAGACCCACCACGTGTGCACAGGCAAACACACAGACATACACATGCGGGCACAGGTGTACCACATGTGCACAAGCACACACGTGCACAGGCACACACATGTATAGGGTGACCACACAGGCAGAGATGCACACATGCACACAGGCACACACATGTAGAGGCCCACTGCACAGGCACAGGTGCACACATGCGCACAGGCACACACATGCACAGGCCCCACACACAGGCACAGATGCACACACGCACACAGGTGCACACACATGAACAGGCCCCACACACAGGCAAAGCTGCACACATGTGCACAGGCACACACATGAACAGGCCCCACACAGGCACGGATGCACACATGCACAGGCACACACATGAACAGGCCCACACACAGGCACAGATGCACACACACACAGGCACACACATGTAGAGGCCCCACACATGCACAGATGCACACATGCACATGCACACACATGAACAGGCCCCCCCACAGGCAGAGATGCACACACGCACAGGCACACACATGAACAGGCCCACACACACACACAGATGCACACACACACAGGCACACACATGTAGAGGCCCCACACATGCACAGATGCACACATGCACATGCACACACATGAACAGGCCCCCCCACAGGCAGAGATGCACACACGCACAGGCACACACATGAACAGGCCCACACACAGGCACAGATGCACACACGCACACAGGTGTACACACACGAACAGGCCCCACACACAGGCAAAGCTGCACACATGCGCACAGGCACACACATGAACAGGCCCCACACAGAGGCCCAGGTGCACACACGCGCACAGGCACACACATGAACAGGCCCACACATAGGCAGAGATGCACACATGCACACAGGCACACACATGTAGAGGCCCACCGCACAGGCACAGGCGCACACACGCACATGCACACACATGAACAGGCCCCCCCACAGAGAGAGACGCACACACGCACAGGCACACACATGAACAGGCCCACACATAGGCAGAGATGCACACATGCACACAGGCACACACATGTAGAGGCCCACCGCACAGGCACAGGCGCACACACGCACATGCACACACATGAACAGGCCCCCCCACAGAGAGAGACGCACACACGCACAGGCACACACATGAACAGGCCCCACACAGGCACGGATGCACACATGCACAGGCACACACATGAACAGACCCCACACATAGGCAGAGATGCACACATGCACACAGGCACACACATGTAGAGGCCCACCGCACAGGCACAGGTGCACACACGCACATGCACACACATGAACAGGCCCCACACAGGCACAGATGCACACACACACACAAGCGCACATACATGAACAGGCCCCACACAGAGACACAGGTGCACACACGCACACAGGCGCACACGCGTGCACAGGCATCTCGCAGCTGCCGTGCTGAAGCCAAGTCGTCGTTTTCCTCCGTGATAGTGACTTGTGCCAGGCGAGCTAGAAATAGCCTTGTTTCCCTCAGTGGTGTGCAGTCAGAGGGGACCGAGATAGTGCTGAGCGCGGCTGCTCACCTCCGTGGGTGACTCACGGGGAGGCTCCGGGCCGGAGGCGGCAGTAGGAGATAAGCTCGTCCCCTGCTTCCGGAGCTTCTCCACGCCCACAGCCTCAGCCGGGGGCCTGGCAGGGAACGTCCCCACCCTGGCACCTGGGCTGTCGGTGCCCAAGCTTGTCAGGGTGCCCCTTGCCGAGGCCTGGTGCTAGCGCACAGCACACCCTCAGTTCAGGAAGCGCCATGCTGCCCCGCGGCTTCGCGCAGCCTCGTCCTTCACTCCCCGTGTGAGGTTCCGACAGTGAGCAGGCCGTGCCCGCCAGCGGGTCACTGCTGCCCTGATGGAAAGCCTGGCATCGCATGTGGGGCTCGCGTGACCGACAGCGCCGTCCACAGGTTGGGGCAGGGCCTCCTGGGCCGCAGCGTGGGTCGGTGAAGTCTGAGCTCAGAGAGGAGAGCCGCAGCTCTGGGAAACGCGTCCCTTAGGGAGCTCGGCCACCTGCGTGGCGGGCTGTCCGTGCGGGCCCCCCCTCGGCGGAGCGAGCAGAGCGTTGTGCCGGTTGGGGTGGGGCGCTCAGCCTGGGGGTAGTGGCCCGGAGCCGGGGCTCCTTGCCAGGGCAGCCTGGCCTGGCCATTGCAGCAGATGTTTGGAAGCTGGGACTCAGTGGCTGGGGACAGAGGGCATGAAGGTGGCCTGCCCGCTGCTGGCGCACGGAAGGGAGGTGGCAGGGGACCTGAGAGGGTCTGGGAGACAGGCATTTTCCTAGAGCTTCCTTTGCAGGGACAGTGTCTTGGCAGAGGGGACGGCAAGGGTGGCTGTGGGGGCACCCAGGGCAGTGGACAGTGGGCTGGGCCTACAGTGTGCAGACAGGTCTCGGAGGCTGGCTCAGCAGGGGTGCTCGGGGACTGGCCTCGGAGCCCAGACCCGAGTGTCTACAGAGATTGCAGGGCAGAGACTGAGGGTGGCGAGCGGGCGCGAGACGCAC
>NW_006207351.1:1566129-1569180 GCF_000334495.1 Tupaia belangeri chinensis | reverse complement strand
GCGTGCATGACGTAGGTTGCGCGGGGCCGTGTAGTACCCCTGCCATGGCTGCGGTGACAGTCCCACTGTGGGCCAGAGTTCATAGAGGCTGCAGGGACTGCACTTGCAGTGCAGCGACCGGAACTGCGAGGCTACAGAGGGTCCCCAAGGCTGCAGGGGCCACGCCTATGTGGCTGCGGCACTGCCCTGCTGTGACTGAAGGCAGGCCTGCTGTGGATTCAGCACCTGGTCCAGCTGCAGCTCCCGAGCCAGACCTGCTGCGGCGGCTGGGCTGAGACCAGGTGTGAGCACAGAGCCGCGGCGGCCTCGGGGCAGGGACCTCTGTCCTCGGAGTTAGGGCTTCCGTGGCCCCAGGTCCAGGCCTGCCGTGTCTCTGCACAGGCTTCCCGTGGACTTGGGGCACACCTGCTGCCTACAGTGCTGAGTTTGCAGGGCCTCTGAGCAGCTGGAGGCTTGCGTGCGGGTGTCCCAGGGATGCAGAGACGCCCGGGTGGGAGGCTCAGCGCCAAAGGCAAGCAGCAGGGCTCACCTACTTAGTGCTGGGTTAGTCTCTGAGGAAGAGGCCTTGTGTGTGCTTACGGCCCCCAGGTGGGCAGATGTGGGGCCCCCAGGTGTGTGGGTGGGGGCCCCCAGGTGGGCAGATGTGGTGTCTCCAGGTGTGTGGGTAGAGTCCTCTTGTGTGTTGGAGGAGTCTTCTGAGGGAGTGGTCGTGGGGTCTCCCCATAGGCTGGGACCACACTGCCCCTACCCGGCCTGCTCCCTCCATGGCTCTGAGAACTGGTGCTCAACCTGCCCACTCAGGGCAAGGGCTGGCCGAGCCTGGCTCTCAGTCGCACATATGTTTACACGCACACGGCCTGTCCCCCAGCCGCGTCCTGTCCCAGCTGCCCGCCGCAGAGGCTGAGGAAGGCAGGTGCCCTGTCTTCGGGGCAGGGCCTCGAGGCAGCACTTCTGGGGCTCATGCTGAAAACGAGGGCGAGGGGATGCCCTGAGGCCCTGGGAACACGGTGTGCCAGTGGAGCTGGCGGGAGCAGACACCTGGAGCAGGGGAAGCTTCCCAGCCACTCCTTGTTAAATCCTGCACGCCGGGAACACCGCCCATCGCGGGTCCACCTGACGGCTTCCAATCTGCCTTCTGTGCTTACTCCGGAGGCTCACGAAAGTCCCCGCGGTGAGGAGGGCGTGTCGGGTCAGCCCGTGAACGGAGCCGTGAGACTTACGGTTACCTCAGTGCAGTCCTGGTCGCGAGACGCCCCGTTTCACAGTCACTTTCATAGCGACTTTTTTTCCCTCTTTTTCTTGAGAGGTTTTCGCTATAGGGCGCGTGCGCTCACCAGAAAGACAGAGAGAGACAGAGAGACAGAAAGCGAGAAATCACCCCCTCAGGGGGGATGGTCACGCCGCAATCCCTTCTCCTCCATTCTCCTCTCGGGATCTTGGGCACGCACGCACACGCGCCTGGTATAAGTTTAAGCCACCGGGTCCGGGACTCAAACTGCAGTAGACTACGTGGGAGTCCAGCGACATAGCCATTACGCTAACTGCTGGTCCCGCTACAGTTCTGAGGGGGGCTTGCTGTGTAGACAGAGTGCACCACAAGCACTGCCCAGGGCAGGTCTGGCCTACAGGAAGGCACATCCTTTGGCACAGCCACCTGAGAGCCACCGTTGCCGGAAGGTCTCCAAGACACCCTGCCCTGGGGCTCTGCTTCTCTGTGCCAGCCGTGCCAAGGACCATGACAGCCCCTCTCGCCTCCTGGGTAACCATGGGGGAGTGTTCTCGGGTGATAATCCGTGACAGCTCCCGGCAGCGTCTCCTCCAAAGGGTGCTCACAGTCTCGCTGGCACTTTCCAGCTGCTAATTAGCAGCGCTGTCCTCCCCTGATCACAGCCCAGCCCACAGCAGCGCTGCGTCGGCTCTGGAGGCCCTCCTGCCCGCGTCGGTCCACACCGCGTCGCCTGCCGGCTGTGCTCTGTCTGCAGGGGGCTCTGCAGCTTGGCGGCAGGGCGTGGAGGGTGCATGCTCGCACGTTGGTGCAGGCGTGCAGGGCTGATGGGAGCGCTAGGGCCCACCGCTTGGCAAGAGGCCAGCTGTCAGCGGGTGCTTCCCTGGCTCACCCCTGGGGTTCCTTCCTTCCCAATAGTCCCCTTTTAGAGATGAGAATGTGTGAGCGTGTGCCCTCCCCGGCCCCGTCACACAGGGTCCCCCTCCCAGCCCTCCGCTCCCCAGGCTCCAGGGTGGCCTTGGGCCGGGGTGCCCCAGGCTGACGGGGATTGGAACCACGGTCGTGGTGGCTCCAACCTTGCAGGGCAGTGGTTCCCGCTGCACCCATGGCGGCTGGGCCTCTTCCCAACAAGTCCCATTTCGAAGGAAGTCCTGCGGCCTGGGTGATAAGAAGGGACCGCCACGGCGTGAGGGCTGTGCCTGGCCACCCTGCTCCATGGTCCGAGGCGGCCCCAGGTGCTGAGGCCTGGTGGAGGGTGTGGCAAACGCGCTCTGGCCCCCACGAATGCAGCTGTGGTCCCCCCTCCTGGGTTCCACCCGCCACCTGCCGAGTGTGTCGTGGGGCACGAGAAGGAGTCAGGCAGGGCTTGGCCGCAGGAGGGGCTGCTGTCCCCCTTCTGGTCTGGACGGTGGCCCACCCCAGCTGGGCCCATGGGGATGCCCAAGACTGGCAGGCACCCCTGCGTGGCAGCTCATCCACATTCCAGCCCAGGCCCTCCTCAGCACCTACGAGCTTCGCAGGAGCCCAGTCACCCCTGCAGGCTGTGAGGGGCCCAGCACCCTGCCCGGCACGTGGATGGCCATGCTGCAGGGTCAGCCCCTTACTCTTGTCTGAACGACAGCTGCACGTCCGTCCTCGGGGAGACCGAGGGCGAAGACTCGAGTCCTCACTGGCATTCTGTCTCGCTTAGATCGTGCGGAGCAGTGAGAGAGAGAAAGCAAGGCACTCCCCCGCCCCTGGGCTCCCTGTCCCCGTCATCTGCCCCCCGGGCTCCCTGTCCCCGTCATCTGCCCCCACCCCTGTCCCTGTCATCTCCCCCCTGGGTT
>NW_006207351.1:1551643-1554200 GCF_000334495.1 Tupaia belangeri chinensis | reverse complement strand
CCCCCGGGCTCCCTGTCCCCGTCATCTCCCCCCATCCCTGTCCCTTGTCGTCTCCCCTCCCCTGGCTCTCTGTCCCTGTCTTGGTCTCCCCCCATCCCTGTCCCCGTCATCTCCCCCTCCCCGGTCCCCATTGTCTCCCCGTCCCCCGGGCTCCCTGTCCCTGTCGTGGTCTCCTCCCTTGTGTCCCCCATTGTCTACCCCTGTCCGTATGATATCCCCTCCCCGTCCCCGTGGTCTCCCCCCATCCCCACCGCCGTAGGGAGGAGCTGGGCAGGTGCGTCCATGCTGCGGCAGCCTGAGCTCAGTGTGCGGCTGCGTGTGTGGGGGCAGCTGGCTAGCGCTCCTCCGCACCGCAGCTCAGGTGCACGTGTGCCTTCTCAGCCGGTCCTGCCCCCTTCCCCCTCCACCCCTGCCGAGCAGTTCTGACCCGGCCCTTCTCCTGGGAGGTGGTGACGGCCACCCTACATGCAGGTGGGCTTGGCCAGTCCAGCCCCTCGGGCCGCGCGGAATGGGTACAGCCACGTGGCCTGAAGTGCATTTCCAGCTCTGGGCTCTCGCTCTGCTGACCGGGCCGCGGGAAGCCCGGGTACTCCTAAGCTACGGAGAACAACTCCAGGGACGTCCCGCAGTGCCACGGGAAGAGAGAGACCCCAGGGCTCCCAGGAGGAGGCGGCCGCTTCTAGCCCAGGGACGAGGCTCAGGGGAGGAAACGCCTGTTTGGCAGTCTCTACCCCTGCCTGCGTGGGCACACACAGAGGACGCACAGGGACATGCGCACACACACAAGCACACACGCAGAAGCAGGCTCGACGTTTTCCTGACCAGAAAGAACGGTTTGGGCACCATTGTAGAAGTAAGGCCCAGGCTTCACCTTCCCGAGTTCTGCGACCCCAACCGGGTCACGTGACAGTTCAGGGCCTCAGTCTCCCCGCCATAGCGACAGGCTGTGAGCGCATCGCGGCGCGAGCACAGGGCCTGCCCACGGGTGTGCAGCCCATGTGGGCTGTAAGACCGGACCATCTGCAGCCAACACCGAGGGCAGCGCTGGGGTCCGAGCGGCCCAGTCCCGAGGAGGCGCCGCCTCCCGCAGTGCCCTGTCCAGTGCCTCAGCACCGCCACTCCCCGTCGTGCCCCACGGGGAGGGTGGGGACACCCTTGGCCACGGCACTGGCATCGGCATCGGCGTGTCTTACTGGTTAGTAGGAAGGTGCGTGACTGGAGAACACCCCTCTGTCCACAGAAGGAGGACACGGAGGGCACCCTGGAGGGGGAGGAGCCGGCCACACGCGCTCACTGTGCAGTATGTCCCAGTGGAGGTGAGCGATGCTGCTTGCCCTTGGGCCGCCTGCCTGGTGGAGGTGACGTCCGGTCTTCCCTGGTCCCCAGGACACCAGAGCCAGCCCCCCCCCACAGGCTGCTTCCCATTTGCCTGCATCAACGTGGTCCAGCACCACAGCGCCGAGTGGGCTCAGACCTCTTCACACGGCAGGTGGTCCAGCCAGTGCGGGCAGTGTGCGGTGGCACCGGGAGGGAGTGGGGTCTGTTCGGGTGGGACCGCACCCAGATCAGGTGTGTGCCCTGGGCCTGCTCAGAAGCCCGTGGGTGTCCAAGCACAGCTGTGACCACTGCCCTGAGCCAGGGAGGGCTCAGACACCTGCGGCAGGGAGCCTTGGAGAGCCACATAGCCCCAGGGAAGGGACCCTCGAGCCTTCAGAGCGGCCGGGAGTGACGGGCGCTGGCGAGGGACGCCTGTGGGGAATCTGCCGGACTGAACTGTCCGACACGCCCCTCACTGTCCATGGGGATCCTGAGACCGATCCTGAGACCAGGGAGAGATGGGGCAGCTGGGCCGGCCCAGGTGGGGCAGCCTCTCGCTGGGAACCAGGAGCAGCTCTGTGTTGCCGAGGCGGGCCTGCCCTCCGTCCTCTGCACCGCCGCCCCCCCAGCGCCTCGCCCTCCCGGCGGTCACCAGCTGCCTGGCAGCGGCCAGCTCTGGCCCTCGGCTCTGGCTCTGGGGTGCAGCCAGCGCGGACCGGACGTGTGGCCGGCTCAGTGCAGGAATCAACTCTGCTTCCCTCCCAGGCACACGGAGGCGGCCCCTGCTGACCTGAAACAGAGGCAGAAGGAACGCCGATGGTGCCCAGCTCCGCTACCGGCTCCAGACAGGCAGGTGCGCGACTCAGCCCCCGCTTCCTGCGCCCGCGGCTTATTTGTCAAAGTCCTCAGGAGCGGTGGGGCGCTTGGCGCGGCTCCAGTGGTGGCAGGCTAGAAACGGGGGCGGCCCCTGTGCCTCTGGGCCTCCACATCCCTTCCCCCGGGACCTGTCCGCCTCCCCGCTGCCGAGACCGTGCCTTTGAAGTTCAGTCCTTAACGGGGACGCACCGATGCGGAAGCGTTAAATTTTTCAAAAGTCCCTGCACTTTCAGGGCTCGCCACGCGGTGCAGCCGAGCAGCAGCGCGGGGCGTGGGGCAGGGCACGCGGGGGCAGCAGTGCTGAGGGTGCGGGGCAGGGCACACGGGGGCGGCAGTGCTGGGGTGCGGGGCAGGGCACGCGGGG
>NW_006207351.1:1549550-1551551 GCF_000334495.1 Tupaia belangeri chinensis | reverse complement strand
TGTGAGGCTGCCTCAGCTCGCGTCCCCAGGCCTGGGGATACGCAGGGCGCGTGTGAGGCCTGTGGCTGAGCCCGGGACACCCAGATCCTGCTTCCATCCCAGGGGACTGCCCGTCATCACAGGGACCTGTGCAGGAAGGGCTGAGGGACGCGGGGACCCCCAGAGCCCCAAGGCCATGCCCTGTGTGCCCCTCCCCCCCACGGGGTTCATCTGGCCCAGACCACGTCCCAGGTTCAGAGCTACCGTGTCCCGGGCGGTCTGGGGACAGTCCCATGGTGCACCCTCCCCCAGGGAGAAGGGCTTCCGGGAGGGCACTGGGGGTCGTGACTGCCGAGAGCCTGGGGACCCGTCCACACGAGGCCACTATGAAGTGGGACCACGGCTCTCTCCTTGGGGCAGTGTCCCCTCCCAGGGTGGGACTCCCTCACACTCACCTCCCAGCAGAGATGGCAGAGCCAGGAACGTGGGTGTAACCACTCTGGGCTGGCAGCTGGAGCAGTGGCCAACTTAGTTCGAGTCCTGAGCCCATGGCTTGAAACCCACACCGGGTGTGCGCTGTGTGCCCGAAATCCCGGGAGGAGGACGGAGAAGGGACTGTGGCATGGCCGTCTCCCGGGGTGACTCTTGGCTTCCCCACTCCCTGTGGTGAGTCAGCGCCCTCTGGCAGAAGACCCTCGGGCTGGCAGAGCCGCGGTCCTGCGGGTCGCTGACTCCATCTGCCGGTGCATGGGGAAACTGAGGCTCCCAGAGGCCCATGGCTGGCCTAAGGTCATAGAGTGGGGACTGGCACCCGGCGAGCGCCCGACTGACGGCCCAGTTACCGCTGCGGGTCGTTGAGCCCAGCTCTGGGCCAGCCCGAGCCTGAAACACGGTCGGTCCCCTCTTGGGACGTGGTCGACGATGTCACGGTTCTGCAGAGGGCTGTGTGTTCTGTCTGGGGGTGACGGTGAGGCCGATGCCCGCGGCGGTCTGTCCCTCAGCTCTGGCAGCAGCTCGGTATCCATGGGCCGGGCTTGAGGCTTGAGTCAGCTGAAAGCTCCGCCCTCCGTGTCCCCCACTGCCGTCGGGGCTGCTTCCCAGACCGAGTTCCCTCCCTCTCCATGCCCCGGATGACCGTGCCGACAGTGAAGGGCCCTACACACACCGCCTGCGTGGTCCGTGGTCCACGGGGCCTGCCGTGCTCCGACTCCGCCCACAGGCCATCTCCCTGGAGTGGCCCAGGATGGTGGCTGGTGCCCTCTGAGGTCTCACCTGGCCAGCCTTGCAGGTGAGAGGGCTGACCACAGGAAGCTGCAGAGCCTTCCAGGGGAGGAGCTTGGAGGGTGTCCCTGAGCAGGTGGCGTGAACTGCTGCAGGCCAGGTCCAGCCGCTGTGTCATGGAGAACGTGTTCCTGGCACCTGCAGGCGTGTGGTCAGGGGCTGTCCTCCCCAGCAGCTGTGGCTTGCGTCACGGTGACAGCTGTGTGGCTGCAGGCGGGGCTGACCCTCTGAGAGGGGGTGACACCTTAGCGGCGTCACCGGGAGTGCTTTTCTTGTGATTCTTGTCCCTCCCCCCTGCTTTATGGGACAGAGAGACGTGTGTTCTGACAGGGTCTCGCTGGGCTGTGCCCCCCCAGCCTCCCCAGGCTAGGACTGGTCACACTGCCACGCTCAGCGCACTTGGGTGGGCGTGGCCCAGACCCCCTGCTCCCTGCTGCTGCAGCCTCCAGGGTGCCCGTGCGCTGCTGCTGGGGGCTCTTCTCCATAAGAAACTGGCCACCTAGTGTCCTCTGCGGGGTCGGGTCTGGCTGAGTTGGGGACAAGCTCCCTTTCCTCCCCTGGCCTTGACCTCCCTGTTGGGGACGATGTGCTCAGGAGAGCGAGGGGTTGGCTCCCGTCCACGCCCTCGGGCCTGGCAGGGCCTCAGACCTTTCCAGGGAGTGGTGGTGTGGGCAGCACCAGAAGCCTCCCCCGCAGGGCAGGTCTTCTTCCGACCTCCCGGAGGGCACAGCGTCTGGCCTC
>NW_006207351.1:1540952-1548138 GCF_000334495.1 Tupaia belangeri chinensis | reverse complement strand
TGCTCTCTGAGGTCTCACCTGGCCAGCCTTGCAGGTGAGAGGGCTGACCACAGGAAGCTGCAGAGCCTTCCAGGGGAGGAGCTTGGAGGGTGTCCCTGAGCAGGTGGCGTGAACTGCTGCAGGCCAGGTCCAGCCGCTGTGTCATGGAGAACGTGTTCCTGGCACCTGCAGGCGTGTGGTCAGGGGCTGTCCTCCCCAGCAGCTGTGGCTTGCGTCACGGTGACAGCTGTGTGGCTGCAGGCGGGGCTGACCCTCTGAGAGGGGGTGACACCTTAGCGGCGTCACCGGGAGTGCTTTTCTTGTGATTCTTGTCCCTCCCCCCTGCTTTATGGGACAGAGAGACGTGTGTTCTGACAGGGTCTCGCTGGGCTGTGCCCCCCCAGCCTCCCCAGGCTAGGACTGGTCACACTGCCACGCTCAGCGCACTTGGGTGGGCGTGGCCCAGACCCCCTGCTCCCTGCTGCTGCAGCCTCCAGGGTGCCCGTGCGCTGCTGCTGGGGGCTCTTCTCCATAAGAAACTGGCCACCTGGTGTCCTCTGCGGGGTCGGGTCTGGCTGAGTTGGGGACAAGCTCCCTTTCCTCCCCTGGCCTTGACCTCCCTGTTGGGGACGATGTGCTCAGGAGAGCGAGGGGTTGGCTCCCGTCCACGCCCTCGGGCCTGGCAGGGCCTCAGACCTTTCCAGGGAGTGGTGGTGTGGGCAGCACCAGAAGCCTCCCCCGCAGGGCAGGTCTTCTTCCGACCTCCCGGAGGGAACAGCGTCTGCCCTCTCCCCTGTCTGAGCCGGGAGGGAGCGCCGCCTACCCTGCAGCTTGCCCGGGAGCACACGGGCCAGCCTGCCACGGTCGCTGGGCGAGCAGCCCCACGCTACAGCCACAGCAGGAGTGACAAAGCCGCTCTCCCAGTGGGGTGGGGTCTGGATGGGGCGAAGGGACCCGGGGCCGTGTAACCAGACCTCTAGCCGCAGTGGATTCTGGGTAGTGGTTAAGAGTGTGCGTTCCAGAGCCAAGCCTGAGTCTGAGTTCAAACGCCAGTTCCCCCATGAGAGGCTGCGTGATCTTGGACAAGTTATTCAACCTCTCTGCCTCGGATTTTCGCCTGTGCGAAGGGATGATGTGGTTGTGCAGATCACGTGTGTTAGCGTGTGTGGAGCCCTCGGAATGGCACCCCACGCAGCGAGTACTCGGCAGGCCACTCCAGGAGAGGGCCGAGCTTAGGCCAGACTCCACGAGTCTTCTGTCAGCAGACAGTGCGGCCGGGCACGCAGCACGGGCCACTGCGTACCTGGCTGAGCTCCAGGGAGTCGGCAGCTGCAGGGCGACCGGCGTAGACTGGGTAGGGTGTGCGGGATCTGAGGGTGGGTATGGGAGAGGCTGCGGGGCTCCTCGAGCTCGGTGACCCTCTGGGCTGAGGGCTGAGTCACAGAGCTGGGCAGGGGTCCGGCCAGCGTGGTCCTGGGGTGTGAGGCTCGCGACGGTCAGGAAGGCGGTGTCCCTCCAGGTGCCGGTCTGGGATGGCCACACGGGCTCCGCTTCCCTGCCACCCCCTCGGCCAGCTTGGCAGCCAGAGAAGCGCTCCTTGGCCCACCCTGTGGGCATCCATGCAGCTCGGCCCCTGCCCCAGCCACACTGCCCTTCCTGTGCCAAGATGCACACAGTCCCCCTAACCCTTGGGGAGGCCAGCTTCACGTCCCAAGGTGCCCCGGCTGACGCAGGGAGAGTGCGTGCCGTGACCCTGGCCGGCTGGGCTTCCTCGAGGAGACGCACAGACAGAAACGGGGACCTTCTGGGCATTGTGCGACCTGGGACCTCACCACCTGCCTCGTCTGCCCACCCTGTCACGTGCTCTGGCCCGTCGGCGTGGCACAGGTGGTGACCAGGGGCCGGGCTCGAGGGCCGTGCCACCAGGATGACCCTGAGACCACTCGCACATGCGGGTGACACACAGCCCTGCTGCGCCAGGCGGGCACGGGCCCCCACGCCCGAGCCCCAAGGCCGGTGGCCCCTCTGCCCTGAGCTCCTGCCTCGGCCGTGCTTACTCCTGTGCGGGTTTTCGGTCGGTGGCTTCTGTCTTCAGGCTGGCAAGGCCAAAGCTGGCAGCCCGTTCCTTTGGGCACGTCCTTGAGTTACCCCAGGGGTCCCCTGTGGGCTTCCGGCCGGTGAGCGCTCACCTCCCCCTAGTCCGGCGGCTGCCAGGAGGTCCGGGGGACAGAGGAATGTAAACACCCATGCGTGCCGTGCCTGTCGGGACCCCCAAGCACACAGTGCCCCGAGACCCATGGTGGCCGCTCCGGCAGGCGGGATCTAAAGCCGCCGGGACGGCCCAGGCCTCTGTCTGCACGGGCTCCTGTGCCCGCTCGCAGCCTGGCAGAGGCCGACTCCCTGTCCAGCCCCCGGGGCGTTGTCAGCGTGGGTGCGTCAGATGCGTGGCCGCCCTCGGAGCATCCTGGGTACCGCAGCACCGCTCTCTCTGCGTGTTCCCCGTCCCTGGGGCAGAACGCACACGGCGGCGGGCGGGGAGGGGTGGCTCTGTGGAGTCTAGGCCACACAGCCACCCCTCCCCTGGCGAGGTCCTGGGACACCCCCACAGACGTCGCTCCCAGCAGGCTCCTCTCCCTGGCCCCTTCTCCCCCCAGGCTTTGGGGTCAGATAGGACTGGGCTCCCCCTCGGCCTGCATGCCCTCTCTGCCGTCTCCCCTGTGGACTTCAATCTGCCCCGCCCTCGCAGCTGGACGTGGGACCCCACGCCTCTTGGGCCCCACTGCTGCCCAGGTCGTCTCCCGACTGGGACATGGAAGGACCAGGTGAGCCAGAGTGAGGCGCCACGCCTGCGTGTGCTGTTGTCGCCGCCTGGGCCAGGAGGAGTGTCCGCTGGAGCACGGCGAGGCCCCGGGACAGCAAGCGAGGCCAGAGGTGCGGCCCAGGCCCCAGGCTCGACGTCAGGGCTTGCTCTGCTGCGTCACCAGCAGCCGACTCCACGCCCTTCCCTGGCCTGACTCTCCTGTGCCCCAGGACTCTGGACGTAGGGAGAGCTGTCAAGTACCCACTGATGTCAGACGCCCCGCAGAGGCCACCTGGCACACGGGCAAGGCTCTGTCAATGTCAGTCTTGCCCTCAGGGGCACAAGGTGGCTGCCAGGATCCGGGCCTCATCTCACATCTAGAAATGGCAGGTCCAGAGGAAGGACACGCTCTCTCCATCTCTTAGGGATTGAAGACGTCTGTCCTGGAAGGCCCCTCAGCCAGCAGCTCTCACCCACCCAGACTAGGGCCGTCTGTGGCCGCTCCCGGCCTGTGCTGGTGAGGGCTATGGGGTGACCCCTGATGCACAGAGGCCCTGCAGGCCACTGTGGGGCCGGAGCAGATGGGAAGGCCTCAACACAGTGGGGCTTCTCTCTCTGGTGGCCACAGGTCCCTCCTTGGCCCCCTGCAGACACTGGGCCTGGCAGAGCTGGGGCCCACACCTCACTGTCTGGGAGGCAGAGGCGAGCACAGCTGGAAGCAGGCCCCGCCAGCAGGAGAGGCAGGCCACGAGGCCCCCGGCAAAGCCAGGTGACCTGGCAGCATGCGGCCTGCTGTTCGCAAACCAAGCCAGTTGCAGTCCCCAAAGGGTGCCAGAAAAATGCTTTTAGCACCTTTGAGTGCTGGGCTAGAGTTAGAGTGGCCCTCCCTCTAGCCTAACCTGCCGGCCAAACGAGCCTGCTCGGTGTCGCCTCTCACTCAGCTCAGGCATTCTGCAAGTGGGACGTGTCACTGCCGAGGCCTGACCTCGCAGCTGCAGAGCACAGGCCCTGGGGTGCCCGGAGGGAAGGAAGGTCGCGCTTGGTCAGAACACCTGCACGGCCCACCTTGCTGGGGTTACAGAGAAATCCGGGACCTCTCTGGACCACGGTAGTCCCCCTCTGCCACGCGCCGCACGGCCCTCCGCACCCTGCCCTGCCCACCTGTGGGGAGCAGCGGGAAGACCGCATCGCTGCTCCCGCCCTCGGCCTCCTCCTCGCAGCTTCCCGGCTCCTCGGGCAGCTGCAGCTGGCCTGGTCCCGCAGCTGGCTCAGCTGAGAGTGCCAGTGGGCCTGTCAGCACCGGCTCCCGGGGCCCGGCCCCCCCCCCCGCGCGCCTTGCAGCGCCGCCTCCTGGGTCCCGTCCACCCTCCTCGAGCCTCCACCTTGCAATTGGGAGGCTGGTGGTCCGAGGAGGAGGCCTGGGACTCGCCAGCCCAGCCCAGCCCAGATCCACTGCAGGCCCACGGCAGCGAACGGCGTCTGTGTGGAACCGCTGACTCGGATCATCAGGCCACACCGTGTGACCCACATGAGCGTGAGTAGGTTCCCTCTGGCCGAGTTCACCTGAGGCAGGGGTCCTGCTCCTCCTTCAGCTGTTGCCGGGCCTCCCTCTGCCCCAGCCAGTCCTGCGGGTCACGGCTTCTGAGGTCTCCCTGGCTCCACAGGCCTGGCCGAGGGCATGGGCAGGAGCCCCAGGAGTGAGGGCCCAGGAGCTGTGACACGTAGAGCCTGCCCCTCCCTGGCGACACTGGGCCAGGAGCCCGGGTTTCTTGTGTGACTTCGGACACCCATGGAGTCCTCATCCTGCTTGGGCCCCCACGCTTGCCCCCGACCCCATCTTTTAATGAGAAGCAAACGGGCCCAGGAGGTGGAAGGACTTGGCGTCTGTGCAGACCGCCACGGCGGTCCTCGGCTCTTCCCGACCCCAGCTCCGGGCCGAGATCTTCTCGTCTCCCTGGCCGACACTGTGTGCGGGGTGGTCGTTCTGAACCCCTCCTCTGGGCAGATGCAGTTGAAAACGGGCCAACGCGGGGGGGTGGGGGGGGGTCCCGGCCGCACTCTGGCGAGGTCCTGTTGCCTGGCATCGAAGCTGCCCCGATCCACACCACACGGCCCCGAGAGCCCGAGCGGGGTGCGTGCCTTACCCCCGGATAGATGCTCAAGGACCTGGTTTAGACTCAGATTTGTGTCTCATTTGCTAGGGCATGCACACTCTCTGGGAAAGAGCGGGAGTCGGGGATGAGAAAGCAGCCCCCGCCCACCACGGGGATGGCCACACTACAGTCCCTTCTCTTCCACCCCTCCCTTCAGGGTTTTGGGTACACGTGTGTGCCCAGGGTTTGTGTGTGTATGTGTGTGTGTTTGTTTTTAGTGAGATTTTTGCTATAGAGTGTGTGTGCTCGCCAGAGAGAGAGAGACAAAAAGTGAGAAATCACGCCCTGGGAGGATGGCCACGTGCTCGGTGTGTTTCAGGCCACCAGGTCTGGGACTCGAACTGTGACCGGCTGTGTGGGAGTCCAGCAATGTAATCATTATGCCATCAGCTGGTCCCATCCCAGCGTGTGTTTAAGCCGCTGGGTCTGGGCCATGTGGGACCGCGACGCCTGGCCCGGACCCGCCTTCTGAGCACCAGGCAGTGTGTGCCATCCTCGGCGGGAGTGAGGGGCACAAGACCACACTGGGCCTCTGAGCATCGGCTGTGCGTCATGGCGGAGAACGCTCTGGACGCTCTCGCTGCAGCCCCGGAAGGCGACCTGTCACCTGCGGAGGACTCACGGAGGGCAAAGGAACGGTCCACGAGCCCAGGGAGGTGGGTCAGGAAAGCCCTGCTGTCCTGCACAGCGAGGCCGCGGTGGCTCTGAGAGGAGGAGCCGGCATGCCTGCTAGACGGCCCGGCAGGAGGAGAAATCCTTCCCTGCCTCAGGCCAGCTGGGTGGGCCTCACACGGCACGGCCGAGCCTCAGTTTCCCTCTTTGCACAGAGGTGGTTGCAGCAGGTTTGCGGCGGGCTCGAACAGCTCCCGGGTGGAGGCCCCTGCACGGTGCTCAAGCAGGCATCGCTCCGTGAACGTGAGCCGCCCTCCCCTTCCCCCGTCTCTCCGCCCACCCCTCTGCTCCTGGCAGCTGTCTCTCCGCCCACCCCTCTGTTCCTGGCAGCTGTCCGCCATGGGCAGGGGGAGCAGAGCCCGGAGCAGCCAGTTCCTCTGGTTTCCAGAGGTCCCCAAATCCAGCGCCAGGAGCAAGCCTTCTCTAGAAACAATGGCAGGAGCAATTGAGTTTAAGAAATACAAAACAGCCAACCCAGGTGGGCCGAGAGACCCCTGGAACGACTGGTTTTCCATCTCTGAATTTCCTCTGAAGTGGGAGCCATTGTCTCCACCGCCTCCTGTGGCCCCAGCAGACATGGCTAGTTGCTCCCAGCACAATTCCCCGAAGCAGGACTGCCTCGGGGTTGGAGTTCCTCAGGGCCCCGCATTGCAGCCAGCCCCCATGGCGGTGCCCCCATGCTCTCTACACCCCTCACCTACAACTGGGCAGTGCTGGCTTCTGCTCACCCACGAGGTGGCTGTGGCAACTTCTCTCTGGCACAGCCCCAGACGGAGAGGATGCGGGAGGGGGCTGCGGTTTCAAGGTGGGCTTTCCACGGGCATGTCGGGAGGATGGGGCTGTGGCTCTGGGACAGGGGACAGGAGACGGCGGCCGTTTGTCAGGCCCGGAGGTGGAGACACTCGGTGCCTGCTGGCTGCCAGGGGAGCTGAGTGGCTGCTGTCACCTCCAGGGGACGGTTGCTCACAGCACTAACTAGCTCCTGGGTGTGGGGTGCTGAGGTGGAGGCAGGGGGAGCGAGGACAGGCCAGAGCGCCCCTGTGGAGGGAAGGAGCAGGGGCTCCCAGGGAGCCTGAGGTCAGGAGCATCCCGTGTCTGGAGATGGCAGCCTGAACACGGGCATCACCAGGGACCGCCCCACCGCTGGCCGCGAACAAGCTCCTGGGGCCCCACCCGGAGGGGCGGCAGTGCGGCTGGGTGCCTCCCGAGCAGTCCCTGCACCCAGGCCCCCACCTGTGGGGACCTGCTGTGGAAGGGGGACAGCTGGGGACGGCTGACACACGAGGCAGCTCTCTGGGTGTAACTGGCCCTTTTTTAGGTCCCCCACATTTTGAAATTCAAAGTGGATAAAGCCTACTCAGTAGAATTCCACGTAATTCCAGGCTGAGTGGGTTTTTAATTTGATTAAAAACCCTATTTTATCAAATCACGTATAAATGTTCCAATCGCAGTTCACCTGCGTCGTATTTGATCCTATAAAGTGTTTCTATCTCCTAGTTCCTGTGGGTTTTTCCTTCTGGTTTTGCTACAGGGCGCCCACACTTGCCAGAGATACACACACACAGAAAGAGACAGGGAAAGA
>NW_006207351.1:1529685-1539547 GCF_000334495.1 Tupaia belangeri chinensis | reverse complement strand
AGAGAAATCACCCCCCAGGGGTGCCATGCCCCAGCCCCTTCCCCCCCATTCTCCTCTCAGCCGCCAGGGGGACGCACCACGCATGGCCGTGTGGGATCCAGCCGCCGCCAGCAGCAGGCCTGGCTGGCCCTCTCCCCGGCTGTGCTCATGAAAACGCGCCATTAGACAGGGCGAAACCTACGGGGGCCCTTCAAAGCGCTCGTGGAAACCTGAACCTGGAGAAACTGCGTGCGTTCAACCTTTCTGTAACCGGATAGACTCACACTGCACCGCGTTTTCCCGTGGGCTTCTGGAGATCACCGTCATGGCCGACTTAGAAAGGCTGGGAGGTTAGCAGGGGCGTCGGACCCCACGCGGCTAGCAGCCATCCGAGTCCTGGACCCGGCGACTTGAAAATGACACCGGGTGTGCTCGTGCCTGCCCAGAACCCTGAGAGGAGGCTGGAGAAGGGATCGCGGCGTGGCCGGCCCTGGGGTGACTTCTCGCTCTCCTCCCTGTCTCCCCAGCGAGCACTCGCACCTGTAACAAAACTTGACATGGCGCAGGTTCCCACCCAGAGCTGCCGAGTGGAGCCGACTCCGGCACCAGGCCATGTGCTCCTGCAGCCAGACCGTGGGGTTGACCAGGAGGCCACGGCGAGACCCTGCCCTGCCTGACTGCCAACTGCCGACTCCCGCGCCAGAGCCCGCTGTCCAGGGCCTGCACCTGCTAAACCAGGTGGAGGGCACACGTCGGGCCTCCTGTCCCTCAGGGCTGGCGGCGTGGTGGTGGGGACAGAAAGCACATGCTAGCGAGTGACTCAGAGGCCGTGGTGGAGCAGGGGGGTAGGGAGGGGCCTCTATTGCACTGACGTTGGAGTTGAGATCTGGGTGTGGAGCCAGCAAGGGCAGGAGGGGCAGGCTGGGCAGAGGTGGGACCCGGGGCGGAAGGTGAGCAGGGGCTGGGAGCCGGTTGCCAGACTAGCAGACGGGTGCAGAGCGTGCCCAGGTGGCCAGGCTCTCAGACACACAGCAAGAGCATCCCGGAATCGGCATGGGGTGCGTTTGCATGGAGAGTCGTCCGGTTCATCCAGAACTCCGGTTTAACTGGGCGCTCTGCGTCTTCTCGGGGAGCCAAAGCTGGAGATGGGACGAAGGCCGAGAGTGTAGGGTGGGAGGCCTGGCTCTCATCTGCGGGTCCTGTCTGAGGCTGAGCCCTCCTCCTAGCCTCCTGCTCTTGGGTGCATGTCCGCTGCTCAGTGGGGCACATGCCCGTTGGGGACCCCGAGCCACCCACACTGCAGAGAGCCCTCTGATGACACACGCCAAGCAGCGGCTGAGCTGGGCTGTGGCGCTCCTGGGAGGAACACGCCTTACGTAAGGGAGGGGAGGAGGGAGACGGAGGAGCATGTGGGGGGTGGTTTGAAAGGAGAAGAACCGTGCTCTTAATTGGAGATGCAGAAGGTGCCGCATGAATCCGTAATGGGCTTCCTGGCAGGCTTCTGGGAGGGGAGGCCTGCTCAGCTGTGTGCATATTCATGAGAGCTGGCAAGGGTCCCCAGGGACGAGGATGCTGGCCGACTGCTGCTGGGAGGGGCACGAGGAGGCTGGGTCCCATGCAGCGACTCTCTCCTGGGCCTCAGCGTCTCCATGTACCCAGAGGGACCCTGCCCCAGGGGAGGTGGCCAGAGGGATCCAGGCCGTGATGGACACCAGGTGGGGAGGGCCAGAGGAGTGGCCCGGGCTGCCCCGGTAGAACCAGGGCTTCTCGCCTGTCCTCGGGGGCTCAGAGACTCACTGGGGTTTGCTCGGTGAATGAATGAGGGCTCCTCACAGCCCTCCCTTTGTGGGAAGGCCGTTGGGAGACCTCGGTGCCAAGCAGACATCTGAAGGCACGCATACCTCCTTACGTGAGATTTATGTACGACCACCGCAGGGCCGAGCTGCGGCGCGACTGGCTAGTTCACTAATGTTCTGTCCTGTGCGCGTTTAAGTGAATGTTTGCTCGTTCTGACGCGTTGGTGAGGCCGTCCCTGCCTCCCGCTCCTGTCTCGGGTACACTTGTGGACCCCTGACGCCCTCCTCTGAGCCGAGTGCCCGGGGCCTGGGGGAGGAGGCTGCCCCAGCCCAGCCGAGCAGGGGCAACCGTGCCCCAGGCTCTGTGACACTCCTGCCGGGGTCTCCCTGGAGCGAGCTGCTGCTCAGGAGCCCACCGGCCGGGCTGCGGTTGGCATGCACGTGTCCACTCAGGTTCATGGGTCAGAACCAGAATGCCAAGGTGGTGGTGCTAAGAGGTGAGGCCTTTGGGAGGTGGCGAGGCCATGACAGTTCCGCCCTGTGTCTGGGATTCATGCCCTTCTCCAAGAGCCAGGCAGCCTCTACCACGGGGGGCCGCGCAACCACGCACGGTCTGGGGAGCAGAGAGCGAGTCTTGGGTGGGCGCCGATGCGGCAGGCTGGCCTTGAACTCCGGCCCTCAGACTGAGGAGCCCGTCAGCGCTTGTCAACCTCCCAGCCTGCGGGACCTGGGTACGGGGACCCCAGACTCTGCAGAGCCCGAGCCTCCACCGGGCCAGGGCAGGACAGTCTGCATCTGACCCTGGGAAGTGGCTCTGTCCCCGCTGGCCCAGCGTGCAGAGGTGGCCGCTCCAGGGCCCGGCTCAGTCCCCTCGGTGGGTGGGCAGGGTCGATAAGGCAGCCCCTCCCTCAGCGTTACCGTGGCAACAGTAACAGACTCCCACAGAGGTGCTGGGCGCCCTGATGTCACCTCAATTGCATGGCCTCCAGCCCCACCCCCACGCGGATATCGTTACCCCCACCTGACAGATGGACAGGGACAGCCGAGGGCAGCTGGGACAAACCGTCCACACCACCTGCCTGAGCCCGGGTCCCCGAGCTTGTGGGGAAGTGTGCAGACGCATGGGAAGTCCCCCTTGGTTCTCTGCGACCCTTCTCATCACACAGAGGAGGGCTGGGCAGCCAGGGTCCTTCCTGACAGAGAGAGCAGGTCTCAGAGTCACAGCTCAGAATGACAAGTTTGAAGATGTCACGTGTGGGTAGCGTGTCCCAGTCATGACAGAGTTCATGACGTCCGTGTTTAAGGGACCACACTTGGACTACCTTAGGGAGGCCTGCTGCTAACACGCGTGTGCTCCTAGACAGCCCCCCTGCAGGCCTCCTTGCCGCCGCGCCCAGCACCGCAGCGTGGCTCTGGGCCCAAGTGCACCTTGGTGCCGGGGCGGGTACCCGTGGCCACACGAGCCCCGGGACAGCAGCAGCAGAGCAGATGCTCTGTGCGTGGGGAGCACGGGGACACGACTGCAGGGGCTCCACGCAGCCTCCGGGGCCACGGGCTGGGCAGCCTGAGGGTGAGTGCTTTTTCTCTCCCTCCGTCTGCCGGGCTCTGAGCCAGGAGCGGGGCAGCCGCGGGTGCTGGGGCGCTCTTTTTCTGTTCGCTTTCACGTTTATTTGTTTTTGCAGACAGGGACAGAGCACTGCCAACGGGGCCTGGCCATGTAGACGTGCTTTTGCCCCCAGCACCCCATCAGGCCCCTGGCATGTGTTTGCATGTGCATGCATGTGTTTCAAGCCTTCAGGCCTAAGACGTGAACCCCGGCAGGCCCTGTGGAAACCCCAATGGCCCCAGTATGGCGGCCCCGGCAGTCTCACCTCTGTCGGCTGCAGCGGCATCACTGAGACTCAGGATGCCAGGCAGCGCCCCTCTAAGGGTGCCGCTGTGACCCTCAGTCGTCAGGACAGTCTCACTGCCCCCCCCACCCCGCGGTCCTGGGCACCCACCGGCCTGCTTCACCTCTGTGGGTTTCTTCTGGATCTTTCTTGCGAGTGGATCGGACAACAATCTCTGTGACCAGCTTCACCCTCTTAGCACAAGGCTTTCAAAATTTGTAACATGTTCGTTTCTGGGCATACACTTAGGAGTGAAATTGCTGGGGCACATGGTTTATATTTCTTTATCAGTTTTTTAATTGCCAGAGGACACGTGTGCTTACCAGAGAGAGACAGAGGAGAGAGAGCGCAGCTCCCAGCAGGGCGCGGTCACGCTGCAGCCCTCGCTCCTCCGTTCTCTGTCCTGTCAGGGCTCAGGGCATGTGTGCATGCGTGTGCACGCGTGTGCATGGCCACGTGCTCGGTGTGTTCTCTTACTCAGGCTCTTAGAACACGTGCGCATGCACACAAGAGAGGGAGAGAGAAGAGCACCCTGCATGGGGTGTGGCTGCACCCTTCCTTCTGCCCCCCAGCCTGCTGGGTCTTGGGCTCTCACACATGTGCCTGTCACGTGTCAGGAGGACTGGGCCGGGGTTCGAACCACAGTCGGCATGTAGGATCCAGTTTCTCTCGAGCAGCGCCAGCTCTGGGCTGTGGTGCTGGCCCACTTGGTCATGAGACGTCCGTGTCTTAAGAGCTGGCAGGCTGTCCGAGTAGCTCCCCGGCTTCCCCGCGCAGCGGCACTCTGTGACGGGGGCTGTGACTGCCGGCATTCTCATCAGCACCTGCAAGTGTGTGGGTCTGATCTGGCCAGCCTACTGGTGCCCACGTAGCGGAGCCGTGGCTTTGCATCTCACTGGTGGCTGCTGGCGTGCAGCCTCTCCATGTGCTTGGTATACCTTCTTCAGGATAATGTCTAGTCAGATCCTTTGTCCATTTTTAAATTGGGCTATTTGTCTTTTTATTACTGAGTAGTGGGCATTTTTATATATTCTGGATACAAGCTTTGAATCAGATGTACGATTAACAAGCATTTTCTCCCATTCTTTGGGCTGTCTTTTCCCTTTCATGATCGGCACCCTCCAAAGCACAGACGTTTTTAGCTTTGGTGATGTCCAGTGCCTCGTTTTCTTTTGTCACTTGTGCTTTTAGTGCCATCGCTACACTGAGCTGTTAGCCCGTGCCTGGTGATGGAAGATGCTGGCTTTGCTGTGTGCTCACGCGCCATTTGCATGGCTATTTTGGCAAAGCGTCTATGCAAATCTTTTGCCTATTTCTCATTAGAGTGTTTGTCTCACGACTAATTATAAAGTTCTTCATATACTCTATGTAGAAGTTCTTTGTTAAATATATAGTTTACGAATATTTTATTGCAGGCTGTGACTTGCTGTTTTATTTTTCAATGCCAGAGGGTGTATGCCCACACCAGAGAAAGAGAGAAGATTGGTCGCACGTAATCTTTTTCCTCTTTTACTCCAACCCAGCATCATCTCGGGCAGGTCCGTGCATGCACAGTGTGGCTCCAGCTGCTGAAACCAGTATCTGAACCACCGCGGCCTGTGTGGGCTCCGACTCCTCCCCCATAGCACTTAACTACTGCACTGTGGGACTGGCCTTTCTTTTATTTTTTTAATGAGACAGAGAGAGAGGACAAACATGGTAGAGAGGAGAAACAGACAGAGAGGTCAGTTTTATTTATTCATTTATTTATTTTGAGATTTTTGCTATAGGGTGCACACTCCTGTTGGAGAGACAGAGACAGAAAGTGAGAAATCACCAACCACCCAAGGCCAAGCTGCAATCCCTTCTCCTCCATTCTCCTCTCAGGATTTTGGGCATGCATGCACATGCACCCAGGATGAGTTTCAAGTCGCCAGGTCTAGGATTTGAACTGCGGTTCACCACATGGGAGTCCAGCACCTTCACCACTATGCCACCTACTGGCCTGAGCTCAGTAGTTTTGGCAGAGTCTCATGTTATGGTCCTCCCACCTCAGCCTCCTGACTAGCTAGCATTGCAGGTGCACGTCTCTGCCCAGCCTTCTTAGGTTGGGTGGGACCGAATGCTGGCTTTCCTCATAGCCAGCCTTCACACACCAGTGCCCTCCCACTGGGATCACTGCAATGGGGCCTTCATTTTCTTAACAGTGTCTTTTTTGTTTTATTTACTTGTGTTCCCCATGAGAGAGCCGCCAGTTGGGTTCCCACTCTGAAATCCACCCACAGCCTCAGTCAGCCTGGACCCTGGGCACATGCATACATGAAGTATGCAAAGAAGGGCCCAGGCCACAGACCCAGAAGTTTCTCGGGTGGGTCCCCTTGTATTATCACTGCAACCTCCTGGCCTTTTACTACATTTTCAAAGAGCAAGTTTTACATTGTGATAAAACCGGATTGTTGATTTATTTTTTTCTTTTAGAGTTCATTCTTCTGGTGTCCTAGTTAAGAAATCTTTACCAAACTTAAGGTTATGAAAAATATTTTTCCTTCAAGTTTTATATATTTAACTTTTTTTACATGGTCTAGTCCAATTAACTTTTGTGTCTACTGTGAAACACAAGGCTCATTCTTTCCTGTATAGATATCCAATTGTTCCAGAAACATTTGTTGAACAACTATCTTTTACCATTGAGTTGACTTGGCATCTCCTTTGAAAATGTATTTATCACTTATGAGTGGGTCTACTGCTAGACTCTCTTCTATTCTACTCATCTATGCATCTGTCTTTACACCACTACTGCTTGTTTTGATTATTTTTGCATTATAACAAGTCTTGAAATTAGGTAGTATAAGTCCTTCAACTTTGTTTTTCTTTCTGACAATTACAGAGGACAGTTCTTATTGGATAGGATTTCTCTAGCAGTAAGGCCCCTGAGCTTTGAATATTAATGTATCCCCAGTGAATGTGATGACCAAACCTGTCCATCTCTCCACCATTTCCTAATGTCCTGGTAAGGAACAACACCAACTCCCCTCCAAGAAAATTTCTTCTTAAAAGGAATAAGAATCAACCTAGCATCTAAGCACTGAGTGATAGAGGAAAATGGAGTAAACTCTTCCAAATTCTGAGGAAACAGATTTTTACACTGGAATTCTATACCCAGCCAAACTATCAATCAAGTATAAGAACAAAAATAAATGCTTTTAGATGTACAAAAACTCAAAGACCTTCCCACGCTGTCTCTTGGAGAACTGCTTTAAGGATGTACTCTGCAAAATAGAAAATGAATTCAAGAAAGAGATTACACAGGATCCAAGAAACAGTGGACTCAGTCCAATCCAGAAGCATAATGCCAAGAAATCCCCGATGGTAGCTGTGTAGCAGGTCCAGGAAGCAGCCAGCCCAAATTATAACAGTGAGTCAGAGAGCTCTCAGAGGAAGGATTTTAAGGAGAAAAATGGGTTTTCTGCAATAGAAGGTCATATTAAAAGGATGGATGATCTTATGAAGAAGCTGATTGTGGATAATACTAGTAAAAATGAATAAATGATCACAAATACTATGTGTCCCCTTCCTGTCTCCTCCATGTTTTTGTTACCTGTATTTTCTCTGGAGTGCAGACTTACATTCTTTTTTCTGCGGTTCAATTTAAACCACTTGGCCTTGAATTCATGTCATTATAATACTGGGCAAGCTAGTTGTTGGTTATTCAGATTTTAGACTATCTGTATGTGAACCAGGAAGACTTCCACTTGAGTTATAGAATAGTGTCCATCTGATGCATCCTACCAAGGTAACAGGAGCAGTAATGAACACAGAGATGAGAGAGGAGACAGCCTAGGTTACCTTTCAGGGAAACATTCTGAGGTGGAGGGGGAGTGGAGCAGCAGGACTGGCAGAGGGAGAGGTGGGGCTGTGCTCAGACCCAGCAGAGGTCTTGGTGGAAGTCTGCCTCCAGCAATGAGATACACCTCCGGCTACAGGGATGTGCGGAACTGGAATACCCCAGAGTGCCAGCAAGCGAGGTCTGGGGCCATGAGGAAGGTAGAGGCAGAGGCCAAGTCGGAAGTCACTGATACTCCTCACCTCTTCCACTTCTTGAGGCAGAGGAGCCCATGGGAACTGTGAGGAGCAGAGAAATAGATCCTACACACCACCCACCACTGTTCTCTACCTGGGCATCCGCCTTGGCTCAGCAAGGTCCAGAAAGGAGCACCAGGTCTAGGGCAGGCCCCACCCAGCCCAGGGTGGAGGGGTAGCTCCTCTGAGGTGCCTATAGCATCTTGTCTGCTCACCGGTGTCTTCTGCCTGGACTAGGCCTGGGAGCTCCTGGGAGACAGGGCTGGGGTCTAACCCCCTGGGGTCTCCAGTGCCACATGGGCCCGGCACAGAGTAGGTACTCTGCCTGCTGAGTGTGAGGGCAGGTCTCAGAGCACAAGGAGACACTGTGGAAGTGGGAATGCCAGGTCAGCTTCCATCTGGAACTGCTAGGAGGGGCCGGCACGCACCAATAGACTTTGGGGTGTAGGAGGGGAGCCTTCTGCCATTCTCAGCACCTTGTCCCTCCTCCGCGACCCTTGTTGCTGTGCCAAAATGTAGAGAGGAGGTTGGCAGAGACCGTCCATGCTGCCTCCTGGCCAGGCCTCCCAGCCCAGAGCAGCCTGAGCTGCAAGCATCCGTTTTTGGGAAGCTCCTGCAGTATCAGAAAATGAGGAAATGTTAGGCTGGGGCTGCACAGAGGTTGGGAGGTTGTAAACATGTAAACTTACACACTTTTACACATCCAGATCGGGTACACTGCAAGGGGCTTTCAAGAAGCCCTGGGAAATGTGCTATGATAAAACTATGAAAGAATTTCAGAAGCTTTTTATACCAAAATAAACTCATACTTTGCATTTTCTAGGAACGTTTTGAACCCCCCTTGTATAATGGCACCCTCTACCGATAATTATAGAATTCATAAAGATGGCATCGGGGCCAGCAGGTGGCATGACGGCCAAGGTGCTGGGTTCCCACATGCTGATAGTAGTTTGGGTCCCAGACCTTGAAAGTCAAGCCAGGCATGTGTGCGTGCATCTCCCAGGAGGAGAATGGAGGAGAGCGGATCGCGCGTGGCCGTCCCCCTGGAGGTGATTTCTCACCTTCCCTCTCTCACTGTCCGTGTCTCTCTCTGGCGAGTGCACGTACCTAATGGCAAAGAAAAAAAATTACAAACAAAAAGATGGCGTTAGTTTGTAAAGCATAACGAGTAACCTACTGATGGGAGACAAGTTTACAGCTGGGGTTAACCTTCCTTCAGGGTGTGTGTCTAGCCTCACCCTGATAGATCTGTCCTCGGTGTTTACGGGCCTTGATAAATAACTCACCATTCCCTCCTTGGGCGCCTGCCCTGGGGACACCCGGGGCCAGCCATGACCTTGGAGGATCTGGGTCTCCGCATGCCACTGTTTCCTCCGTCTTCGAGGAGCAACAGTACGAACCACTGTGGTGAAGCACCCAAAGCAGACTGAGCCCCTGAGATGCACTCAAGGACAGGCCAGCCCTTGTGGTTAAAGGTGGCTGGATCCCACAGGGCGGCTGTACAGTTCGAACCCAGCATCTGGCACATGCGTATTGTGCCAAAAATCCTGAAAGGAGGCAAGATGGAAGAGAAGGGAGTGGGGCATGACCATTCCCCATGGGCGGCGCTTTCTCACTCTCCTTCTCTCTCCCTGTTTCTCATATGGGGAGATGTAGCCAAAGCTTTACCCAGAGGTAAGCTCATAGCCCAAAATGCATAGAAAACAAGGAAGAGTGGAAACAGCCCAACTCTCTAAATCAAGAAGACACAAATCAATTCAGTTCCAAATCAATTTGGAAGATGGAAATTGTAACGATTCTTTTAAAAAATCAAGAAATTGAGAATGTGACTGAGGAAACGGAGTATCAAAGAGGTAAAAGAAATCGCTGCAGGTCCCCATGCCAGTGTTCACATGGGGGGGGGGCACCGCGCAGGCCCCTCGGTTGTCGGGGTGTGCGAGGAGTGGGGTCCAGGCACACACATCCTGGAGGCTCCAGGGCCTCCTGCTTGCAACGCGCAAGGGACCGCCGTGGAAGCTGGCCCGGCCCCTGGCAGTGCTACTAACCGTGTGCCCTGGGCTGAGATCAGTGAGAAACGGCAAAGTTTCCAGAGCTTGCCGTGTCATTTCTGCCCGTACTTTCCCTAGAGTCGCCGGCCGC
>NW_006207351.1:1527980-1528987 GCF_000334495.1 Tupaia belangeri chinensis | reverse complement strand
GCCTCCCACCCCTCCGGGCCGGGAGGGGAGGCGGGCTGACGGCGCCGACCAGCAACGCCCCCACCCTCCGGGAGGCCTCCGGGTGCTCCAGGGCCCTGGGCGAGGCGAGGTCGCGGCTCCGACAGAGCGCGGTCTCGCGGGGACTGGGCTCCCCGGGACAGGGGCTCCAGGCGCTACCCAGCAGCCTGGCTCTCCGCGCACCGCGTGGGTCTTGGCGTCTGTGACCCGAACTCCACGCAGGTCCAGACGTCGCCAAGGGGGGCTGCCATGGACAGGACTGGGGTTTGAGGCCGTGGGGCTAGAACTCTTGACCTGGAGATCCCGAGACCAGGTGGAGAGGGGGCAGGGCACGCGACATCCTGCTCTGGAGCATAGTTGGGTCATTGGAGTGGCTGTGTCCCAGAAGGGACCCTGTTCCGTGTCCAGCCCAGGACACCCTGAGCCCTCCCTCCTTGGACACCTGGGTCTCCTCCTTCAGGGTGCGGGCAGTTAATTCCCTGACGCCTTGCCCTGGGATTACCCTGGGCTATTTTAAACTGAGGATTAAGGGGGTGAGGGAGCAGGACTGCCCAGCAGCCCCGGACCCCAGTGTCCCCGAAAGCTCTCAGCTGGCGGTCAGTGCTACTCACCTGGCTCCGCCCTGGCGCTGAGACCTGGCCCGTCCTGCCGAGTGGCGGGGCCCCTGTGACTGGGCAGGGGCTCCCGGACGTGCGGTGGCTGGGGTGGGGTCCATGTGCTCTGTGCCCTCTGCCCTCCATGCCCCCTCCAGTACTGCCTGGGGGACATCTAGTTTGAAGTGGACGGAAGAGGAAAACCATGTGTTGAGGGTGGTGGCCATGGTCAGGAGCTTCAGGACAGGCTTCCTGGGAGACTCTGCGGACAGAGCGGATGCGGGGGGTTGGCCCCGGGTGCACAGGGGGCGTGGGAGGGGGTTCCTGACTCCCAGAAGTCCCAGCACAGTGGCTGGGGGCGGGGGGGCCCCGCCCCACGGGGGGGCCCGCCCGCCC
>NW_006207351.1:1526721-1527230 GCF_000334495.1 Tupaia belangeri chinensis | reverse complement strand
TGCCTCCCAGAAGTCCCAGCACAGCGGCTGGAGGCGGGTGTCCCTGACCCTAGGTGGTGCCCTGCCAGGCTGTGCCTCCAGCTGGGAGTGCTGGCCCTGGGCAGCGCCGGACTGGCCTCTGCAGAGCACAGCTATGAGCATGGGTCGGGGCGTGGCCGAGCCTGTGGCACCGTGGGACGGCCTGGGCGGCAGACACCCCAGGAGTAGGCTCCCCCCCAGCCCCTCCCTGGTGTCTGGCATGCAGAGCCCTCCCACCTCTCCAGCCTGAGAGCCCTCCGCCAGCCGCAGCCGTGCAGCACCTCACCTGGTGCCAGGTGCAGGGGCCTGAGCTCTCCCCCACGCAAGGCCCTACAGAAAAGCCGGGGCTGCCTTGGGAGGCTGCGGTGGGGCAGGAGGCGATAGTGACACACAAGGGCTGGCACACGCCATACACCACCATCCCAGGGGACAGTTCCTTCCTCAGTCACCCCTAGTGAACACGTGGAGCGTGGGGACAGGAGAATGCTGAG
>NW_006207351.1:1523816-1525941 GCF_000334495.1 Tupaia belangeri chinensis | reverse complement strand
AATGCCGAGGTGGCGTCTTCCTGTGGTGGGGCACTCCTACTGTCACATCGGGCAGTGGCCTTGGTGGTGGGAGTCGGGTGCAAGGGCTGGAGCCCCAGCTTTGCATCCCTCTGGTCCCCACAGTTCTGTCCCAGCGCCGGCCGATGACAGTGTCCCTGTGCAGGGAAGCAGGGTGTCAGCACAGCCCTCGGCCCCTCCAGGCAAGTGCAGCTCCCTACTCGTGCTCGGCGGAGCTGCGTGTTCTGACCCGGTTAGTCCAGACAGGTGGAGGTGTGTCTGTCAGGCCGTGACCACGTGGACACTGCTGGCCCGGCCTGCACACCATGGGAGGAAGCCATAGGAGCAGGCGGGTCCTGAAGACGGGGCACAAGGGCCCCTCCTGCGTCGGATCCGTTTCCAGCTTCACTGCCCTCCCAGGGGCCACGTGGGTGTCCTGTGCCCCGTGTCACCGAACGTGCGTCAAGTCCTGTGGCACCCAGCTTCTCTGCTCTCACACATGGGCATGGGCGGCTGGAGCCTACCAGAGCGTGGGTTGGGCGATCCCCTGCCTGTCCGCGGGGCAAGGTGATTGATGCCGAAGGGACATGGTGACCAACCCCTGGAGGGCTGGCGTTAAGCCCCCACTGTGTGCAGGCTCGGCAGGGTGAGCTTGGGGACAGGCGAGGAGGGATGCGGCACGCCCCTCCCAGCTCACAGATTGGGATGGCCACAGCTGCTCCACGCCCTTCTCTGCGGAGGGAGGGACAAGCACGGCTCGGCTCGAGGAAGCTGGTGTCCTCAGCCCTCAGTTTTGTATTCCTTTTGAGCTTGCAGCTTAGGCAGGAGGTGAGACCTCTGGGACCGGGTGCAGGGCATGTGGGACAGGCCCTGTGGTGCCGGGGGAAGGGCCGTCCAGAAGCAGGCCGGGCTTGGGTGGCCCTGCGTCCCCTGCAACCGAGCGGGAACCTCCCGAGCCAGCAGGGCAGTGCCAGGCCCCGGCCCCTCGTCCTGCCTCGGCCCACCCTCGGGCACCGCCAGTGCCCTCCCAGGCCTCTTCCTGCAGGCAGGGCCCTGTGAGGGAGTCCGGGAGCACGCCAGTCTAAGCCCGCCGCGTACAGAGGGCAGGCCCACAGGGTAGGAAGGTGCGGCGGAGTGGTCGAGCAGGTCCGCCCTGCACGCAGCGGGCCAGGCGGCCTGCCGGCCGGAGTGCAGACCACAACAGCTATGAGCCGGAAGCCTTGAAGCCTTTTCCGGAGGGCCCTCCTGTTCTCCCACCGCCGAGAAGGGCCGGCTCCGGTTGCTTGGCTTTGGGGATGCCGAGGAGGCGGGGGTGACGCCTTTGTGACCTGAACTGACCGGTGTGCTGGTCCGAGTTCACACCCAGTCTCAGGCTACACGTGGATGCTCCTCAGTCCTAGAACTGCCCTCTTCTCGTGGGCTAGGCGCACAGTAGGTGCTCAGGGCACGTGTTGCGCGGTGGAGCAGGAGTACTAGTTAGAGCCGCTGTGTTTTCTGTAGGAAGCTGACTTGGACCTCGGCAGGCGCGGCTGGTGCTGAGAACACGAGGCCGGGTCGGGGCGGTGGGCCGAGGCTGCGCCTGGGGTCCCTGCGAGCCCCTCCCCTCCAGGTCCTGACGTCTGGCAGCTCATCCTGTCTCCTGCCTCTGTGCGTGGCTGCTCTCCTCGTGCAGGTGTGGCAACCGAGGCTCACAGCGCACACGCCTCGCCCCAGCCCTCCCTCCAGCGCAGGGTGAGCCTAGACGTGCACTCAGCCCCCACCCCGGCTGCCGGACGAGCGGGCCACGTCCAGGGTCCACGTGACTCCCTTCTGAGTGCTGGAGCAAACTAAGCAAGCCTGGCTTCCCTCTGGCCTTGGGAATCTCGTCCCCAGGCGGGCTCTCGGCGTCACGTGAGTGTCCGTGTGGTGGGCAGGGTCGGACCGGACAGTCCTTTCCAGCCTTTGATCTTCATAGCTTCTGGGCAGAAGTCGACAGGGCTTCAGGGGCCGGGGGCCTCCCTCGCCCTCGTGCCTCCGGCTCCCAGTGCTGTCGCGTCACTCGGAGGGGACGTTTTCCTGGAGCTCTGAAGTGGTGACTCACTCTGGGGGAGGTTTCAGCGGCATTCAGGCTCTGTTGACTTGCCGAACA
>NW_006207351.1:1522945-1523795 GCF_000334495.1 Tupaia belangeri chinensis | reverse complement strand
TTTATGGTCACATTACCCATGAAGATGGCAAGCTCAGGGTGGCCACTGCAGAGGGGGCGGCACCGGGTGGCCCTGGCCCCCAGCCTCTGCCAGGTGTGCTCTTCACCGTGGCTGAGCAGCACCGAGGGCCAGGGTCTGCCCTGCGCCCTGCGCCCTCCCGCAGTCTGGGCTCTGCTTCTGCGTGCGGGGGCGGGGCAGCGCCATGGTGCCTTGTCACATCGCGCTCTTGCTCTGGCCAGATAAAGCCCCGTATCAGGTGCTGGGAGGAGGCTGGCGTCGGAGCGGGCCGCGCTGCGCTGCGGGGGCGCGTCCGCCTGGACAGTGCAGCCGACTCCGGGGCAGCGGCAGGCAGGCGGGTCCCAAGCCCGCGCAGAGAGGAGGGATTGTGTCTGACGCTGCCTCTCCCCCGCCGTCTGACAAGCTAAGCAAATTATTATTTTACAACCTGGAAGACGAATCCCGAGACGCTCCTTTATCTAGGTGCTGGGCGTGAGCCAGCCGAGACCTGTTCTCGCCCCCATTTCCGCAGCACCTCCAGGCGTGGGGTCACGGTGGAGAGGCTGGAGTTGGGGACAGTGGCATTTCGTGAGCTGGCGCCTGTCAGCCCATCTGCCTGTGACACTGTGACAGCTGGTCGGGCCTTAGTGAGTGTGCTGTTTGAAGGGGGGGGGCTGTGCCTCCTAGCGCGGGGACCGCACCAGGGCGCCGTCCACACAATTGCCCAGAGTGGGGGGCACGGACCAGCCGGTGTCAGGCATGACCTGGAACGAGGGAAGGGGCTGACCTCGCTGGAGTGGAGTGGAAGCGGCAGACGAGCCCTGACGTCAGCTGCTCTGGGGCTCTGAGCGGG
>NW_006207351.1:1517826-1522615 GCF_000334495.1 Tupaia belangeri chinensis | reverse complement strand
GGGGAGCCATGAGGTCAGCTGCTCTGGGGCTCTGACCGGCAACCCCTGCCCCTGCAGACCTGGGCCAGGCTGCAGCAGACGACTCCAGGGTGGGCCAGGCTGCAGCAGGTGACCCCAGGGTGGGCCAGGCTTGTGCAAGGGGCTTGGCTGGGTAGTGGCGGCAGTAGGGTTCCACCTGTGCTCAGCACGCCGTCGGCCCTGGCCCCTCTCATCCCCGACCACCCCTTGGCTGCGAGACCCTCCAGCCCCCAGGGCCACCCCAGCAGGGAGCACCCCCTCGGCGGGGCTGTGTGAGCTCCTCCTTGGGCACTTCCAGTCACCTGGGCCCCAGGTGAGGCAGAGCTGGACTCTTGGAGTCACTGCTTCTCCCCGCTCCACACAAACCACCAGACGGGACTTGCCTACGGCTGCCGCCTTGCGGGATCGGAACATGGGAGCCCGTGACTGTCATGGAGGACTGTCCCGTCAGGCTCGGGACAGACCCCACCCTTCCCCCGGCCGGGTCTCCAGCTCAGATTCAATGGTGTTGGCTCCAGCCCAGGCCTCTCCGTCCGCGAGTGTGGGCCAGCCCTGAGCTGCCTGCGTGACCACCACAGTGTCCTCCTGCCCTGGGCTGCCCCACGAGGAGCCCTGCACACAGGAGGGGACGTGCAGACGTGACCAACGCGGGGCCCTCCCGCCCTGGGCTGCCCCACTAGGAGGAGCCCCGCACACAGGAGGGACACGCAGACGTGACCAGGTGTCCTCCTGCCCTGGGCTGCCCCGCTAGGAGCCCTGCACACAGGAGGGGTCGTACAGATGTGACCACCGCGGGACCCTCCCACGCTGGGCTGCCGCACTATGAGCCCTGCACACAGGTGGGACATGCAGATGTGACCAACACACGGGGCCCTCCTGCCCTGGGCTGCCCCACTAGGAGCCCTGCACACAGGAGGGAACGTGCAGAGGGCCTGGGCTAGCTCAGAGTGGGACCACGAGTTGTGCAGCTCCAGGGCGGAAAGCAGGGGATGCTGCACACCCCACCGAGGCACACAGGCTTCCTGGAGGAGGGGGCCTTGAGCGGGGTGTGGGGAGTGGGAGAGGAGGCCAAGCTGTTGAGATGGCAGGAGCTCCCAGGTAGTTGACTTGTGCTGTGCTCTGTGTGCTGGGGTGGGGGTGCCATCCGTGATGGGGGCAGGGAAGAAGCCCAGGTGGCCTGGACCGGCCGGGCACTCCCTCAGTCAGAGACCCGCTCTTGGGCCGGGAAGGCCGGCAACGAGGCTGACTCCCGCCCCAGCTGCCCGCCGGCCCTCTAGTTGGAAGCAAGACTCCCGAGAAGGGACAGAGCACCCGGCGCACACACTGTCCCCAGAGCTCTGGTGACGGAGGCACTGCGGTGTCCCTGAGCCGTTCGGGAGCCACACGCTGGGCCACTGTCCCCCGCGTCCCCGCTGACGCTGACCCTGACCTCGTGGCAGTGTGTGCTGTTGCCGCCACGCTGTGCAGGTACAGAAGCAGTTTGCAACGTCCCCCCAGGGCTGAGGCGGGGCCCACACCCCGGCCTGGCCCCCTCCAAGCCCAGCGGGCTCCACGTGGTCGTCGCGTCGTGTGTGGGGGAGGCGCAGGGAGCCGTTTCCAGTGCAGCGCTGGCACTGCCCAGAGAGCTGTGGCTCTCCCCTGAGCAGTGACTCTGGCCCCTCCCCGTGGCCAGGGCCACCTCGGAGAAGTCTTTGTGCTGCCAGGGGCCACTCTTCAGAACTGCCGGTAGCAGGCGTGTTGCAACAGCACCAGCTGGCAGACTCAGGCGTGCACAGGCCAGGCTCCCTGAGCCCGCACGGACTGCTCCTTCGCGCGGTCTGGTTCCACACCTCAGCTGTCACACGCCCCAGCTGGCCACACTCGTGAGCACCTGCCGGCCCCCAGGGAGCGGGTGAGCCACTGCATTTTCACACGTCTTCATTCACGCGGAAAGTGCCCGGACGCTGTGGGATGGAGGCCTGGCGTGGGCCCCACTTCTGCCTCGGTCCCCCGCATCCTTGTTGGAGTCACCTGTCGTGTGTCCAGTGTCCCCTTGGTTTGCACAGGGCATCTGCCCCAAGGACCAGGGGCTGGGCCCAGCCCTCCTTTTCTGCACTGCTGGGAGCTGGTTTGCTAAGCAGGGAACTGGGGCTCCCTTAGGGTGTCCTCTCTGGGTAGGTCATCTGCAGCCTGTGGGTATCCTGGGGCACCAAGTGCCATGTCAGGCCCCACTCCTTCCCGGGCCAAGGGAAGGCCCTCAGCATGTGCCCAACAATACCAGGGCAGCCCCAGGTGCCCTTGGGGGCATGCATGTGCAGATGGGTCCGTGGGTGGGCTGCAGGCCTCCGAATGGCCTGAGCTTGAACCGGAACCAGTGGGGCAGTCCGTGTGGAAACCGGGGGTGAGCCTGAGGGAGGTCCACCTCAAGGTCACTTCGCTTGCTCCCTCTGAGCATTCCTCGGCTCTGCTTGGGGGACAGTGACGACCGGACTTCCCTCCCGCATTGCCCTGAGTGGGGAGCATGCCTGGCCTGGTCCCAGCCAGCCGCGTGGGACCCAGCGCCTTAAGCACTTGTCAGCCGGCCCAGCCTCTGCCTGACGAGGGGGAGTTTGTGCACGGTTAGTGTAAGTGTCGCTGTGTGCTGGGATCTGCATGCACCGTTGTTATTCTCCACGCGTCTTCCATCATTTCTGTCCCGTGTCCCTCTGTTACTGCCTTTTAGGTGCTGCACAGGTATTTCCTAGTGCAGTGTGCCAGGGTGGGCTCTGCGTGTAGGCCCCGAAGCCCAGAAGTGGTGGGCCCTGTAGTAAAAATCTCTCTAAAAAATAAGTAATATAAAATGCAACGAGTGGGTATTGAATGGATCAAAGAAAGAAGGAACTGTTAAGTCACTCTGACTGTTCTGTTTGCTGTGTGTAACAGATTACTCCCAAACGTAGAGCCATCAAACAACCCGTTTCAACAACCTCAAGGTGTCATCGGTTGGGAGCTGGCAGGGCTCTGCCGGGTGGTTCTCCCGCTCTGCTGTCAAAGGCAGTTATTTCGTGGCATTCCGTGGGCAGACAGGCAGTGGGAGGTCTCACACGACATTCACCTACCTGCACTTTGTGGAGGGCCCGGGGGGCTGTCTGGCCGGCATGGTGCTCCCCCGGGAACAGGCTTCCTACACAGTGGCCGGCCCCCATGTCTCGAATGCCCAGGTGGGAGGTGGGAGGCTTCTGGGACTTGGCCGTGAGAGTCCCAGAAGGTCACTCTGGCCATGTCCTGTGGAGTAAGCAGGTCACCGACCGGCCCAGATTCAAGGCAAGGACCTGGACGAAGGTGGAAGAGACTTCTCACCACTGTGTTGGGGCTGCCCAGACCTGCTCTGTCCCTCTCCTGTGGCCCAGAATCTGCTGCCCAGCCTCATCTCAGGGAGCAGGGACAGGAGGAACCAGGGTACCCCCCAGCCCCTAGGGAAGGCTTGCCCCTCGGGCATCCCCTTGCCCGAGCTGTGTTTTTAACTCCCGCCATCTGGTGAAGCAGTAACAGGCCCAGAAGGCAGAGGGGCCCGGGAACTCACAGCTGAGTTTGGAGAATTCAGGTCTGAGCGCCATGTGCCCTGGCCCTCTCCTTGACACTGAGAGAGCAGCGTCCTTTCGGCCTGGGGCAGGGAGGGCGGCACAGCTCCTCTGTTCTGCTTGGGCTGGGGAGGGTGGTCACATGTTGTGGGGGCCCAGGAGTACTTGGGGGATGCAGGGTGAGGCAAGCATGTGCCCACCAGAGGCAGGTGGGTCCTCCTCCCGCACTCCCCCGGCCCCCTGCCCCTCCAAGCTCACTTGGCCACAGATGGGCGTTTACCTGAGCACACCCTCTGCTCACAGTCCCGTCCTGGCAGACTCGCCCTGGGCCTGCCCCACAGCCCCTACCCTCTGTGCCAAGGTTCCAGGGTGGGCCATGTGCATAGCCTGGGTCTCACCCTTGGCCTGGAGCTCCTGTCCCTTGGCCTGGAGTGCCCATACTCAGCCTGGGTGCTTGTCCTCGGCCTGGGGTGTCCGCCCTTGGCCTGGGGTACCCGTCCTCGCCTGGGGTGCCGGCCCTACTCCTCTGTCCTGCCTTTTGAAACCCCGTTCGTCCTGTGCAGACAGCTCTGAGCCTCTCAGAGTCCAGGTGGTACTCGAGTCCATCCGTGTCCTTGGGACCCTCTCCCTGCGGCATCGTCCCCTGGGAGCCCCCTCCCTGTGTCCCCCTGCCGTGCCCCACCTCTGCCAGGCAGCCCGCCCTGCCCTCCCAGCACACTGCCGGTTTGGAGCAGGGCTGCGTGTGGACCGCAGCTGTCACAGTAAGCCCGGGGCCGCTGTGTGAGTCAGGCACACCCCTGGGGCGGCAGACGCGTGCTCCCAGGTACAGGGTGTGCTGCCTCTCCTCGTTAGCGTGTTACCAAGAGCGGCAGCAACGCCGCGGGCCCCACGGAGCCGGAGCAGGCATGACCCCGGCAGGGCCTCCCACGTCACACTGGCAGGGCTGGTTGCAGCGAGAGCCATCTGTCTCGGAAGGAGCCGAGCGGCATACTGTCCAGGCTCTGCCTGGGAGCATGGTCCGGCGACGGCGGTACAGGCAGTGACGAGGGGATCGGGTGGACTCCTTGGGGGCAGGCTCTTGGGAGCAAGCCTGGCCAGCAGGGACGGGGTGAGGACCGCGGGATGCTATCCGATATGGCCCCTCGGTGGGGGAGCGGGCATTGCCCCAGGCTGCGTGGGGGGACCTTGGGGGTGGGAGGCATGACCTTGGCAAGGGCAGCCCCAGCAGGACT
>NW_006207351.1:1516616-1517159 GCF_000334495.1 Tupaia belangeri chinensis | reverse complement strand
GGCCCATGAGTACTTGGGGGATGCAGGGTGAGGCAAGCATGTGCCCACCAGAGGCAGGTGGGTCCTCCTCCCGCACTCCCCCGGCCCCCTGCCCCTCCAAGCTCACTTGGCCACAGATGGGCGTTTACCTGAGCACACCCTCTGCTCACAGTCCCGTCCTGGCAGACTCGCCCTGGGCCTGCCCCACAGCCCCTACCCTCTGTGCCAAGGTTCCAGGGTGGGCCATGTGCATAGCCTGGGTCTCACCCTTGGCCTGGAGCTCCTGTCCCTTGGCCTGGAGTGCCCATACTCAGCCTGGGTGCTTGTCCTCGGCCTGGGGTGTCCGCCCTTGGCCTGCCCGTCCCGTCCTCGCCTGGGGTGCCGGCCCTACTCCTCTGTCCTGCCTTTTGAAACCCCGTTCGTGCAGACAGCTCTGAGCCTCTCAGAGTCCAGGTGGTACTCGAGTCCATCCGTGTCCTTGGGACCCTCTCCCTGCGGCATCGTCCCCTGGGAGCCCCCTCCCTGTGTCCCCCTGCCGTGCCCCACCTCTGCCAGGCAGCCCCC
>NW_006207351.1:1514322-1516324 GCF_000334495.1 Tupaia belangeri chinensis | reverse complement strand
GCGGCATACTGTCCAGGCTCTGCCTGTGAGCATGGTCCGGCGACGGCGGTACAGGCAGTGACGAGGGGATCGGGTGGACTCCTTGGGGGCAGGCTCTTGGGAGCAAGCCTGGCCAGCAGGGACGGGGTGAGGACCGCGGGATGCTATCCGATGGCCCCTCGGTGGGGGAGCGGGCATTGCCCCAGGCTGCGTGGGGGGACCTTGGGGGTGGGAGGCATGACCTTGGCAAGGGCAGCCCCAGCAGGACTCGCCCAGAACTGTCAGCGCTGGCGGGGGACGAAGCCTCACTCCAGAAGGGACCTGGTGACCACCCCACGACCTGGCCCTGGCCAGGCTGATCTTGCGACATGCAAACCAGACACCATCCCTTCTACTGCGGGGGCCTGGCCCTGCTCTCCTGCCCCTCTGGGCACAGACCGGCCCCTCTGGCCCCTGGCTGGCAGATGTGTGTTCTACCAACATGAACAGGTGTCAGTGCTGCAGGGCAGCCGGCTTCACGTAGCCCTGACCCCACAGCCCAGGGGCACGACTGTGTGCTGGGGCACCTCGAGACGGGCAGGGCTCAGTCCGGCCAGGTCCAGGGGCTCGAGACTGGGGCCAGACCCCACCCCCGTGGGGCAAGTGGGTTTCCCGCCCTCATCCCTCGCGCACTCGGCCTGTCTGGGGTCCCGCCCGCATAGTGGCCTCTGGCTGCCGCCCTGGCCTGCCCTGGGCACTTCCCTCCCAGCGGGGCTCAGGCAGTGAGGAGCAGCCAGAGGCACGGGCTGGACTGGGCAGTAGCCGGGCGCTGGGCAGCAGGTAGAGCAGGGCCGGGTGATGAGGAGTTCCAGCCACTGAGTAGATGACCAGGGCCTCTGCCCGGGAACCTCGAGCAGGGACAGGGAGGCTGAGAGGTGCCAGGCCTGTTGCTATCAGGGGCCTGAGCCCACCCGCCCTCTGGCCTTGGCACAGCATCGGGGCTCCCTGCACACACGTGGCTTCCTGCCTGTGGGCCTGCCCTCCCAGAGGCCCGCCCCTCCTTCTTCAGGCTCAGGTTCAGCTGCCTCTTCCAGGAGGTCCCCTGGCTGGACCTGTGCCCCAGACCACAGGACAACATGGCTGGCTTTCCATCCCCAAGTCCCCTCAACTGGCGGAGACCGGGGTTGGGGCTGAGGCCGGCGTCTGGGCCTCCGTGGTCCCCGAGTGCTCACTCGGGCTGCACGAGACGTCACGGCAAGGGGGTGGAATGGGGCTCGGTCACCTCTGCCGGGCGCAGGGGCCGTGCGTCACAGTGAGAGCAGAGGAAGCCTCGCCCTTAGGGCAGGAGACGAAGACACCGTCGCGGACAGCGCGTGCGCACCGGCTGCTGTGGTCAGGGTTTCTGTACTAGGGTCGCCATCGGCCAGAGCGCTGCCGTGTTAGCCGGGAGTCAGGAAGCCCTTGCTGCCCCCGCCTCCCGGTTGCCCTCCAGGCTGCAGGAGCTGTCAGGCTGGAGACCTGGGGGTCGGACAGAGGAGGCGGAGGCCTGGGATCGGCCCCCTGCCCCGCCCGCGCCCCTCCACTCCCTGCCAGGTGCCTGGGGGCCCAAACAGCTCCCAAGCTGCGGCACCTGGCTCGGCCTACGGGGAAGTCTTACAGGAGGGCGGCGGTTCCTGCCAGCCCGACTGCTCTAATTAGTCATATTTTGAAAGCAGATCTGCCTAATTGCAAGCCGTGCTCAATATTGGTACACAAATCAAGTCATTAATAGCGCACGGGGAACTTCTCCCACCAAGCACCACGGCCAGTGGCCTGGCAAGTGTCCCCACGTCCGCGGTGGCATCCCTGCGTGGTGGACGATCTGAGGTGTGGCCGGTGGAGGTGAGCGATGGGGGCTCCCACAGGCAGGTGAGGGGCCCGGAGCTCGATTCTGAAGGGTGCGTTGCGGGTTTTCTGCGTCACCGGGCCGACGTGCGGTCGGTGAGGGCGGTGCTGGGAAGCCTCCGTCCCTCGGCGCTGGCCGGGGCTCTGCCGGGCGGGGCTT
>NW_006207351.1:1510411-1512806 GCF_000334495.1 Tupaia belangeri chinensis | reverse complement strand
CGGGGGCATCCCTGCGTGGTGGACGATCTGAGGTGTGGCCGGTGGAGGTGAGCGATGGGGGCTCCCACAGGCAGGTGAGGGGCCTGGAGCTCGATTCTGAAGGGTGCGCTGCGGGTTTTCTGCGTCACCGGGCCGACGTGCGGTCGGTGAGGGCGGTGCTGGGAAGCCTCCGTCCCTCGGCGCTGGCCGGGTCTCTGCCGTGATGGCACTGTCTCCTAGCCCTGCGCTTAGCCCAGGCCTGGGTCCGGCTGGTGCCTCGGGGCCCACTCACAGAAGCAGGTGACGGGCTCTGCCTGGCCCTTCATGGGCATGTCCCTTTGTGACCCACCGAGTGCTGACCGGGCACCCGCTGTGAGCAGGCCCAGCGTGCGGACACGGCAGTCCCAGTGCCTGCCTGGCAGAGGGGGGCAGGAGGCGAGGCGCAGAGCCACGGGGGCCGGGGCTGTGCTGCATCCTGGCTCTGTGGGAGCACTGGGAGTGCTGGGCTGGGGCGGCATGGCCCAGCCCTCCGCTTCAGCGGGGTGGACTCAGGGAGCCTGGGCGAGCTCCCCGGCTGAGTGGGGTGTGCCCGGGCAGCACCATCCAGAACAGCGTCACTGCCCAACAGCACCCGCCTGCCCCCCGGGCCGCCAGCCTGTTCTGTGCTCTGGCCTAGCACACGCCTTGCTCCGAGCGAGCAGGAGCCAGGGCTACTGTAAGCCTTTGGTCAGCTGCTCCCAGCTGCAGTTAGAGGCCCAGACCTGATGTTGCAACCAACCCACGCATGCACTGCGTGGGGTGCATTGCCCTGGGCACACCCCTGCCCCACCCGGTCTGCTGTGTAGATGCTCGCAGAGCCGCAGGGCTGCCCGGCCGGGCCCGTGTGACTGGCAGGCGAGGGCACGCTGCTTGTCCCCGGGCTGTGCGTGAAGTCGCAGTCTCGGCTGTTCCCGCACTTCCTGTGAGAGCGCGTTCTAGGTGTTAAGAAAGCGCATCGTTGTATTTAATTATCAGTTGCGTGTTTGCATCGTGTCGTTTTTAGAAAGCGTCAGCGCATAGTGGAGCCAGTGTAGGAGGTAGGCGACCAGCAGGCCGGTGCTCAGCACCGGGCCCAGCGTGAGTCCCCAGGGAACAGGGCCTGGCCGGGGCAGGAGCTCCAGGTCGCCCCTCGCTTGGTCTGCCTATCGCCATGCATGGCACCTATGGGCTGGGGTCACACAGCAAGCATGCAGGACTCGAACCCGGAGCTCCTGGCTGCTCGCCGTGGAGCACTGCCCCCACGGAACGCAGACGGTGCACTGACACCACATCCACCACATCCAGAGCTCCTTCGGGGAGCCCGCAGGGAGCAGGCACCGCCGGGCCTGTGTCCTCGACCGCGAGAAAGCGCACTGGCCTCCACGGTTCCGTGTGGTCGCCTCCACTGCTGCACCTGCCTGCCCCCCGCTCCTGCCGCGCTACAGCAGCTTCTGAGAGACAGAGCGGGCGGGGCCGGTGGTGGGCACCTCCTTGCCCACCTGGAGCAGAGAGCTCCCCGCGAAAGGCTGTCAGCTGGCCCGAGGCCCCAGGGGACTCGCCACATCCGGTCCTCGGTTGGACACAGGTGCCCGACCCTGGCAGCCGAAGCGCCTCCCTCCCCTATGAGTCCTCTGCCCCAGACAGGAAGGGCCGTGGACATGGCTCCCAAGGACCGCATGATGGCAGCCGCCCCAGAGGATGTGAGGCAGAGGAGAGTTCTGAGCCCCGCCCAGGCCGGTGTGGGGACCCCACCTGTGCTTCCCTCGTGTTTCTCTCGGCGCAGGGAGAATGGTCACTCTGCCTGGGTCCATCTGGTGCTCACTTGTTCGCTGTGGACACCGAGGGCCTCGGGACTCCCTTGTGCCACTCCTGCTCGGCGGAGGAAGATAAACCCCACAGCATGCTTGATCCAGACGCCAGCCCCCAAGGGGCAGAGCGACTGTGACGTCAGGCTAGGCTGGTGGCTCTGGGGACCTCTGTGGTGGTGATTAAGAAGGACACCCCGATGCTCCTGCTACCACACAGCCACAGGCTCAGGACGCTCTGGGCAGACTGGTCTGGGCAGCTTGGTGGGGTGGGGCAGCAGTGGGGTGGCCAGGCCAGCCTTAGGGAGCGCTCTGCCTGCCCGTTCAGCCAGAACCCGGCCTCTCTGCCTACCTGGGTCCTGGAGTCCAGCGTTTGCTCAACTCGGATGTCCGTGGCTCACAGTCAGTTATGCTGTGGGGATTTGAGGTCTCTCAGGCGCCTTCCTGTGGCACTCATCAGGGCCTTTGCTGAGCCGGTGGACATGAGCTGGGCCGCCTGCCTGCTGTCTTCTAGCCACCAGGTGCCCGGCTGGGAGGTGCCACCTCGCCGTGGCCCTCGTGTGCCCGGCAGGGAGGGGACACCCTGCCGGGCC
>NW_006207351.1:1509122-1510229 GCF_000334495.1 Tupaia belangeri chinensis | reverse complement strand
CCGCGTGTGCCCGGCTGGGAGGTGCCACCTCGCCGTGGCCCTCGTGTGCCCGGCTGGGAGGTGCCACCTCGCCGTGGCCCTCGTGTGCCTGGCAGAAACGGGAAATGCTGCTGGACCAGCTCGCCAGGGGAGCACGACCGGGTGCAGCACGTCGGTGCCCGGGTCTGGCATCTTATACGTAGCCGCCCATGTGCAGTGCCGGGGTTGAGAACAGAGCCGCTCTGCTGGCTCGGTCCCGCCCGCAGCTGCACCTTCTCGGGGAGCCCAGGAGCTCATGCTTCGTTGAGGCCGGTCTTCAGGGTCCCTGAGTGCCGGGCGCTGGGCATCGGGTGGGTGGTAGGGATTAAGAAGTGCTTCGTCTGCCCCAGGAGGCTCAGGTGGCCCCTGCGTTCCCCACCGATACCTCAGCTCCTGCTAGGCTCAGTGCCTTTCCATGGAGGACCTTTCACCCTGGCTCCTCCTGGCTTGGCCTGCCACACGCCTTCTGCCTGTGCCCACTCGCAGAGCCTCGAACAGTGGCTGGGGGTCTCCTTTCTTCCTTCTGCAATTGAAACTTCCTTGCTCTTCGAATTGTGTAGATATGCGTAGGCATGTGCATGTGTGTGCAGGTTTGTGTAGATGTGTGCAGGTGTGTGCAGGGGTGTCCAGGTGTGTGCCAGGGTGTCCAGGTGTGTGCAGGTGTGTCGGTGCGGTGGGTGTGTTCTCAACACCTTGCACACCCTCCTGGCGTCCTGCAGACATCAGCGTCACCCCACTTGTGCACGGCCACAGAGAGCCGGAGTGCCCTGCCAAGGCCACACAGCCCCGGGAGCTGGGTCCGACCTCGGCGCCCGGGGCCCAAGCTCTGTCCCAAGAGTGGAGCACCTCTGGACCTCGTTCTCAGGCAGGGGCGAGCTGGAGGAGAGGCCACTAGCTCAAGGTGTGGGCACGGTCCCTGGAGGCCCCAGAGGGGGAAGTGGGTGCCAGCCTCCTGGCTAGAATGGCCTTTCGCACGGAGGACTCCTACTCACGCTTCCAAACCCAACCTCAGTTGCTTCTCCCCCTTCCCCGTAGTCCTGCCAGAGCCCTAACGGCTTCCGAATGCATCTCTCTCGAAACGTGTGTCGC
>NW_006207351.1:1506094-1506444 GCF_000334495.1 Tupaia belangeri chinensis | reverse complement strand
AACATCGAACAGTGGCTGGGGGTCTCCTTTCTTCCTTCTGCAATTGAAACTTCCTTGCTCTTCGAATTGTGTAGATATGCGTAGGCATGTGCATGTGTGTGCAGGTTTGTGTAGATGTGTGCAGGTGTGTGCAGGGGTGTCCAGGTGTGTGCCAGGGTGTCCAGGTGTGTGCAGGTGTGTCGGTGCGGTGGGTGTGTTCTCAACACCTTGCACACCCTCCTGGCGTCCTGCAGACATCAGCGTCACCCCACTTGTGCACGGCCACAGAGAGCCGGAGTGCCCTGCCAAGGCCACACAGCCCCGGGAGCTGGGTCCGACCTCGGCGCCCGGGGGCCAAGCTCTGTCCCCAG
>NW_006207351.1:1504495-1505835 GCF_000334495.1 Tupaia belangeri chinensis | reverse complement strand
TGCATCTCTCTGAACACTTTGTTAGCTGCGCCCCCTGCCATGAAGGGCCACGCTGTCTGTCTGTCTCTCTCAGCCCTCTGACACCTGGTGGGGCCTCGTAAACATCCGAGTTGGTGACTGGGAGCGCCCCTGGCACCTGCCACTTGCCACCTGCCAACCGTGTCGGGCCTGCGTTAGAGAGGGACGGCCCGATCACGGCAGTGTGACCTGCCGCGGGAAGTGCCGTCTGTGGGACACGGCCACTTGCTACCCTCGGGCTGCAAGCAGCGCCACACCCTCAGGGTCGAAAGAGGCTGGAAAACCGAGCGGCTTTGGCACAGTCTCCTTGGTCAGGGACACAGGACCTGAGCACTTCCCGGATGACCCAGACCCTGGTGGGGGAACCTCTGGGGCTGGACAGTGGTGGCATAGTGAATGTCCCCACCTGTTCTCCGGGATGGTGCCAGCGTGTCCCCGCGGCTGCCTGGGTGACTCGCCGAGATGCCATCGGGAGCTGCTGGCTGCGGTGGGGCAGGCTGAGCTGGCGACCCCCACACCTGCTCGGTGAGCTCCATCTCCATGTACCAGGGCTGACGTGGGAAGGTGCCCAGATGGCTGTGTGCCTGGCCATGGAGGAGGAAGGCCTGGGCCTGCTGGCAGGCTGTCTCTGCCGTGTCCTCAGCCGACGTGGCCTTGGCGCCATGTGATTCTGGCTGCCGAGCTGAACCCCAAAGCACGCTCTGGCGGGGGGCCCAGCCCCTGGGTTGCTGCAGTTAAGAGTATGTGGAGGAAGCCCATCCTACACGGCTGACCAGGGTTCGAGTCCCACCCCAGCAGCTTGGAAGGCACCCTGGGCCCATGAGCATGGCCAGGCCCTTGGCGCAATGAGGCACTGGAGGAAAAGGGACCGCGACGTGATGGGGCCCCACTAAGGTGTTCTCTCACCCTCTCCCCTGCTCTTCTGCACACGCACTGGCTGGGAATGCACACGCGCATGCTAGTGCCCCAGAGAAAACGGGGCATGGCTGTGCCTCCCTGTGCTGGGGGCCTGCCCACGTGTCATTTCACCTGGGGCCTGCAGGAAAGGCCCCCCGACAGCAGCCAGTGCCGGACCGTCTGAGCCGCCGACCCGGGCAGCCCCTTCCCCTCGGGGCCCTCCCTCTCCTCATGGGCTGATATTGGGTGCGGGAACGTGGCTTCCCACTGACCCCCAGGGCTCACCAGGGCACCCCTCTTCCCTTCCCCTGGCTGGCTGGGCCGTGAGGGCTCCTCACTGGCACGGAGACGGAGATGATGCCCCAGCAGCCTGTCCCCGCTGCCGCCTCCACGGCCCCGGGCTGTGTGGCTGGCCCGGCCCCCCA
>NW_006207351.1:1503791-1504142 GCF_000334495.1 Tupaia belangeri chinensis | reverse complement strand
GAAGCGGGGCGATTCATCAGCTCTCCGCCGCCCTCCGGCGCCTGTGTTCTGACCTCTGTGGCCGTCCGGCCGTGTCCTGGGTAGCTCTCGCCGGCAGAAGCTTAAATTCAGGTTCTCAGACCTGGTTTGCCAGCCGGGATGGAGGTGCAGACACTGCCTCACCCCAGTCCCTGGTCCCCAACTGCCCTGTACCAGGGAAGGTCCATCTCTGGGGTCTGCCTTGGCTGCCCGTCCCTCCAGGCAGGGAAGACTCTGTTGGGTGTCCTGGAAAGTGCTTCCACTTGTCAGGGTCGGGCGCTGCCCCCCAGAACAGGCAGCGAGCGCCCCCTCCCCCGAGAGGGGGGGGGGGGG
>NW_006207351.1:1495784-1500872 GCF_000334495.1 Tupaia belangeri chinensis | reverse complement strand
TGTCCCCGCTGCCGCCTCCACGGCCCCGGGCTGTGTGGCTGTCCCGTGCCCACACTGGGCTCCCCACGGCCTCACAGGTAAGCCTCCTTAGCGTCTCCAGTCCTCACGGGGAGCTGACGGTGCAGACAGGCTCATCCCTGCTCAAGGTCGCCCAGCAGTCTGCGGCCATGGGGACTTGGCCGGCCGGCGCCCCGAGCCAGCTCCGACGCAGGTCCCTTCTGCAGCTAATTAGTACCCTGTGACGCTGAGTAACAGCCTGGGAGCCAGCTCCGGGCAGCGAGTTTCTAGGACACGCGGTGTCCCCACTGCCGGAGCTGTCAGTTGAGGAAATGCTGAGAAGGGCAGGTGCGGTGCCTGGGGCGGGGCCATTAATCAGCTCTCCTCCGCCCTCCGGCGCCTGTGTTCTGACCTCTGTGGCCGGCCGGCCGTGTCCTGGGTAGCTCTCGCCGGCAGAAGCTTAAATTCAGGTTCTCAGACCTGGTTTGCCAGCCGGGATGGAGGTGCAGACACTGCCTCACCCCAGTCCCTGGTCCCCAACTGCCCTGTACCAGGGAAGGTCCATCTCTGGGGTCTGCCTTGGCTGCCCGTCCCTCCAGGCAGGGAAGACTCTGTTGGGTGTCCTGGAAAGTGCTTCCACTTGTCAGGGTCGGGCGCTGCCCCCCAGAACAGGCAGCGAGCGCCCACTCCCCAGAGAGGGAGGTGGGGGGTGACCGCTTCCTCTCATCTGGAGGGCTCGCAGCTCCACCCGAGGACTCGGGCCCTTAGAGCCCTTCCGGACCCGAGATGCTGTCTTTGCTCCTGCAAACCATGTCCGGGGCTGGGGAGGAGCCCGTGACACAAGGAGGCGCTTCTCCTTTAAGAGGGAACATTTGGGGAACGCGCTGCAAAGTCCACATTCCGGGGAGACCAGCCCAGCCCAGGTCTGAGCGGGGACTCCCAGGGGGTGGGCAGGATGGACGCTGTGCCGCCCCAGTCCCCAGACCTTCCGTCTTCCTCAGCCTCTTGATCAAAGACCTGTCTCAGCCATTTCCGATGCAGCAGGCTTGGTACTCGGTGTAGACCCAGAGCCCAGTGCCGGCTGTTGGGGCGGAGACAGGGCCATGGAGTCCTGCACGTGGTCTCCCACTCTGAGCTCGCCCAGGGCAGCCGCTGTGGAGTATGTTAGGGTGGCTCCTCGGGGACTCCGAACAGAGACCCCTCGGGCTCCAGCAGTCCCGCTCTGGGTCCCTCCCCCAACTGAGGCCCGGTGCTAGGTGCTCGGCGGACCTGCTCGGGGCAGCAGCATCGGGGTGGGGAAGGTGTCCTGGGCGGAGGGCGGGGCAGCACAGTTGGTCTGGGCAGCCAGTGGGACGCTGCCGCCGTCAGGAGGGCCTGTTCTGGAGCCTAGGGCCCAATGCCACTGTGATAAGCCGGTGGGGAGGGACAAGCACCGTGTAGGTCCAGGCCCGCGGCCCGCGCACAGTGAGGTCCACAGATAGGAAGGGGACAGTGGGCACCAGGGTGGGGCGGGCATGGGGAGCTGCTATCCAGCAGGGAGGGGGAGAAGCTCTGAGGCGGTGATAGCGCACAGTGGGGCGGGTTGAGTAACCCCACTGCGCTGCACCCACGCTGTGTACAGGCCACGGTCCGGGGGGACCTGCCACGTGTCCTACACCGCACTGAAATGACAGAGGAAGGCAGGCCGGCCAGGGTGCCTCTCTGCGCCAGGCTGCGGTGGTGCCGGGCTACAGGGGCCCTTACAGCTCCTGCCCCTCTGCCCTGGGGCTCCCGACTCAGGCCCGGCCCTGTCCAGATGGAGGAAGCACTTCTGTTTCTGGACACACAGTTTGAAGACCCGGCTGCACCCAAGGTCTCACCTCTGCCCAAGGGGCCTGAGAGCCGCCTCGGGCCAAAACGAGACCTGCCCTACTTCCTTGGCCTCCAGGCTCAAGGCCTTCCCGACCGTGGGTCCTTCCTGACCGTGGGTCCTTCTGGCAGCCACCCGGGGGCGTCCCAGCTTGGACTCCCTGTCTCCTGCACCTCAGTGGCTGCCTGTGCGCTGTGCCGTCTCCGTGACCCTGGGTGGTGGCGAGCAGCTCACGGAGTGGCCTGGAAACAGCAGCACCCGCGCGGCACTCCTGGCTGGGGCTGTGGGCAGCAGCGGGCGGGCAGCAGAGAGGCGTGTGTGGCTGGGCCGTGACAGGCCACTGGAGCTAGACGCCCCGGGTCGTGGGCGTTGGAGCGGGCCTCTCGCCTCTCCCTGGGCACCGCGGGTCTCTGCCGGGGCGAACTGCGCCTGGGAAGCCCCCAGGCCAGCTTGGTGGGGACTGTTCCAAGACCACTCGAAACCAGGGCGCAGGTCGGTGTGTGTCACTGCAGGCTGAGCCCTGCAGGAAGGAGGCCGGGTGTTCTCCACCATCCAACCCACTGACACGCTCCAGGGCTGGGCACCGCGAGCCCCGCCTCTGAGGGACCCGCTGCCGGGTCGCAGCCTCCCCCTCCGTGGGGCGTGGTGGGCAGGGGAGCAAGCTGCCGAGTGAGGGGAGGAGGAAGTCGGGCAGGTCCGGGTCCGGGCCGGGGCTCACGCCAGCCTGGCCATATTTTTGTTCTCCATCCGGGGCTGTCGAGGTCCGGGGTGGGCTGGGCAGTGTGGTCCCTGCGAGTGCTGGGGTGGCCCTCATGTACCTCGGGCCCATTGCACGGGCCTGCCGGCTCTCCTGCGAGCCCACCTCGGGCACTCTGGGCCTTGTGCAGAGCTTGCCCGAGCCACTGCAGTGAGAAACAGCATTGTGGCCAGTGGGGCATGTGAGGCCGGGGCCGGGGCTGAGCCCAGAGGCCTGCAGTGTCGCCGGGTCCCTGGCTGGGGACTGCCAACAAGGATTCGCCGTGCCTGTGGGGACAGACAGGGGAGACAGGACATGCACGTGTCCTGCCTCAGGCTCCAAACGTGGGGCAGCTTTGATCCCCTGGAGAACCTGAGCCTGTCCGGCCTGCCGAGGAGGCGTGTGCCCTGCCCGGCCAGGGCCCCCTCAGCCCTGCGTCCTGCCCCCGCGCGCGGAAGGCTGCTGCACGAGCGTGGGCAGGCCTGCTGTCGCTGAATTATTGAAGGTCTTCATGAGTCCATTTTTATTGTCCTCTCCTGGTCTCCCCGGACCCAGGGCCAGGCAGCCGGCGGTGGTGCGGATGCTGTCAAGGGCCTCGGGGTCGGCATCTGACGGACCTCCCTGCCGTGGAGCGTGGTGGGGCGAGCTCCTCCATGGCGGGGGGCCCCCCGCTGGGGCCCCTGGAATGTTCTCCAGGATGGGGAGGCCCCAGGGACTGTGGGGATCCCTGCGCTGCCTATGGCCGGGTTCCGACGGCCACCTGCCTTCCTGGAGCTTGGAGGGGGGTCGGCAAGGGCCTGCGGTCAGGGTAGGGGGACCAGGGATGTCCCTCCCTCAGGGAGTGCTGGCCGCTGGGGAGGGTGACGGCTAATGCTGAGCCTGGGAGCCCGTGGGGAGGGCCTGCCGGGCTGCCAGGACTGTGCGGGCCAGGAGCGGCGGGGGGGCTTACAGAGGGGACAGGGTCAGTCGTGGGCGCCAGCCCCCAGGTTAGGATGTGAGCTCTCATCCCTGGCGTCCACAGACATTTGCAGGTTCGGGTGGGAGCGTGGGTGGGTGTGGCTTCGTCCACGAGGCTTCTCCTGCCATTGAGCGAGTCGCAGAGGCCTGAGGACGCTGCCAGGCCCACTGGTGCTGGACGACGGTGCTGCTGACCCAGGTCGGTGTGGCTGTGGGGATGGAGGGACGTCTTGGAGGGGGCGGCCAGCTGCCTTGACAGATGCCATGCAGTGGGTGAGGGGAGGGGAAGGTCGTGATTAGGGATGGTCAGGGCCACATGGCTGCATGGGCGTGTGCCAGAGGGGAAGCCCACACGTGCCATGGGGGCTCCCAGCCTGGCCACGCCTCAGCGGGCTGTGTGGCCAGGAAGCTCTGACAGCAGGTGCAGAGACAGGCGATGCAGGGCTGCCAGGCAGGGAGAGCTGAGCAGGTGGGGCTGGGGAGAGGAGGCTTGAACACGGGTGGGCACGGCTGCCTGCTTTGTCAGGTGACCCGAAGTTGCTGAGTCTGTGAACAGGACTGGGCCCGCTCGGCTCCTCAGAGGGGACCTTCGCTCTGCCTTGGGCTTTCCTTGGGCTCAGACGCTCTGTCCCCGCCGTATGTGGGGCTGTCCTGCCGCACACGCTGCATCCCACACACGGTCCTTCCAGGCACTTGACCCAGCGTTGCGCGGGGGCGTGGGGGCGTGGCTGGGAGGCGACGTGGAAGGCATGTGTAACGAGCTGACGGGAGTGCGTTCCACCTCCAGGGACGGACCGGATGTCCTGTCACATGTCCCCCTGCTCCCTGTCCCTGTGCTGGGCTATGCGCCCTGGAGGACACCCTTGCTGGCTTCTGTACCCTCCCACTTCCCAGCTGCCCCAGGAAGGGCGTTCGTGGGCAGGCTGGAGTGGCAGGGCGCCCGGCCCTCGGTGCAGCCCTTGCGGGTTCCAGGACTGCGCTGTCCCGTCCTGCAGGACTGGGGTGAGCAGCTCCCTCCTGAGCCAGCCACGAGCCTCCGCGCTGCCCCCTCACGCACCTCACACGGGGACGCCTTTGGCGAGGAGCGTGTGCTGAGCCCACTTGTCACGCTTCTCAGGGATGTGGCCCGGGGCTGCCGGCACGTGGCGTACTGTCCACGGCAGATTGCGGTGGCTCTAAGTGCCCGTGCGTGCGGGGCGTGACCTATCACCTGCTGCCGCCGCCGCAGGCTCTGCCCGTGTTCTTGGCGTCTGTGTGGTGACTGTGCCCGGGGAGACTCCTGGAACAGCCGGGGTACCTGCCCGCATGAGGGTATTTCCAACAGACTGGGCATTGCTCTGAGGGCCACCCAGCCCGCCCCAGGTGCCCCCAGCACCCAGTCTGGGACGCTCGGGCCAGTTCTGGCGTGGGAGCTCGGCGAGGTTTGGTGTGTTGAGCCCCACGCAGGCCCCGCCTGGAGTCCCTGGCCTGGGGACCTCGAGCCGCCCAAGGAGGCCGACGGGTCGTCATCCCAGTTCGGCGGGCCCCACCCCGCGCTGCCAGGCCCGCG
>NW_006207351.1:1490925-1495714 GCF_000334495.1 Tupaia belangeri chinensis | reverse complement strand
GCACGCCCGAACGCCCCGCCTGCTCCGCCCAGCCTGCACCGCGGTGAACTGCGGCGTGTGTCTGCGGTGCCCAGGGCGCCCTGGCCCAGTCCACGCACGTGTCAGCCGAGTGAGGGCATCTTACGAGGGCTCGCTATCGTACGGCCCGCACGGCGTAGCCCGGCACCGAGTGCCGTTTTTTAACCCGCCGGCGCGGGCGTGTTCACGTGGCCAGTTGTGGTCCTGTAGCCGCGGGGCACGGCCTTTCTCCCTGGGAGGCGCGGCCCTCCCTTGTTTCCCGAGGGAGCTGAGCGTGACTGTGAGCCGTCTCGAAGGGCATGAGGGCCGGGACCCGGCACGCAGAGCCTGGCGGTGACAGGTGGCCCCGCTGAGCTCATCAGGCTGCGTGTCTCGCACCGTCCTCTCGCAAGCCCTCAGAGGGCGTGGTGGCGTGGCCCAGCTACTCAGAAGGTTGAGGGGAGGGGTCATGATGGCCGTCTGGAGCACGCCCCGGGGAGGAGATAGAAGTTCTGCTCCCACTGCACCTGCACCGTGGTCTGTTACAGGTACGAGAGCGTTAACTACCTACCTGGATTAGAACACGCTTACTGCGGCCATCAGCAGATGGCGTAATCGCTATGTCCCTGGACTCCCCACATGGCTGACTGTGGCTCAGATCCCAGACCTGGTGGCTTAAGACTCGTGCCAGGCACATGTGCATGCGTGCCCCATAACCCCAAGGGGAGAATGAAGGAGAAGGGATTGCGGCGTGGCCAGCCCCGTGAGCGGTGGTTTCTCACTCTCACTGTGTCTGTCTGCGGTGAGGGCCCAAGCCTACGGCACACGCCTTTACAAGCACCTACTGCCGAATGGTGCTGACGACCACCTGGCCTTGGTGAGCCCGTCTCTGCTGGTTGGCGGTCGTGGCCCCTTTCAGTGGCTGCTGGCTGATCAGGGTGGTCGTGGCTGCAGGCAGGGGTCACTGGAGCCATGTCTTCAGATAAGACAGTAATGAAATGTGCCCCGTCAGCCCATTCTCCCTTGGGTGACAGGCGTCTGTCAGGGGGGTGCCGTGCAATGTGTTTGACCCACAGGGGAGGCCTCCATTCAGAGCCGGCCCTCCGCGGCCATATCATCGGCCATGCTCGTAGACGGCTCTGACCCCCACCCTTTCCCCGTCCTCACGGCATCCTCTCCGGAGCCCCACCACAGGCAGCCTGTCTACACCGATCTGGAAGATCTCGACCTGGAGGGCAAGGGCCTGCTCGGACTGGCTTCAGCCCAGGGGAGTGCTGGGCTGTTGGGTCTTGTCTGGACTCGCCAGAGAGAGACAGAGAGAGGCAAAGTGAGAAGTCACTCCCCAGGGGACGGCCACACCACGGTCCCTTCTCCTCCGTTCTCCTCTCAGGATTTTGGGCACGCATACACATGTGCCCGGCAGGATTTTCAAGCCGCCGGGTCTGGGACGCACCTGTGGCCCGGCATGTGGGCCCAGCACTGTCACCACTGTGCACCCACTGGCCCCGGCTGCCCCTTTGCAGACACGGCTGGGCCGTCCCGTGCTCAGGACCACGTGCTCGCAGCAGTACGGTCCCGTCTTCTTCCGCCTCGACCCTCTCGCCTCTCCACCACCCACAGCTGCTTCTCCCGCCGAAGCCTCACAGGCCACTCCCGCTAACAGTCGTGTGCTGGCCTCTTCGCATGAGTCACCACGTTCTTAACGCACGCTCTCTTCCAGAAGGCTTTCTGCTTCCTTTGCCACGTCCACTGGAGGAGTCGTAAGGTCTGTGTGTTTCTGAATAAGAAGACTCGAAAGCTGCCCTGACTCCTGACCCAGGGGCTGTAGGGCGGAGTGTCGCAGGCCGGGCAGCAGCGTGGACCCCGCTGCGTGGGGTCAGCTCCACCGAGCTCATTGCCAGTAAGCAGGAATCTCTGAAAGAACCTTTTTCTTCTGAGCCAGATCTCAACAATGGGCTTAAAATATCCCGTAGACCGCGCCGTAAATAGCTGTTCTATCGCGGCCTCGTCCATTTATAGCGCAGGGCCAAGTGGTCTCGGCCTCGCGCTTACGAGAGTGAGCACCGGCCTCTGCCTCTCGCTCGTCCTAACCAGAGATCAGCCTGTCCTGGGGCCGTGAGGCCACGCAGGCCGCTCTGGCTGCGAACACTGAGACGGCACCTTCGGCCGGCAGAAGGGCTCTGCCAGCGCCTGCCGGCCACCCTCTCCACCCTGTCGCCTACAGCTTCTGCGCCAGCCCCTGCTGCTTCCCCCGTGTCCCGGGGCAGACCCTCAGGGCGACCCTGCTGGGACGGACACTCCTTTTCCTGCCTGGCTGCCTGGCTGCCTGGCTGCCTCGGTGGGCGAGGGGGAGGGCCCTGCCCTGGCTTGGGCTGACTCGGGGAGTGCCGTGCTGCTTGGTCTCCTGCCCAGACCACTGAAGCCACCTCCCTGTCCCAGCGGTTCGGTTCGGGAACCTCCCCGGAGGCAAAGCAAACATGGGGCAGAGGCCGCATTCCAACCCTGGGCTGCTGGACTCCTGAACCCCTGAACCCCAAAGCCAGTGCTCCTGGCCACCTGGGCCGCTTACGGAGGTCGAGCACGCACCCGCCAGAGCCCACGGCACCGGATAAAGGCATCTGTGTGTGGCGCGGTGAGGCTGGGGGCAAGGGCACGGGGGGCTACGACTGGGTGATGGGATTCGTGGAGGGCCCGGTGTTTGCCATGGACTTTCGGGGGTCCGTGGCTGGATGGCCGCAGGGAGGGAGGGCATACCTCCGCACCTCGGTGAGGCAAGTGGCTATGGAGCAGGGCAGGGTGGTGGTGGGGAGGGGCCCGGGCCTGGCCTCAGGGCCACGTGGAGGACGTCAGACCTTGTCTGGAGAGCTGAGGACAGCAGCCCCTCTGCCGGCCCAGGGGGACAGGGACATGGCCAGGAGGTGGCTGGAAGCCTAGCCCTCTACCCTGGGTTAGGGCCTTTGAAAGGCGGCCTGGGGCAGGGGCAGAGGATTCTGTGGGGCTCAGAGTGGAGCAGGGCCCTGGCCGGAGGTGCAGGGGGTTCCTGGACACGTCGCGGAAGCTCGGCTTTCAGAAATGGCAGGGACGTTGGTCAGGGCGGGGAGGCCCCGTCAGCACAGGCGTGAAGGGGAGGCCAGACCCTCGTTTTTCTGGGCTATGCCTTTTCCAGCTCATGGCCGCCACCTGTGGCACCCTGCACCCCTGCCCTCCGCCGTGTCCGCAGACCCTGGGCTGTGAGGATGGACCGAGACCACCCGCACCAACACCCGCTGTGTGCTGGGGACAGCGCCGAGGTCTGGGGCACCCCAGGGGCTCCACCTCCAGGGCAGGCCGTTGTCGACCGTGTCTGCGTCCAGCCCAGGCCAGCCCTCGGGGACTGGGGACAGAGAGCTGTCCTTGAGGTCGTCTGCCGTGGGGTCACCGCCCGCCTGAGGTCTTTCTGCCATGGGGTCACCACCCGCCTGAGGTCGGTCTGCCGTGGGGTCACTGCCCCCTGAGGTCGGTCTGCCATGGGGTCACCGCCCGCCTCAGGTCGGTCTGCCGTGGGGTCACGGCCCGCCCTCCCACCAGACCCCCCAGGACCCTGAAGCCAGTGACGGTCCTCAGCCCATAGGCCCTCCACATGGACCCCTCTGGGTCACACGCCTTGGGGCTCTCTTCCTGCCCGTCTCCCCAAGGGAGGCCCACCAGGGCGCTGGCAGGACACGCACAGCATGGCCCCAGAGGTGCCCTCTGCCCCCACGGCTCCCAGGAGCTCGGGCACCCAGGCCCCTCCCTGCTAGGAGGAGCCGGGGCAGAGGGGCTCCGGCCACTGTGGGCCCTGGAGGCTGTGATGGTCATCTGCCTGCCATGCCCAGGGCTGGGGCGCCCCGCAACAACCCAGAGCACTTGCGGGCACCTGAGGTGGACACTGGGGCCCTCACTGGCCTCCAGGCCCAGGGCTTGTGCGTGTCCCGGAAGGAGCAGCTGGGCCAGTGGCTGGCACGTCTGCGGGTGTGTGTGTGGGGGGGTTGGAGGTCGGGACCCCCTGTTCCCCGGGCAGGTGCACACCCCCACAGCTTCAGGAAGGGCCCCGCAGTGCGTGTGTGACAGCAGCGGCAGGACCGGAGGCCCAGCAGGCATCTGAGAATGAGGCCACCGCCCCTGGGGTCCTGCTGTGTGCCCGCCCTGGGGACGTGCCAGGCCTTGGGGATGGGCTCAGGCACTTGCCGACACCATGGGGGTCCCTGTCCCATGGGGCCGCAGCTCTGGCCTCCTCGTCCCCACCCATCAGAAGGGGAGAGGCACCCTGCACCTCCTGGATATCCTGCGGGGCCCAGGAGTTGTGGCCCCGCCCCAGCCATGCCACAGCTCACATGACGTCCTGGTCCCTCCTTGCAGACCAGCCGTCAGCCCTCCCTCGGTGCCCAAGTGGAAGCCGAGGCCTGGGAAGTCCGCCCCGAGCCTGGCGCGTCAGTCCCAGGCTGGCTTTCCTGCTCCAGGCTGGGCTGCTCCCACCGTGCCAGGACCGGGCTGTGAGGCTCAGAGAAGTGACCCGCTCAAGGTCACACGGCGAGCTGTGGATGGCCGGCCCCTACTCCCTGAGCCCCCACGGAGGGTGCAGGTCCCCCACTCCTGCCAGGTGGACAGGGGCTGCGAGGAAGCACTGAAGACAGTACCACTCTCAGGCCGTAGGACCCAACCCGGCCCCCTCCCGCCCCCAGGATGCCAGATCAGAGTCCAAGTGCAGGGTGGAGAGAGGCGGGGCAGGCAGGCACAGCCCAGGCCCGGGCTGCCCAGGGCGGGGGTCTCAGAG
>NW_006207351.1:1490219-1490806 GCF_000334495.1 Tupaia belangeri chinensis | reverse complement strand
CCCGGGAAGCAGGGCGACATGGGGGCAGTCGTGTGGATGGTCCAGGGGTGGGGTGTCTTGGGTCTGCGCACGGTCGGCTGTGGGCGAGCCCAGCCGCCCTGTGCTTCAGAAACCAGCTGCTCCCTGTCCCTCGCTCAGAGCCGGGCCCTACCCTTGCCGGGGCACCCGCGGGTCTGGGCACAGGAACGGTCTTCATGAGAAGGCTGGGCAGGGGCGCTGAAGGCATGGACTCCAGAGGGATGGAAGAAGGCACCTCTGAGTGGGTCTCTGCCCGGTTGTCGGGGTGACAGGAGTTCTCCAGGCTGGGGGACCGCACACGCAGAGGTGTGGAGGGCGAGCAGTGAGGTCTGTGCTGGCCCAGGCTCCCTGGGAGCTCTGCCCTCCTTGCGTGGGGAGGTGCTACGGCGTCCATCTCAGCTCCTCGGGCCCCCAGCCCACCCTCTCCATGGCCGTGCGTGGCCTCCTCCAGGGCCCGTCCGCGCCCTCCCCGCACTCTGCCCGCACGCTGTCTGCTGTGAACCTGCGTTGTCTGGGAACTGTCCATGAGTCCTGCGAACGTGCCCGTCATCATCCCAGACAGTCCCCCA
>NW_006207351.1:1488358-1490084 GCF_000334495.1 Tupaia belangeri chinensis | reverse complement strand
AGGGGGGGGAGGCCACGTGGGAGTAGCCCAGCAGTGGCCTGTGGCGGGGCCTGCAGTGGCCATGGAGGGGCCCCAGGAAAGCTGCCATTTGCATGGCACGACCCAGCCTGCAGCACGTGTGGGGGACCCGGGCAAGTAACCGTCCTCGCAGGCCCGGGGAGGGGACAGAGACCAGAGGGAAGCCGGCTCCCTGGGGCAGTGGGGGAACTGTCACAGACGAGGCGGAAACCCACGAAGCTGCTGTTGGGGCAGGCGGGAGTTAATGCCCACCGCGACGTGGCGTGGCCCAACCTCCAGCTATTCTCTGTCTCAGAACGTGTTTGTAAGACGATGTTAGGAAAGAGGGACCCACCTCCAAGGACGTAATGAAATTCCCTCGTAATCGCTTCACGCGCTAAAGCAACTTAATTAGAACTCCAATTGAAAAACTCAAAAAATAGAAGATTAAAAAAAAAAAAAAGCCAGGATGAGATGAAAAGGAACATTGAAGACCTGAGGAAAAAATCGAGGATCAAAGCTGTATTATTAAGGAGCTAATAAATAAATTAGGAATTGGAGTGCAGGGAGGTCAGAGAGGTGTCGCCGTGGCGAACGCAGCCGTGGCCGGAGAGCCGCAGTGGAGGCGGACATGGGGACCTGGGGTCATCGTCACTGCCGAAGCGAGGCCGACAGCCGGCTCGACGTCGCCTTGAGCAGCAGGGTCTGGGCGACACCCGCACACAGCAAGCACCACGGGCCGAGACTGAAACCCTGGATGCCGGGGCTCGGCCTGGAGCAGATGGGGAGCCATCAGACACCCGGGCATGTGCGGGCCCACGGAGCACCTGCCCGAGCAGGCGGATTCCCGTGGGCCTCACCTCTGCGGCTCAGAGGGCTCCAGGCCCCGTGTTTGCAGGACGGTCACGGTGTTGGCATCGACCCCATGGGCAGGCCCCGGGAGGCCAGCCGAGGGGACTCGGCCCCCACACGTCCTTCTCAGCAGCCTGCTTAACCGGGTGGAGGGCAGCGGCCCTGGGGGCGGAGGGGCTGTGATGGCCGGGCTGGGCAGGTAGGCCGTTGACCCGGAGCCGATGGGAGTGCAGTTAACAGAGTGAGCGAGTGACCCGGACTGTGTCCAAGCAGGGCCGTGGTTACCCAGACCGGGAGGTGGAGAGGGACCGAGTGTGGGCATGCGGGTGCCCCCCGCCTGGCGCCCCACCTCACGGCACCGGCCCACCTCTCCCTGACCACGCCCTGGCACTTGTGTGTGCCGTGACTTGGTGCTGGTCCCTCCTGGTGCCCCTCAGCGCCCCCCCCCCCAGAGGCTGCTCCATCCTGCTCACTGCTGCCTCCTGTCGCCCTAGAACGGTACTGTCCCCGAACCCTGGGCTGCGGAGCGGAAGGGGAGAGGGCAGGGTGGGTGGGTGGATTGCATAGCTGGGCAGGTGGAAGGGTGTCTCGATGTGTGGCAGACGGGGATGAGTGTCAGGGAGCATCTCGCAGACCAGAGGCAGGCGAGCCGAGGCCCCGTGGCTGGGATCTCGGTCTGGGCTGAGCGTGATGAGCACTCGCCACCCAGCCTGGCGGTTCTGTACGGGCTGGGAGTGGAGCCTGCGGTCTCTTGGGTGGGGGCGAACCAGTGGCACTGACGGAGCGTCATGTTGGGGGTCCAGCTCGGGACCGTACGTGGCGGTAATGCCCTGCCCTCGCCGTTCAGGACGGGGGACACGTGTGCCCACACGGCCCC
>NW_006207351.1:1485205-1487916 GCF_000334495.1 Tupaia belangeri chinensis | reverse complement strand
CCCTGCCCGGCCCTGCCTGCCCTCCCTGCCCTCCCTGCCCTCCCTGCCCGGCCCTGCCTGCCCTCCCTGCCCGGCCCTGCCCTGCCCTGCCCGGCCCGGCCGTGTCCTGCTGAGGGACCCACATGGCACCAAGGGGTTTTCACACGCACGTCCGCTCAGTCTTACCAAGTGCAGAAAGCCTGGGGTCACCCTCCCATTTTAGAGCTCAGAAAACCGAAGTCCCGGGCCCCCTCAGGAGCTGTGGGCCGTGCAGATGGACGAGACCCCTCCCTCGGGGGCGCTGCCATCACACGCTTGGGTCGGTGGTGCTCCTCCAGCCCCGCAGCTGGGAATCTGGCCGGCGTTAGCAGCCCAGCCGCTCGGTGTGACTCTCCATCCCTGGGATTCGCCCTGGCCCTGCTGCTGGACCGCTCCCTGGGGTCCTTCCTGACAGCTCCATGTTGCAGGTGAGAGTGGGGTGCGCAGGTGCACCGGCCGCAGCTCTGTGGAGCCTCTCGGGGCGTCTGCCCTCCCCTGGCCAGCAGGGCTCAGCACGGCAGCCCGTTGGGGGACACCGTCTGGCTCCTCACTTGGAAGACAGCCCCCAGGAAGGGCTCCCACAATGACCAGGCTAGACTGGGTGGGGGAAGGTGAGCTGCAACTCAGCCCAGCTCTGCCCTTGACCCAAGCTGGACGCCGGCCAGGGGCCTGGGACGGGAGGCTGAGCCTGGAGCCCGGGCCTAATCCTGACCCTGGCATAGCAGAGGGAGGGAGGAAGGGTCCCAGAACTGCGGCCTGGGCCGTGGCCACACCTGCCTTGTCTGGGCAGGGTCTGTCCTCTCAGTTGCTCAGGGCCCCACTCTCCAGCCGCCCGTCTCCTCCAGCACATGGACCCCTGGCCTTAGGTTAAGCCCTCCCCGGGCCGTTGTCTGAGTGTTTCGTTTTGCTGCTGCTGAAACCAGGCTTGCTCATGCTCGGGACAGCCACCCGCACGTCACCTCCTGCGTGGTGCCCTGAGCTGTCAGTTTCCCATCCCAGGCAGGACTGGGCAGGGCATCGCCAGGAGCCGTCTGGACTCTGGCCTCCGGGGGCATCCCCCGCTAGGAGTGCACCCTGGGCGCGTGGGCAGAGAAGGGTGGAGAGGCGTGCAGGGAGACTGAGCCCCTGCCGTGGAGGTTAGCAGAGGGACAGTTGACACGGGTGTGTACCAGGAGGGCAAGGCCAGCAGGCTGTGCCACACCGGGGCCAGCAACCACAGGAGCTGTGTCCTCAGCCTGAGAGGCAGCATGTGCACGTGTGCAGGTGTGTGTGCAAGTGTGTGCACGAGCATGTTTGTGTGCTTGTACAGGTGTGTGTGCGTGCACGTGTACAGGTCTGTGCATGTGTGCTCATGCAAGTGTGTGCACACATGTACAGGTGTGTGCGTGCATTGTGTACAGGTGTGTGCAGCTGTGTGTCTGTACACATGTGCGTGTGCACATGCGTGTGCACGCACGTGTGGATCTGTGCACACGTTTGTGCAGGCATGGGTATGACTTGTGCATGCGTGTGCAGGTGTCTGTAGGCATCTACATGCAGGCATGTGTGTGTGTGTGTGAGTGTGCGAGTGTGTGCACATGGGTGCATGGCGATAATGGGTCCCCATGAGGACTCCTGGAGTCCCTGGTGCGCAGCAGGCTGGCAGGCAGGGAGCAGGGAATACACGGCACCCTCTCTCCTGTCCTGCCCTCGCTGGCCTCCCACTGGCTGAGAGCTCATGGGGGTGTGCCCTGGGTGGGCGTGCACCTGTGGGGTCAGCTGCCAGGACACAGCGGGGCAGAGACGCCCGCGGAAGGTGGGCAAGGGACGAGCACATGCCTTACCGTGATGTGGAGGGCAGGTGGGGTTGCATGTGACATGTTCAGACGACCCCTGGCACTCCCTGCTCCCCTGGAACCAGTCATGACGGTTACACAGGACCCCCTCCTGCACACGGCCAGCACCTGCCGGGCTCGTTTCCTGTGTCCTCCACGGACATCGGAAAGGGGCAGCCCAGGGCACGCGGTACAGCACATGGTCATGCGGCCCAGCACGCCCAGCCCGGAACCTGGCACCCCCCACACTGGAACTCTGTCCCCAGTAAACACCAGCTCCTGTCCCCTTCCCAGGCCCTGGCACCGCCTCTGCTTCCCTTGTCCCCGATCTGACGCCACCAGGGCCTCCTAAGTGGGACCCCCCGTGTCGGTCTTTTCTTCCCCGGGGAGCGAGGGGCAGGGAGCAAGCAGAAGGCAGCACCCCCACGGGGTAGGCTCATGCATAGTCACCTCACCAGCAGGAGTTGGGCACGCATGCACACGCACCTGGCACGTTTTAAGCCACCATAGCTAGGATTCGAACCCTTAACCACCGTGTTCAGGGCTGGACCATAATTATCTTTTCCGATCGGCTTCCACGCGTGGCATCATGTTCTCCAGGTTCACATGCGCCCGTGCCAGGGCTGACCCCCGAGCGTGAAGCTGAGCGATGTCCTGTGGACCGGCCTCTGCCCACCCCCATGCCCTGCAGGTGGGCCGGGCGCTCCCCCCCGTGCCGTCATGGCAATGCCCTCTGAACGTCCCGCAGCCGTCTGACACGGTGTCTGCGGCTGTTTGAGTGCACCCAGCAGCCTGGCTGGGTCGCGTGGACGGTATTTGCATCTCCTGTTTGAGGGCCCGCACCCACATCCCCTGCGAGTTCCGCACACGCACCCCACG
>NW_006207351.1:1484085-1485069 GCF_000334495.1 Tupaia belangeri chinensis | reverse complement strand
CCCCCCCACACCCCCGGCAACTTCCGGACCCGCACCCACGGCCCTGGGACTCCGGACCCGCACCCACGGCCCTGGGACTCCGGACCCGCACCCACGGCCCTGGGACTGCCGTCTGTCATTCCCACTACACTTGTTCCGTTGTCTGATGGTCGCCGTGCAAACGGCACGAGAGTCCCAGCACCGACTTGGGTGTGTGATAAGGGAAGGAAGGGACAGGTGGGCGGGCGACCTCTGTCCGTTAAGGCCAGAGTTCTTTGGCCGCAGCTCCAGCTGGCTGAAGTGTGCAGAAAGAAGTCGGCATTTCGCTCAAGGGCTGTCCTTAATCCCAGACTGAGACACGCGGCATCGCGGGGCCTGCCCATAATCCCAGACTGTGAGACATGCAGCATCGCGGGGCCTGCCCGTAATCCCAGACTGAGACACGCGGCAACGCAGGTGCCTGGCCCGGAGGCCGCAGTTGTGGCCTGCCTTGCCGTGTTGTTGGAACATGCAGAAGCCCCGGAATCCTGGACATGATGTGTGTCCCATACACACAGCTCTGGTTTTGAGATCCTGGGTGCCGTGGCCACGCCTGCGACCACGTAGGCCTGCCTGCGGCACCTGAGACGTCTCTTGGTTAGCCCTTTCCAGGCTCCTCCCTGGGCTCCTGCCCAGCTCTGAAACAGCAGACGGGTGATGCACGGCGCATGGGCTGTGGGTGCGGCGGGAAGCCCGGGGCCCACGTGAGAGCTCCGGGCCCCTTCCCTCCGCGAGGCGTGGGCGAGCTGGCCTCAGCTGTGGGAGGGGATGGAAGGTTTGCCGCGCATGTGGGCGTGCGGGGCACGGAGGACTCGCGGCTGTCCCTCGGGGTGACGGGGCGCCACGTGTTGCTGGGGTGGGGCAGGAGGTAGCGCGGGAGCCAGGAACGTGTTGGTGACTCCACTCCCCACCCTGCTGATGCCCCGGCCTGGCAGCTGACTCGGGCCCCCACGCCCCCCCCCCCTC
>NW_006207351.1:1477545-1483945 GCF_000334495.1 Tupaia belangeri chinensis | reverse complement strand
GAGAGACGCAGCATCACGGTGCCTCCCCGTAATCCCAGACTGTGATAGGCGGCAACGCGGGGCCTGCCCGTAATCCCAGACTGAGACACGCGGCAACGCAGGTGCCTGGCCCGGAGGCCGCAGTTGTGGCCTGCCTTGCCGTGTTGTTGGAACATGCAGAAGCCCCGGAATCCTGGACATGATGTGTGTCCCATACACACAGCTCTGGTTTTGAGATCCTGGGTGCCGTGGCCACGCCTGCGACCACGTAGGCCTGCCTGCGGCACCTGAGACGTCTCTTGGTTAGCCCTTTCCAGGCTCCTCCCTGGGCTCCTGCCCAGCTCTGAAACAGCAGACGGGTGATGCACGGCGCATGGGCTGTGGGTGCGGCGGGAAGCCCGGGGCCCACGTGAGAGCTCCGGGCCCCTTCCCTCCGCGAGGCGTGGGCGAGCTGGCCTCAGCTGTGGGAGGGGATGGAAGGTTTGCCGCGCATGTGGGCGTGCGGGGCACGGAGGACTCGCGGCTGTCCCTCGGGGTGACGGGGCGCCACGTGTTGCTGGGGTGGGGCAGGAGGTAGCGCGGGAGCCAGGAACGTGTTGGTGACTCCACTCCCCACCCTGCTGATGCCCCGGCCTGGCAGCTGACTCGGGCCTCACAGCCACACTCTCATCTCATGGCCCCGAGGACCCGGGGCACAGGCGTGGTGCCCGCCCAGAGCCTCACAGCAGCACAGGGCATGTGGTGGGCTACGCGGCGGCAGCTTGGGCTGGGTCTCCGCAGGCCGCTGCCCTCCTCGTCCGGCATCTTCCCACGAGCCACTCCCTGGGGCCTGAGGGACGTGGGGCACTGCTCTCAACACCCCTGCACTTCGCTGCTCATCCTCGGAGCCAGACACCGACTTCGGCTCCTCCCTGCCAGGACTAGCGCCGGGCCTCGGGCGTCGGCTCCCCCGCAGCGTCCGTCTGACGAGCTGTCACCGTGTCTGTGCGTGCCCCCTCCGAGCTGCAGCTGGCTCCGGACTGCAGTGCCGGATCGCAGGTCCGGTTTAGGTCCAGGAGAGCAGGAAGAAGTCACCCCCTGGGCCCCGTTAAGCAGAAGCAGATGTTAACGTGTGAGGAATTCCCTCCTGCCTTTTCTCTGCGCATTGTATTCACAGTGGGAGCAACTGGGCAAATCGCTGAGAACCGATCAGGGGTGTGTGCGTGTGTGTGTGCATGCACATGTACAGTAGATAGTGTGTACATGCCATGTACGTGCGTGATGTGTACATGTGCTGTGTATGTGGTGTGTGTGTGTGTGTACAGTGGTGGGTGTCTGTGTGGGGCGTGTACGTGTGTGTGTAGTGTATACATGGTATATACGTGTGTGGTGCATGTGTGTGGTGCATACATGTGTGGTGTGTGTTTGTGCTTTGTGTATGCATGATGTACATGTGTACAGTGATCAGTGCATGTGTGGGTTGTCTGTGTGTGTGATGTGGTATGGTATGTGTGCATGCACGTGTGTAGTACATAGTGTACGCACATGGTGTGTGTGTGTAGTGTGTGTACATGTGCTGTGTATGTGTGTGTGGTATGCATGTGTACAGTGGTCAGTGCATGTGTGGGTTGTCTGTGTGTGTGATATGATGTGTGTGTGCACGCACGTGTGTAGTATATAGTGTACGTACATGGTGTGTGTGTGGTGTGTGTACATGTGCTGTGTACGTGTGTGCAGTATGCATGTGTACAGTAGTTAGTGTATGTGTGGGTTGTCTGTGTGTGTGATATGTGTGTGTGCACGCACGTGTGTAGTACATACTGTACGTACATGGTGTATGTGTGTGGTGTGTGTACATGTGCTGTGTACGTGTGTGTGGTATGCATGTGTACAGTGGTCAGTGCATGTGTGGGTTGTCTGTATGTGTGATATGATGTGTGTGTGCACGCACGTGTGTAGTATATAGTGTACGCACATGTATGTGTGTGGTGTGTGTACATGTGCTGTGTATGTGTGTGTGGTATGCATATGTACAGTGGTTGGTGTATGTGTGGGTTGTCTGTGTGTGTGATGTGGTATGGTATGTGTGCATGCACGTGTGTAGTATATAGTGTACGTACATGGTATGTGTGTGTGGTGTGTGCACATGTGTGTATGTGTGTGTGGTATGCATGTGTACAGTGGTCGGTGTGTGTGATATGTGTGTGCACACGTGTGTAGTACATAGTGTGTGCATGTACATGGTTTGTGTGTGTGTGATGTGGTATGGTGTGTGTCCCCCAAGAATCCCGGGGTAACTCTGACCCCCCCGTTGCTTGTGGGAAGGGACCTTCGAGGCTGTGACCGAGTGGAGGGAGGGCGTTGTCCTTGGCCTTGTCCAGTGGGCTCGGCCGAGGCATCACCCCCAGCAGCAGGCGGCCTCCGGAGGCTGAGGGTGCGGGAGCTTCCCGGGCGGGGCCCTGGCAGTGGGGCAGGCGGAGGGAGCTCTGCGGGGCCGACCCATGCAGTGGGCAGGTGGTGGTGTGGGCGGCTAGCGCTGGTGACCAGGGTGGTGTGCCACGCCTGCCGGGCTGTCGGTGAGCTCACAGATCTGCGTGTCCTGTGCGGGGCCGTCCCCCCCACGATGTTCATGTATGGCCCTGCCCCAGGTGTCACGGTGTAGAAGTTGGGGTGCTTAGACACACCTGCACCCCATCTCTGACTCCCTGAGCCCTCGCGGCCACCTGTGACCTCCGGACAGGACCGCACCAGGGTCTTCCTCCCCTCAGGATGCAGCCGACAGCGCCTCCTGCAGGAAGCCCTCGCAGCGCCACTCACGCCCCCGGGGTCCAGGTGCCCCTCTGAACCCCAGAGCGTCGGGTGGCCCGAGGCTGCGCTCGGTTTTGCCGCCTTTTGTCCTGGTCACACGTCCTCACATGTCCGGGCTGAGTGCGCCTGCACCGGAGCACACGCCTTCCCCACCTGCGTCCTCGTGCAGCGAGGTGGGCCATCGCGGGACACTGAGCCGGAGGCTGACCGGCTTCCCCACGGCCCCAGCTCGGCACGTGCCCTTCCGCATTCTGCGTGCTGTTCCCTGCCCGGCAGCAGGAGAGCGGAAAATAGCCACCTGCTCAGGGCAGGCCAGGTCAGCGCCCGAGGGCAGCCCGACCCATCTGCTGGCCACACGGTGCCTAGGAGGACAAGCCAGCTGGCATTGGAGCCAGAGCTCAAAGCCAGCGGCCGTGTCAGTCTCTGGCTCTCCGTCACCATCGGGATGAGAGGGTCCTGCCTGGCTCTTGGGGCTGCAGAACCTTCCAGCAGCATCCTGGGGCTGGGCCTCGGACATTCGCTTCTCTCCCAGGTAGGGCCTGCTTGCCCCATGCCTGCCTCGGGGACAGGCCCTGCATAACGCCAGTCCATCGCCTCGTCTCCAGGGGACATCGAGCGGCCACTCGAGCTGTGCCGCCGTGTGAATGTTTCTGCTTATCGGGGTCACGGCTTCTGCTGTGGCGACGCCTTAGTGAGCGGGCGGGGGGCAGGGAGTGCTGACCACGGGACTGAGGCAGAGTCGTCTGGGGACGTCAGAACGTGTCCTATCACTGCGGACACGGCTGCGTAACATGCGGTGCAGGCATCGTGACCACCTGTGCCCCCCTCTGCTCACGTGCCTGGCCTGGCATGGCTGGGTCAGGGCAGTCCTGAGAAACCGCCGTCCTCCATGGCTGCCCTGCCCCGTCCCCACCAGCAGCGCGGGCGCCTCTCCCCTGCGCCCACCAGCACCCGCCGTCTGCCGTCCTTGCGCTCATGGCCCTTCAGCCGGGTGAGCTGCTAGCGCCTTGTGGTTTCCATCTGCCGTTCCCGGGTGGGTCACGGTGAGCACTTGTTTTCACGGGCTCCTTGGCCATGTACGTCTTCTAAGAAAAACCTGTCCAGCTCATGCGCCCATTTCAGAACCTGAGTGTTCTAGCCCCAGCCCCTTCCGGACGTAGCGTGCGAGCATCTTTCCCGTCCTACAGGTTTCTCTGTTCCTCGCCGCTCCTTTGCCGTGCAGCTTTCAGTCTGATGTAATTCCACTTGTCTATTGTCTACCCCTGTACCTGTGCTCTTAAAGTCTTATGCAAAGCCCTCCGCCCAGACCCAGGTCCTGGAACACTCCCCGTGTTTTCTACTGCCTTCATACTTGGGGTCTTGTATGAAGTCTGCTGTTCATTTTGAGTTGTTTTCTTAATATGATGAGAGAGGGGTTTATTTTCATTCTTGTGTGCATATTCTGCTGTTCATTTTGAGTTGTTTTCTTAATATGGAGAGAGGGGTTTATTTTCATTCTTGTGTGTGCATATTCAGTCTCCTGACATCATTTATTGGAGAAAAGACCGTCCTCTCCCTAGCATATGTTGTTGGCCTCTTTGTCAAAAATCAGTTGGCCGAACATACGGATTTGTTGAGGGGTTCTCTTCTGTTTTATTTGCTTTCACCCCGGTACCATGCTGGTCTGTCTCCTGTAGCTTTGTAGTATATTTGGAATAAGGTAGTACGATGATTCCAGTTTCTTCCTTTTCCACTGAGACTGTTTTGGCTCTTCCGAGTCTTTTGCATTTCCATGAGAATTCTGCGATTGCTTTTCTGTTTATGTGCACAATGCCGTTGGTGTTGTGGCTCTTGCACTGACTCTTACATCGTTTTCACTAGTACGACATTTCAACAGTACCAGCTGTAACGCGGGACCGCGGAGTCTCCTCCCTTTTCCATTGCTGTTGTCTTCAGGTTCTCCATCAGTGCTCACGGTTCTCGCTGTAGCTCCCTTTCGCCTCCTTGGTGTTTATTTCTTGATATTTCGTTTTTTGCTAACTAGGAATGAGATTGTTTCCTTAACTTCCCTTTCAGCTGGTTTGCTAGCAGTGGATGAAACTGCGGATCCTGTGTTTGTTACTTTTGTGTTGCGCCGCTCTGCTGAACGTGCGAAGTCTCTGGGTTCTCTGCACTCACAGTTATGTTGTACCACAGGAGAGTCGACGCCCTCTCTTCAGTGTGGATGCCCTTCCTCCGCGGTTGCCGTGCTAGGACTTCAGAACTGCTGAGTGAAGCGGTGGAAAGGGGCATCTTTGTCCTGCCCCGCTGCTGAGAGGCAGAGGCTCGGCTTCGCCATGCAGCGTGAGGCTTGTCCTGTCCGGCCTCTGTGGCCAAGGTGCATGTCTCCTACGCTAAGTGTGTTGAGCATTTTTATCACGAAGGGATGGGAGTTGTTCAAATGCTTCTCCGCATCTGCTGCTAGGACCATATGGTGTCTGCCTCTTCTTGCTGATTGTGGTATATCACGTTTGTCTTATGCATGGAACCTCCTTGCCTCCCTGGGGTAAAACGTGCTCTTTCCGTGTAATACAGTCCTTGCCACGTGTAACCTGGAGAGTGGGCTGTATGGTGGGCAGCGTGCAGTCAGGAAGACCCTCTGATGGCCTGCTGTGTGGTGAGCCCAGACTCCAACGTAGGGCCTGGGGACCCTGCTGCCTGGTTCATGTGCACGTTGCCAGAAGACTCTCCCCCGCTGCCCTGGACGTAATGCTGAGCTCCAGCCCCAGCCACACCAAATACCTCCCTGACCCCCATTCAACATGCTCCTCTTGCCTCGGCTCGCTCTTCCTTTTCCTGGGGGCCCTTCCTGCTCCATTAGAAAGTACCTGCTTATCCTCTCTGGGCTTGGCAAGGAGGCCACCTCCTCCAGGCAGCTGTCTCTGACTGCTAAGCTGAGTTAGGTCTGTGATTAGGCTCACTGCATGTTTTTTAAATGGTGGGTTCACACATCTCCCCGAGACGGAGCCTCTCCTGGGTCCTCGACTGTAGCCCGTGCACAGTCAGCTCCCCACACGTCGGATGGGTTTGCTTATAGTACAAGGTGTTATTAAAATGCAGGCTGCTGGAACACAGAGCAGTAATAATACTCCGCTGCAGTCCTGGGCTCTGGGGCAGCCGGCGGGCCTTACTGCCGACGTTTGCCCGAGCCTGTTCCACGCGTTGGAACTGGGTGGTGGTTGCTGCGTGTGATTTTGCTTCACTTTGTCTTAATCCTTAGAAGGGAAGCTAGGCCTGCTGATCCCACCCTGGGCATGCCTTCAACCCTCAGCCTGCCCCGGAAGTCGCTGGTCACTGTGCACACAGCCCTGTCTGACCTGGCCACGTTCCCAGAACACCCGCCCCAGGCATGGCGTCCCCTGACGCTCCTCCCTCGTGGCCTGCATGGCAGACACTGAAGAGCTGCGTGGTGTCAGCAAGGACAAGGCTGTACCGTGCATCGCCCAGCAGAGGAGGGCCTGTGCTGTGCGGGCTGTGGGGACAGACGTGATAGGACCTGGTGACAGGCATAGGCACCGGGCGTGGGCCAGGCCAACGCTCGCCCCTCTCGAAGCAGCCTTGGGGCTGAGGGGTGTGTGGTGCCCGCCAGGAGGAGCCTGCCTGCCTCACCTGCCTG
>NW_006207351.1:1469053-1477387 GCF_000334495.1 Tupaia belangeri chinensis | reverse complement strand
TGCCTGCCTCACCTGTCTGCCTCACCTGCCCTGCCTCACCTGCCTGCCTCACCTGCCTGCCTCACCTGTCCTGCCTCACCAGCCTGCCTCACCTGTCCTGCCTCACCTGCCTCCCTCACCTGCCTGCCTCACCTGCCTGCCTCACCTGCCTGTCCCCACCAGCCTGTCCTCACCTGCCCGTCCTCACCTGCCTGCCCTTGCTGACCAGTGGGCATGCATGTGGGGGTCCCTGTGCAGGAGCCCAGGGCAGGGTGCAGACCGTCCCCACAGCTCAGGTGGCCCTGGCACAGTGGGTTTTGCAGCCAGCACAGGTGTCTGGGGACAGTGCCCTCGGGGGCCCCCCTCAGCTGGAGGGTTACCAGAGGCTGAAAGGTCATCCCCCAGAGTACACCCGTGGGGCCTTTGTGTTTTAAAAACACATATTGATTGTGTGAAGTTTGTGAGTCCAAAAGGCCACTACAACCCGGGGAAGGTTGACCAGACGGCCCCAGGAACTCCCAGCCCCAGCTGCCAGGCTGCTAGGTCTAATATAAAATGGGAAATGCAGTCAGGGAGCATGCAGTGGGCCTAACACAGAGACGCTAGGCTGGGTCAGCAGGGGGCAGGGGCCCACGCACTTCCTGTCTCTCTGTCCCAAGGCAGAGGACAACTTGGGGGGAGGGTCACAGTGTCACCCACCCAGAGCTGCACATGGGCCCTCAGAGCGACTTTCCAGGGGGTGCCCACAGGAGCGGCCGTGTGGGGGCTGCTGTGTGTCCTGCCCTGCCAGGCCCTGCGGACACCTGCTGCCCGGCCTCCTCCAGCCACCGCTGCTGGGGCTTGGCCGCTCTCCGGCCTTAGGCACCTTGGTGGCAGGGACCTGTGTCCGGTCTCCCCCGAGGCTGCCATAGGGCTGGGGCTCAGAAGTGCTGCAGAAGAATCCAAACCAGGGAGCATGGCGTGGTGCGGGAGGGGCTGGCGCCCGATACCTGCTTAACGGGACCTAACCAGCTGGGGTGAAGGCAGGTGAGCTCCGGACAGCGCTCGGAACCGAGCCGGCTCTGTCTGGCGTTGACCCCCCAGGCAGGTGTGGAGCTCCAGGCTGCGTAACCTGGGTGCCCTCAGCACTGGCTTCCCCCCGGAGCCAGCCGCTCTGCAAGAGCACACCCTCCTCCCGGGAGTGCGCGCTCACTGGGTCGCGTGAGACGGCGTTCAGCTAGTCACGAGCCTCCTGAAGGTGAAAAACGCCCGGTGTTCCGCCCAGCCCTCGAGGCCCTGTTCTGCTCACGTACAACACAGCCATCCCGGACGGCAGGCCCGGAGTGCTGGGCGGGGTCCTTGCCCTGGCTCCAGCCTCATTTGGGGCTAACGTCATGCGGTGCATGCTCTCAGGTGTAGTCGTGGAGCAGGTGCAGGGGAGGCTTCCGTCCACCATGCGGGAATGGCAGGCCCAGGCGGATCCGGGACCGTGAGGGCCGTGTTGGGCCGTGGATCTGCCTGTGCTGCAGCTTGCTGTGGGGTCTGAGCTTCAGACACCTCGTCCGCCGGCCCCGCCAGACCCGTCCGATTCCACTCTAGCCGGGCCCCGTGTCCGCAGGTCTTCCTGGCTGGTGCTGCAGGCTGCGAGCTCCGTGGTGTGGGTCCTGCCCTGCAGCCCCGTAGCTATGACCCTGGCAGGTGCCCACTGTTCCAGCCACGTGCCCTTGAGGCTTGGTCCTCACAGAAGCGCCCCATAGGCCCTGCCCCTGCAGCAAGTCTTTGGCTAAACTCGCAGGGTGTCCGGCACCTTGGGATCTCGGAGGCTCCACGCTCTCAAACCTTGAGAGCCCGAAGGAGCTCGCCCCCGCACGTCGCCCACACCCCTTCCTGCAACCCAGACCCAAGAGCAGAGTGGGCCGGGCCGGGCTGCCGGCGTATAGCTGAGGAGGGCTTCTCCAGACGCGGGACAGAGCCCGAGGCCGCTCAGCACCCGAGCCGCCCTCCCCACCCTCCCCACCCCAGGCTTCTGAGCTCATGCTGGGAGGGGCAGGGTCCTGGCGTCCCCTACTTCTTGCCAGTTGTTACCCGGGCCCCACTGGCCTGCTAGCTGCTCTGGCACCCGGTCCCGCTGCCACACTGCCCTCTGCCCGCGTGCTCCTTCCCTGCCCTCGGCACATGCAGTCTCCTAGACGGCCCCCTCTGCCTCTCGTGGGTCCTGCCTTAGCTCTCCCTGGCTCTCGTTCCCCCAGAGGTGCTGACACTGAGCGTGAGCCCCTTCTCTGGGCAGCTTTGAAAAGCCATTCGCCAGGTCAGCACCCTGAAATCCCAAACTAAATCGAGCCTTAGGACGTGGTGCCGCCAAGGCCGCTGCTCTGGTGGGCGGGGTGGCCCCGTCTGCACTCCAGTTCGTTCCTGGTTCTCTCGGATGCCTCCTCAGAGCCACCTTAGCCTCGGGCTGCGAGGCAGGGGGACGTGGACCCCCACGTGGAAGACTGGCGCGTGGCGGAAGCGGGCACTGGGCGGGCTGCGCGTCTCTGGTGCAGGGTGCGGCCCTGCGCCGTCCCAGGTCTGTTCTGTAGAGCGACGGGGACTGGAGAGGCGGAAGGCAGAGCCGACCGCAGCTGTGGGCCTCTTGCATCCCGTGGGTCCAGACGAGTCTCCTGGCCCTCTCCGGCTGACTCAGTCTCCCTTGATGCACACCGCCGGCAGGCCCCAGCGGATTATGTGTTTATCAGAGCTTCATGCTTGCCCTGCAGTCTCGGCACAGAGACCTCGTCTCTTTTACACCTCGCTGGTGCCTCGTCCAGACCTGGCCGCGCCTACGCTGTCCGCGTGACTGAGTGCCTGGTCCCCTCCCTCTGACCGATCTGAGACACCGCCGTGCATCTAAGTGGCTCTCCTTTGGAGCTTCTGCCAGCACTCAGGCTTTCCCTAGCCTCCTGCTTGCCCGGCCCAGTTCCAGAGCAGGACGCATGCTCCGGCACCTGCGGCTCCACAGTCCTGACTGCGCTGCACAGAAGTGCCTGGGGCTGGCACATCGGAGAGCAGGGCTCACTCCGGTGGTGGCCGAGGCTCCTGGCGGGGCACGGAGGAGGGCGCACCAACGGCGTGAGCGGCCGGCCAGTGCCCTCTCGAGGTGACCGGCTCGTGTGAGAACGTCTCACGAGCGTCATCGACCTGCCACCTCCCCCGTGACGTGGTCGCCATGGTCCAGTTGCCACCCACTGGGCCTCACCACCTTCCCACACCAAATTCCAGGACATGACCCTGGGGACAGCCGTGAGCCACCCATCCAGGGTCCTTAGCAGAGGGGCCCGGGAGCTAGACTGGGGACAGTCGCCTGGAAGGAAGGGACCCTGGCCAGACACCCGTCTGCCCTGCCTTGACCGCACTTCCCAGGCGCCGGTGGGCGAGAGGCCGATCCCTCGCTCAGGGCGTTCCTTGGCGGCAGCGTGAGCAGAACCGCCCGGCACAGGGAGAGCAGTTTGTCCAGCGCAGGAGCTTGCTGAGCGGGCACCCGCAAGTGCCACTGCCACTCGGTCCTGGGGACGAGACGTGAGCAGTCCCTCCCCGGGCACCTTCGGGGGTAGGCAGTGAGCGGGTCGGTCCGATCTATGATCTGGAGGTCTGCGCTCGGCGATGTCATGTAAGCCACTCCAAACCAGTGGGACAGACCCTCCTCAGACGTGCACCGACAGCCGTGCTGCGGGGGGTGCTGGGATGTGGCCAGTCCTCGCTGGCCCTGCTGTCCTCTGTCTGTGTCCCGACACCACCATGCAGGTGGTGTCTACTCGTCCACCCAGCCACGCTGCAAGGCCTTCAGGGACTAGGCACACGGTGGCCCGTGCAGTGCCGAGCCTGTGGCTGTCTGCAGTGTGGTGGGCAGGGGGAGGGCAGCGGCAGGCGGAGAGCGAACGGCAGGTGAGGTGCCGGCCTCCTCTGCCACCCGAGAGGCTTCGACGTCAAGGCAGAGGACCTTGGGCACTTCCATGTGGGAGACCTTGGTACTATCCAATCTGCTCGCCCCGGTCTGGCGCCTGCACGAGCTCGGAGTGTCCCCGGCAGGCGGACGGCTTGTCCCGGGTTTGGGGCAGCCATTCCAGCGGGACCTGTGCTTCCCGGTGGCATGAGCCTCCTGTGCTGAGTGCCGGGGCACGGCCATAGCTTGTGCAGCACTGCCAGCCGCGCCAGGGCAGGCAGCAGCCCCGCTGCGGTGCACCACACGCGCCCTGACCTCTGCTCACCGGAGCTGGGCCGGCGCGGTGCTGGAAGCCAGCTTTGGCCGGGGTGGGTACACAGGAAGGCGACACGGGTGAAAATAGTTTTCTTCAGCCGTGCCTTTGCTTAGGCATGAGGGGCAGTTATTTTATACTCCGCTCGTGTTAACTGTATGGTCCCAGGAGCGCGGGCCCTGTGGGGTCCTCTGCAGTCTCTGAGGCAGGAAAGCCTTCAAAATGCAGAGAGCCCAGCTCGGCCTTCCCAGCCCCAGGCGGCTCCCTCCAGGTGTGGGTATTTCAGGTGCTCGTAAACACCGTGTTTGTCAGACTTCTCGTCTCCAGTAATGACCGTGCCTTGTCACATTCTGTGGTGCATGAAAAACTGTCCCAGCTCAGCCCCGGGGAGGCCGCGTGCTCGCCCTCAGGGCCCACGAGGGGCCGGGACAGGCAGGAGGGCGCAGCGTGAGGTCAGGCTCAGCTTCCGGGGAGGAAGAGAGGGCAGGTGCCCTGCACAGTGGCTCTGGGGAGCAGGGGCGCGCCCACCTGAAAGGAGAAGTGGGGAGCAGGTGCAGAGGACAAGGCTGTGGTCAGGGTTAGTGCACCGCGTGGTCGCCCCGGTGCCCCCTGAGCAGTGTGGGCCCTGCAGCCGAGAACGCTTGCTAACAGCCCACCAGTGACCAGAAGCCTGCCCAGTTACACAGCCTATTTGCATGCACTCGGCGTGTACGTGGTCTACTGTGCCCTACGTTCACGTGCACTCAGCGTGTACGTGGTCTACTGTGCCCTATGTTCACGTGCACTCAGCGTGTACGTGGTTTACTGTGCCCTTACGTTCGCGTGCACTCGGCGTGTTACGTGGTCTACTGTGCCCTTACGTTCGTGTGCACTCGGCGTGTTACGTGGTTTACTGTGCCCTACGTTCGCGTGCACTCGGCGTGTTACGTGGTCTACTGTGCCCTTACATTAGCGTGCACTCGGCGTGTACGTGGTTTACTGTGCCCTTACATTCGCGTGCACTCGGCGTGTACATGGTCTACTGTGCCCTTACGTTCGCGTGCACTCGGCGTGTACGTGGTTTACTGTGCCCTTACATTAGCGTGCACTCGGCATGTACGTGGTCTACTGTGCCCTTATGTTCACGTGCACTCGGTGTGTTACGTGGTTTACTGTGCCCTTACGTTCTCATGCACTCGGCGTGTTACGTGGTTTACTGTGCCCTTACGTTTGCGTGCACTTCGCGGCCCTCAGCACTGGCTTCCCCCCCAGTTGCCGGGCACTCGGCGTGTACGTGGTTTACTGTGCCCTTACATTCGCGTGCACTCGGCGTGTTACGTGGTCTACTGTGCCCTTACGTTCGCGTGCACTCGGCGTGTTACGTGATTTACTGTGCCCTACGTTAGCGTGCACTCAGCGTGTATGTGGTTTACTGTGCCCTACGTTCATGTGCACTCGGCGTGTTACGTGGTTTACTGTGCCCTTACGTTCGCGTGCACTCGGCGTGTTACGTGGTTTACTGTGCTCTACGTTCACGTGCACTCGGCGTGTACGTGGTTTACTGTGCCCTTACGTTCCCATGCACTCAGCGTGTACGTGGCTTACTGTGCCCTACGTTAGCATGCACTCGGCGTGTACGTGGTTTACTGTGCCCTTATGTTCGCATGCACTCGGCGTGTTACGTGGCTTACTGTGCCCTTACGTTCGCATGCACTCGGCGTGTTACGTGGCTTACTGTGCCCTACGTTAGCATGCACTCGGCGTGTTATATGGCCATTTACTGTACCCTCATGTTAGCATGCACTCAGCGTGTTATGTGGCCATTTACTGTGCCCTACGTTAGCGTGTACTCGGTGTGTACGTGGTCATTTACTGTACCCTATGTTAGTGTGCGCTCGGCATGTTACGTGGCTATTTACTGTACCCGCACGTTAGTGTGCACTCGGCATGTTACGTGGTCATTTACTGTACCTGCACGTTAGCGTGCGCTCAGTGTGTTACGTGGCCACATACTGTACCCTACGTTAGTGTGCGCTTGGCGTGTTACGTGACTATTTACTGTACCCTACGTTAGTGTGCACTCGGCGTGTCACGTGGCTATTTACTGTACCCTATGGTAGCGTGTACTCAGCGTGTTACATGGCCATTTACGGTGCCCTACGTTAGTGTGTGCTCGGCGTGTCACGTGGCTATTTACTGTACGCACGTTAGCGTGCACTCGGCTCCCACCCGGCCCCCTGTACGTGTCCACAGACAGCAGTGTGAGAACCATGGGGTCTCGCTCAGAAGAAAAAATAGATAAACGTCTTGCGGAGGGGGGGTCCTCGCCCCTCCGTGTCCTCGTCGCGCACTCACAGTGGTCAGGCTTGTGGTTGCCGGGCTGGGGCAGCAGCGGCACGTCCTGTCTCCATGGGCGGGGCCTGTGTGAGCGGCGTCTGGCCGTCTGGGCGAGGCACCAGTGCTCCCCACCACGTAGGCCTGTCCGTGCCGGCCACTCCTGGCGAGGCCTTGCCCTGCCCTCTACCTGGTGTTGATCTCCCCTGGGCGCCTCACCCCGCCGGCTCCAGGCGGACCCTCGGGAAGGCCCCCAATTAAGGCTTGGGCTGAAGTTTGTGTCCCCGCATTTGCATGGTGAACCGTGGCCCCAATATTGGGGTGTCAGCCGGTGGGGCCTTTGGCCAATGGTGGTAGGGGTCAGTGAGGGCACGAGGGACCATGCCCGCTCTCTGCCGTGGGGAGCTGGTGAGGAGGCAGGTGGGGCGTGGCGGGAGAGGCCATGAGAGCTGAGCCCACGGTGGCCCGCTCTCGACTGCCAGCACGGCTGGCCTCCCTCCCCGTGGTGCTGCGTGGGCACCCGACACACGGACCCCTGCCAGGGGCCTTTGGCGCCCACCTCGGCTACACCCCCCCGGCGGCGTCCCCGAGCATTGGTCGTCTCTCTCTGCCCACCAGCTGGTGGACTCTGGCCCAGGAGGGCGTCCTGAAAGCCACTGTCCAGCCCCGGGCCCAGCACCAGGCCCGGGAGGCCTAGCAGCTGCAGAGAGGGAAAGGGATAGGGGTGGCCACGGGCACAGCCGGGACCGTATCCTGTGCTCCGGCACCTGTCCCCCGGGCTTCGGAGCGGCCACGAGGTGCTGGTGGCATGCCCGTGGCCCGGCAGTGGGTGTGACCCTGGCTGTGGCCTGTGCCCCACCCGACCCCGCACACGCAGACCTGCACGTGGGCACTGGATGCTCCACCGCGCGGTCTCGGCAGAGGGCAGGCTGGGTTTTGTTTCAAGGTGACTATCTGCTCCAGATCTGCCAGGCAAGGTGGACCGACATCCTTGGAAGTTTTCCAGATTGCGTCAACACCAGCTGGTTCCCTCCAACTTTCCTCTCTAGGAGGCAAAAAGCAAAGCCCAAATGCCAGCCCGCGTGGTTAAAGCCGACGTGCAGGGAAGCCTTCTGAGGTTTTCTTGCTTCCTCCGGACAGTCAGGGACGAGCTTTCTCCAGGGCGTCCGCCCGCAAGGCAGAGAGCCACACCCAGAAAGGGACTTTCTCTCCCCGGGGGTGGGGGCTGAGCTGGGGGCCACGGCGAGCGCTGTCCTGGTTGGCGGCACAGCCTGAGCGGGCCTCCCAGCCCGAGAGTCCAGGTGCCGTGTGCTGGGACCTCGGCTGGGCCCTCTCCTCCTGGGTGCCAGAGCTCAGACCCAGCGGGCACTTGGTCTGCTGTCAGAGGGTGCTGGCCGGGCGGCAGCTGTTCTCCGTCCACCGAGGCCCACTCTGCACACCACGCCTCCTAGGGCACTGCGTCTCCCCCCACTCCGCCGGCTCTCCTGCCCAGCTGCCTCCCGTCCACACGCCTGCTGTCCTCGCCTCTGCCCCTTGGCATCAGTGCGGAAGGCAGGTCCTGCCGGCCCTCCCGGCTGTGGTCCCATCTGCCCCAACACCAGCCTCCCTCCCCCCCAGCTCTCCTTCCCGACCTGACCATCTGGAGGCCCAGAGCTTTGCAAAGGGCTCGCCTGGGGAGGGACAAAGACAGTGTCAGCTGTGTGTCCTCAGGTCGCTGCTTGGGTGGGAGGGCTGTGTGTGGCCTCCGGGGATGCGTCCTGCCCGGGACACGTGTGGACAAGCCGCCACGCCTCACAGTCGGGGCCCGGCGCTCGCTGCCGTCCCGCGCTTT
>NW_006207351.1:1467068-1468440 GCF_000334495.1 Tupaia belangeri chinensis | reverse complement strand
CGCACCACAGTCTGGCCACGCCGCTCGCTGCTGTCCGGAGCTTAGCCCAGGGCTCTTGGGGACCTCTCGTCCTGTGGGGTCGGCCCTCAGGCCTCCTCCCAGAAGCTTCTCTGATTGCCGTCCCTGCCCCTTCTGCCTGGGACACCTGCTCCCCTTTGTCCCCTGAGCCCTGGGCGTGCAGCTCCTGGCTGGTCTGCAATGATGTCCCCAGGAGGGCGTCCGTACAGGGACTGTGCTCTGCGACCACTTCCTGAGGACGGGGTGGGGCTGCACCAGGGGCGGCGACGTAGGGCTCCTGCCCCCAGAAGTGCAGCCGCTCCGAGACAGCGGCCGGGCCTGTAGGGGCAGGTGTGTGGGTCTCGGCCTCCAGGTGGCCCCGTGGCCAAGGGGCCCAGCAGCTGGGCTCCTGCATGTCTGCCCCCACCCAGATCTCACTTACGGAGACGGGGACTCTGCTCCTCAGACACAGCCGTCCCCCTCTGGCCCTGGCCCTTGCTGCCCCTGCCCCTCTAGATGGCTCTGCCCACCCAGACCTGAGCAGTCCCCTTCAAGTCAGGGGACATACTTAGCCTGGGGGAAGTTACCGCCATTTTGGCGGCTGAGGAAATGCCTTAGGGGAAGAGGCTCCAGAACCCCAGCGGGCACGGAGCAGGACAGCCCCAGCTGACAGATCCGGCGGCGGCGGCGGCGTGGCCAGGTCCCGTGCGCCTGATGCTGATGACGTGGGCACTGCCCGGGGTGGGAAGGAGCCACTCACTGAGTGACCTGCCCCTGAGACCCGTCCCCCGTCCTTCCGCCGCGGTGGTCGCTGCTGAGAAGCTCAGGACTGCTGGGGAGGGGTGGCCACTCTGGGTGATCCGAGGTTTAGCCGAGACTTACGCCGAAGTCTGGAGGCCACCACGCGGCTTCTTAGCTGCAGGCAGGAGTCACTGACCACCCAGTGCTCGGCGGCCCCCACGCCACTAGTGCAGGCCGCAGGAGGAGGACGGCCCCCCCGCCATGTCTCTAGCTCACAGGCTTCCTGGGAAGGAAAGGAAAGTCTTCGGGGAAGATGTTTAACAAGGCGGGCAGTCTGGCCCGCTGCACGTGAGCCTCAGCCCTCCGCCTCTCCACTCAGAAGCTCATCTCCCCACCCTCTCGTGTCCTGCTCAGGGACGGAGGCCGGTCAGAGTGGTTGGGAGCTGCCCGAAGCCGCGCAACAGGGCAGGGGTGGGCAGGAATCCGTCCCTGGGAGGTGAGGCCGCAGGCCCTGCACGGGCGTCCCTGGCAGGTACGTGGTGGGCTGTGGCTGTCCCCAGCAGCAGACTGCGGGCGGCAGAAACGGCGTGGTCGCCGGCTTCTGTTCTGCACAGTCTGCTGCTGGGGACTGAGA
>NW_006207351.1:1460788-1467053 GCF_000334495.1 Tupaia belangeri chinensis | reverse complement strand
CGAGCGCGGCTGCTGCGTGGGAGGAGTGCCGACGTGTCCCGTGTCCCTGGCTACTGTCACCTCCCACGGATGTGTGCCTCCTGCCCTACCACACTCCCACCCCTCCCTGGTGCACCCCTGGGGTCCCGGTCTGGAATTACCCCGTGACTGCCATACCAGTACGTGTGGGCCAAGAACTCAGCGGGCAGCGCTGTCCTCACCACGGGGTGGCCCCTAGTGCAGAGGGCCTGCCGGTGCCCAGCGGCCGGTGCGAGGCAGTAGGATGCCTCTGGGCGTTCAGGCAGGGTCAGTGGCCATCCTGCCCTCCAGCTCAGGACCCCCTCCAGCCCCCTCTGGCTGGCGCTCAGGGCTGAGTCTGAATCCCAGCACTGCTGCCGACAGCTGCCTCGGGTCGGGGCCTCCCTCGCTCAGCCTCTGCTCTTCTGTGAGGTGGAGGGCTGTGCAGCCAGCGCCCCGGGCAGGGCACGGGAGCACAGGGGAGCACGTCCAGATGCCTAGGATGCCACCGGGATGGGCTGGCAGAGGGTGCTGCTGTTCCTGCTGCCATGACAGGGCTCCCTCCTCTGCGTTCGGAGCTCGTGTGACCTGTAGGGCAGAATGTCCAATGGGTAAGGTCACAGGCTTCCTTCTGAAACTTGGAACCCTGTAAGCACCAGCCCCTCCACTGCCTGCTGTGCGACTTTGGGCAAGTCACTGATCGTCTCTGAGCTGTGCGACTGAGAAGGGTGGTCTGAAAGAGCCCTTCTGTGGCACGTCGGCGTGTGGCAGCGTAAGGACACGCAGATATGGAGCCGCAGCCCTGGATGGAGCAGGGGACCGGCAAGCCCGGGGCTGGCCGACACAACTCTGCACACCTCTGAGCTGTGGGACCTGCTCCCAGGGCACGGGCGTGGTCAAGGGGCTGAACTCCGTGTGGCCGACGCGGCTCAAATCCTGGGCCCAGCCTGCTTTCCAGTTCCCCTGTGTCTGAGGCATAACAAGTAGACCAATAACAAGGAATGTGGGGGCTTCCCGGCCTCCGGGGCGGGCCGACGGCGCGACAGCACCTGGTCGTGCGGCTTCCTGGCCGAGGCCACCTCCTCTGTGACCTGAGAGCCTGAAGCCCAGCTGGAGTGCGGACAGGCTGGGCGTACTCAGTCGGGGTGCAGCGGGGCCCCTCACGCCCCACCCACCTCGCGCTCCCTCTCGGGCCTGGCAGAGCTGGGGTGCACAGGTCTGGAATCGGCCCTCCTCTGGGTGCTCCCAGACCCCAGGAACAGCTCCAGCCAAGGCCGGGCACCGGGAGGGGCGGGAGAGGCGTCCTGAGGCCTCCAGGGGGACATTCAGGCGGAGCCAGGTCAGCACAGCAGCCAGAGGCCGGGGGCTGGACTAGGGCCCTTGCCGAGGGTGGACAGGGCGGGGTGGCTGGGACCTCGGCCCCCCTCGGGCTCCCTGTGCGGGTGCCCGGGCAGCGGGTCCAGCATCTGAGCCTGTGCCCTTGTCGTTGCAGGTCTGCGGAAGAGAGCTCCCGGAGCCTCAGGTACGCCCACCTGTGCCCACGTGTGTCTGGGAGCGGGCAGCGTGAGTGACACGTGTCCCATGCTCTCCCTGGCGGGTCCCCAGCTGGAAGCTGCTCCTGTGGCCCTCTTGGCGCGGTCTGTGCCCCCAAGGCCTGCCGTGTCTGGCGCTGTGACCTGGAGTGGGAGCCGTGTCGCCGTGCAGCTGCGTGGGGTCCCCTGCCGGGGTGCCCGGGCCTGCTGAGGCTGCGACCACAGCTCCTGTGCTGGATGGCCAGACCGAGCTGGGTGGCTGGGCAGGCTTGATGGGGTTTGCTGTCCCAGGCCTCTCCGCCTCTGGAGGGTTATGGCTGTGACTCCGGGGCCGGGAGCAGACGGTCTCGGCGGTGGACGGAGGCTGTGGTCTGCAGGGCTCTGTGGCAGGCTGTGGAGGCAGACGGTGTCCAGGGCCTCGAACTGGGGTGTTGGGGGCTGGGGCCCTCCAGGTAGCTCCTAGGTAGTCAGCAGGTGGGGCCGAATCCCATCCTCGGGACATGGCTATGCTCAGAGCAGGGAATGCAGCTGAGGACAGGGCTGGAGTGTGGGGCTGACCCCCAGGGGGCGAGCATGGCCCAGAGGTGGCCCGAGCGTGTCCTGGGAGGGCTGCAGGGGGCGGTACTGCCCTGGCTGGCGCAGTGGGAGGTAAAGGCATGTGGAGTCCTGCACTGCCGACAGACGGGCCAGGGCAGCGGGACTCTGCAGGACAGCCCTTCTGGAAGAGCAGCTGCATGGACCGAGTTCGCCCCACTGGATGCTGGATGGCAGGCAGCCATGCCAGCCATGGGAGGGCCCCTGGTCTGCCACTGTGGAGGGGGCACCAGGCTCCGTGCTCGAGGGACAGAGCAGATACAGGCACCCCTCCTACTCTGGAGTAAGAAAAGGCAGACCTGGAACATTCTTTGTTAAAGTTGATCTATTCATGCATTTCTGTGAGTGAGACTGAGACAGAGACAGACACAGAGAGACAGCCCGACAGGGTCCTGCCTGACACCACAGTTCCTGCCAGCCTCAGCCAGCCCTGGCAAGACACACGTGTACATGCAGGGCGTGTCCAGGGCGGTCTCGGGACCTGAACCTGGAAACCTGGAAACTGCTTCCCCACGCCACGCCCAGCCCGCACGGGCTTGTTTGTGGTGTCTCTGTCGGGCCGGTGGAGGGACACGCAGGAGCCCAGGAGCCCTGCTGTGGCCAGGGAGGCGTGAGTGCGGAAACCTCAGGGCCACGTCACGGCAGTCCGCTTTCCCCTCCGGCTGCCGGCAGCTGCACCCCGGCGGGGCCACGCCTTTGCAAGATGTGGACGAGCCCCCGCCCGCAGGCCCTGCCCGAGAGCATCCTCAGCCCATGGGATCCCAGCCACCCCTGGGGGCTTTCACGCCTGCACACCATGGGTGCCTCTTGCTGAGCACCTGCTGACGAGCCACGCGCTGCTTCCCTGCGGCGAAACATTTGCAGGATCAGATGGATTCGTTTTCCACAACTGAAATGACTCACTTTGGACCATTTTGCAAAAGGACTTTGCTCACTGCTCCCCTGGTGCGTCTGTCGGCTTTGAACTCCACTCAGAGGGAGGCTGGCGAGGCCCGCCTTGAAATCTGCTTTATTTATGGGGCAGGCAGACTGTGGTCCGGTCCAAGAACGCAGGGCACCCGGAGGGCCGGAGAGGTGGCCGGTGGAGTTGGAGCAGGGACTCCTGCAGGGGCGTGCGTTCCCTGTCCTAGTCCCCACAGAGCCTGGAGTGAGCCCCGTCTGCTCAGTCTCAGGAAGAGGCAATACATCCTGGGTGTCCTCTGAGGGCCTCACTCCAGCCCTTCAAGAGGGACCTTGCCAGCTCTTCTCTGCAGCTCTGGGACACTGAGGCCGAGACCCTTGGACAGCCCAGGGTGACCTGGCCTGCCGTGCAGAGCGGGCAGTGCACTCAGCCTCCGCGCGTCCGACTCCGGAGGTCCGGGTGGGCCTGGGAGCCTGTACTTTTCACAGGTCCGCGTGAGTCTCGCAGGCAGCTCTCCACGGCAGCGGCGTTGTCCCTGCGGGCAGCGCCCAGGCTCAGCGAGCCTGCCCGTGCGTGTGAGCCCGCCGGCACGCTGTGGCTGCAGGAACACACCACCAGGCAGCTCCCTGCAGGTCCCTGCCCCACCCCGCCACCCCTGCCCCAGACTCTGGCCGTCCTGGATTTTCAAAGCTAAGCCGGAGCAGCAAGCAGAGCCCAAGGTCGGAGTGGGGCTGGGGGCTGCTTCGGGGCTGGGACTCGGCTACCTGGTGGCTCAGCCGGACAAGGCGAGACGCAGAGGCCGTCAGCCAGGGTGCTTTCTGTGGACGTGCGTCCTCGGTCTACACCCAGGCAAGACCGCCCTGGGTCACTGGGCCTCCCCACACTCGGTAGGACGCGTCTGTGTGTGAAGGAGGCAGGGACTGTCGTGAGAAACAGGTGGCCAGGCGTCCCGGCCGCTCCGCGCTCTGGCTCTGCCGTCGTCCTGAGGGGTGGGAAGAGGCGTTCATGTGGCTTCGACTTACCTTTCTCCGAGGACTGGTGACAAGCCTCGGTGGCTGCGTGTGTGCCCTTTGGAAAAGTGCCGTCCGGCCTTTGCCCGCAGTTTAACGGGGCTGTTTTGTGGTGGGCATGCCGGGCCTTCTCGCATCCCCTTCGGGGTATGGCCGCAGTCTCCGCGCTGCCGTGTTCTAGCACATGTGACGTCCACGTCCTGAGGCTCTGATCAGTCGGTTCTCTCCCCCGCAGCCTGTGCCTGGGGGTTCCACCCAAGGAAACATGGCTGTGCCGGTGCCCTCCAGACGGCCTGCGCTTCCCGCTCCGGGCCTTCGTTCTAGCCCTGCCGTTAGGTCTCCGGTGCATTTGGGGCTAACTTTGGTGTGAGGCTATCTGAATCTGGCTTCCCCAGCACCAGCTGCAGAGAGACCGTCCTCCCTTGGCCAGTGGTCACGGTACTGTCCAGCGTCACTGCTCGGACACGCGGGGCAGTCCTGGCCCTCTGCCGTAAGGCTGCCTGTGCCAGTACCACACCGTGCCGGTCACCCTAGCCGGTGGCATCTCCAAAGCGGGCAGTGCAAGGCCTCCCGGCTGTAGGTATTCCGGTCCCTTGAATTTGCCTTAGTTCTGAACAGGTTTTTCGTGTAACCGTCAGGGTTTCGGGCTATCGCACGGGGAAGGCCGGGCCGCTTGCCAGCAGAGAGGGTTCCGTGTCTTCCCTTCCGTGTCTCCCTAGTCCACTGGCGGGGACTCCTGGCGCCGTGCGGCGCCTCGCCTTGGCTCTCCATCAGGGGAAACGCCATCCGGCTGTCCCACCGACCGTGCTAGCCGAGGGCTTTCCAGCTGTGGCTTCTGTCTCGTCCCGGGAGTTTCCTGCTACCCACTTGACTGCCGAGTTCATCGGAAAAGCGTCGCGCTGTCAGGTGCCTGTTGCGGCCAGGGCTCACCTCTTCCTTACACGTGGCACGTCATTCACGCCTTGGAGTCACCCTCGTGCTCCAGGGGTCGGTCCTCCTCGCCCACGGCCGGGCCTCCCGTGCCGCTGCGCTCCCTCTGCCAGGCTCTGGCGCAGGGTTTCCATGCCATGGCTCATGGGTGACCTCAGCCTGGTAGCCGTCGTGTGACGCCCCGTCTTACTCCGGGACCAGGCGGCCCTAACCATGGAGGAGGACTCAGGAAGTGCCCGTCCTCTCTAGTTCTGGGAGCAGCTCGGGAAGGACGGTGTTAACACTGTAATGTTCCGGAGAGTTTCCAAGCGATGGGGTCCAGGGCGTCTCTTTTCTGGAGGGTTTCTGATTACGCGTCCAGTCCCGCACTGTTAATAGTGGGTGGTCTTTTCAGATTTTCTAGTTTAAGATTCAGTCCTGGTGGGCTTGGTGCTCTTAGGAGTCTGTCCATGCCGTCAGGGGCTCTGTGCCCCCTGTCGTACCGCGCCTCCTCTGGAGCCTTCACTTCAGACTACTGGAACCGAGTCTCCACCGCCGGGGCCGGGGGAGCTCAGGGCTTGTCAGTCTTGTCAATCTTTCTGAAGAATCAACTTCTGGTCTCACTGATTTTTCTCTGTTGCTTTCTATTCTTGCTAGTCTCTCTCTGCTGTAATCGTTACTCTCCTCTGAGAGACACAGCCTGGTTTGCACCTGTTCCAGTTTCTAAAGGGGCTGCCTCGTGGGCTCCTAAGGGATCTAAGGAGCATCCTGGCCCTTCCCTCGTGCATGGCCAGCCCCACCATGCACAGGTGTAAGCAGCAGTACCTGGGGTCAGCGAGGGGTCAGACCAGAGAAGGTTCCTGTCGCCCTGTGAGCAGGGCCAGGGGAAGCATGAGGGCTGGGACTTGGGGCTTTGCTCCGGGGCTGGCTTTTGCTCCACAGCCATCCTCTGGTCACCAGGGTTGTCCTTCCAGGCCACCGTACCGAACATTGATGTGCATCAGCATCTGTGGTTGTGTTCCGGTACGAATTCCCACAAGCGGAGTGGGTCCAGCCTGCTCATGTCACCCCACAGTGCCCCAGGAGCCCAGCTCGGTTTGCCTTTTCCACAGAAGCGTGTTAGGGTGTCAGCCCATGTGGGCATTCACCCAACTGCCACGACTGTCATGTCCTTGCCGGCTGGTTGCGGTTCCCTCCGGGCCCAGCACCCTCAGGGCTAGGCGGGGAGGAGCCAGGAGCACAATTCCTTCTGGGGAGCCGGAGGTGCTGCTCCCCGCCCGCCAATGGCTGCCCCACGGCCAACCTCGGGGCCCCCCCCCCAC
>NW_006207351.1:1447831-1459137 GCF_000334495.1 Tupaia belangeri chinensis | reverse complement strand
TGCCGCATGGCCAGCCTAGCGCCCAGCCCACACCGCGAGACGCTCGTGTGCTGACGTCTCCCGGCCTGCCCATGCCCGCTCCTGCTCTGGAAGCTGCTGTTGACCCCCGTCCCGGATCCGTCGCCACAGTGGCCCTGAGTCCCAGCGGTCCCCGGGCGATGGGTTACTCAATAGTTGGTCACGGACAAACTCAGACACGCGCTCGAGGTGGGGGTGGCGGGGAAAGGACACGCCAGCCCGACCTTTACCTGACATGTTGCCGTCCAGGTTGTCCTCGGGGTGAGGTTGTTGGGGTGGCCGGGCTGTCTCTCCGGGGAGAGCAGGAAGGTCCTGGTGCGGCTTCTGGGTACTTGCTCAGGAAAGGCGGGTCCTCTCCTGTCCTCGCCCTGTCTGGGACATAACCGTGTCACGTCTGGCCCCGGAGGACATGGACAGCTTCCGGAGTGGCAAGGCCAGGAGGGGAGCTTCCCTCATAGCCTGGCCCACCCAGCCCCGGGCACAAACGCCTGGGACATGGTCGCCCCGCCACCTCCCTGGGCTCTAGCAAAGCCGCGGGCCCTTTTCTGAGCAGCACGCTGTCTTGGGTGGGCTTGTCCATGGATTCCCTGGGCCAGCCGCGCCCACTCACCCTTCCATGGCCGCCAGCCCGCCCCCGCCCTCTCCTGTCCGGGCGTCCCCACCATGAAGGTCAGAGTTCTGACCGCAGGCCCGGGGTGCCACCGCGCCCCCTCACTGCACAGACCGCAGGCTCTTGGATGACGGAGGAGCCGTGGCACGCGTGGGTCCTCTGCTTGTTGCCGAAGGAGGAGCGCGGCTCTGCCGGTCCCGGCGCAGCCCTCTGGGGAACCAGCCGCCTCCCTTCTGCAGAGGCCAGGGCGGGCCCAGGCCTGATCTACAAGGACACAGGGACTCCAAGACTGCGGGGAGAGGGCCAGGTCCTCTGTGCTCGCTCGCTCCTCAGGGTCTCCCGAACCTGCGGTCAGGGCTCCTCGGGCGGCGCGGGGGATGAGGGGAATGAGGTGTAACGAGGTCGCCCTCTGGTCCCCGGGAGGGGGGCGCTGCAGCACACCAGGTGCCTCGGGAGGCACGGGAGGGGCCGGTGGGCAAGCCCTGTACCGTGGGCCCTGGACTCAGCATGCAAGACCAAGCCATCTCAGCTCCCGGGCCCCGAACCACTGGCCGGGGCGTCAGGGCAGGGAGGCCCACGGGGCCCCGGGTCTCCCTGCAAGTGAGACTGTCCCTCAGAACCACGTTTAAGGACTTGTTCCTGGGGTCACCGTGGCGATGGCCGGCCAGTGCGTCACGGGTCTTGCTGACTGACTCCAGGGGCTACGTTACTGCACGCCGCTCCTGCAGGAGGGCGCCCGGCCGTTAGGCTCGACCAGGTCGGCGGGACAGCCCCACGGAGGGTGACGCCCGGGCTCCAGCCCCACGGCAGCAATCCCGGATAGACGTCGGGTGGCGTCGGGCTGTGCCGGAGCGCCCAGGTCCGACCCGCAGAGGCTCAGCTGCTGGCTGGGGAGACCACAAGCCCACGCCAACGCCCCGTGGACCATCCCTTGCTGGCCGTACTGCAGCGGACGGTCTTGGCAGGAACGCATGCTCTACCGTGGGGCTCCCACGTGGGGTCCGGGAGTGCTTCCCGAGCCACGGAGACAGCGCCCGCCGAGCCGCCCACCTCCGAGCCCTGCAGTGTCAGTGACCAGGCTGTCACGAGGGTGGCCCCGCTCAGCGCCTGCTGGTTGTAGAGCTGTGTGGGCTTCGACAGCCAACCCGAACGGCCTCCCGCGTCCCCGTTAAAATGTGCCAGGCCAATGTTGCCTTGGTGGTGCCAACCTGCTGCTGCCAAAGGGTTTGAGCTGTAACGAGGGGGCCGGGTCTCCTCGTTGGCCAAGGCACTGCAGGCCCTGCAGCGTGGTCCCCTCTGGCCACATGAACAGCAAATGCAAACCCCGGCGACGCCTGCACGTCTGACCATGTGGGCTCTGTCTGCAGACCTGCAACGACAAGGGCACAGGCTCAGACGCCGGACCTGCTGCCCGGGCACCCCCACGGGGAACCCGAGGGGGGCCGAGGTCCCAGCCACCCCGCCCTGTCCACCCTCGGCAAGGGCCCTAGTCCAGCCCCCGGCCTCTGGCTGCTGTGCTGACCTGGCTCCGCCTGAATGTCCCCCTGGAGGCCTCAGGACGCCTCTCCCGCCCCTCCCGGTGCCCGGCCTTGGCTGGAGCTGTTCCTGGGGTCTGGGAGCACCCAGAGGAGGGCCGATTCCAGACCTGTGCACCCCAGCTCTGCCAGGCCCGAGAGGGAGCGCGAGGTGGGTGGGGCGTGAGGGGCCCCGCTGCACCCCGACTGAGTACGCCCAGCCTGTCCGCACTCCAGCTGGGCTTCAGGCTCTCAGGTCACAGAGGAGGTGGCCTCGGCCAGGAAGCCGCACGACCAGGTGCTGTCGCGCCGTCGGCCCGCCCCAGAGGCTGGGAAGTGCTGACAGGACACCTGCCTGGGAGGGTCTTATGGGAACGGGGACTTTGGATTGAACCCACGGGCTGATGCCACGGCTCCTGGGCCTTGAGGAGCAAAGGGTGTGGGCACAGTCGGGTGTGGTGAGTCCTGCCCACCTTGCCCCGGGCTGCGTCCCTCAGCAGTTACCACTGGACGTCCTGGCCCCAGGGGCCTCCCGCACCTACACAGCTGTCTGCTGTTCTGCCCCGTCCCCGCTTCCTGTAGGGCAGGCTGAGGGTGGAGGCTCCACCTCTCCTACCCCACCTGCCTTCTCCCAGCAGAAGCCCAGCTTGGAACACTCTTGGTCAGCTCAAGCAGTTCCTCTGGGGCTCCTGCTGCCCCTCTGGCTAGGGACTGCTCAGGGCAGGGCCTCGTGACCTTGTTTGGGCCGGCAACATGTCAGAGGAGGTCTGCAGGGGCTTTTGCAAGAGATGTGATGGCTGGAGTGGAGGCAGCCTCTGTGCCCATGAGGCTGGGGCGGCACCGACACTCCATTAGTGGTAGAGGGGAGGTGGGTGGCATCTGGATCCCCGATGACATTGCTGGGTCCCTGCCCATCTCCGCTGGACCTCTTGCTGTGATCGGTCAGTCAGTCAGCAAACACTGAGCTCCTGCGAGGTGGTGGAGCCAGGGCCGCGCAGGGGCGACCACGTTCCTGCCTCTGCAGACCCGGGACCTGCAGGGAGCAGAGACAGAGCAGGACACACAGGCGGACCGGGTACGTCAGGGAAGACATAAACCCAGGCCTCGGATGGAGACTGCGCGGAGGGGTGGGCAGGGACGTCACCGTGGCCCGGAGGCAGCCAGGCGGGCCCTGTGGCTGTCGGGGAGCAGTCTCCCATGCAGCGGCAGCTCGGGCCAAACTCCTGAGACCAGAGGACACTTCTGCTAGTGACGGGGATCGCGCCCCAGGTCCCCGGGGTGCCCCAACATTTCTTGGAGAAACAAAATCCATTTGGTGTTCAAATCCAGGACAGGACACCTCAGATGTCCCCATATAGACAAAACACATGGGACGAGATTTCAAGACGCTGACAGCGGGCCATGAAAAACAGGTCCAGCAAGTGGGGAGGTGGTCCCGGTGGTCACCCAGCACCTGCCCTCGGAGGGGCGAGCTGCCAGGCAGAGCTGGGGAGCTCCGTGAGGAGCCGCAGCCGGGGGCGCCTCGAGATGAGTATCAGGAGGACGGGACGGCACAGACGACTCAGGGTCTGCACAGGGCCCTCAAGGGCCTCGCCGAAACTGACCAGCACCCGTGTGAGAGCCACCAGGGGCTGCAGGGTCTCAGACTTGTTACCCGAAAGAAGCCAGTGGTGACGCGGTGCTTGGCACTGGCATGCAGGTGGCAAGCGCCTCCCACCAGCCAGCTAGGAGCCTCGGGGTGTGTAGGACGCTGGCCGTGTGCCGACAGCCTCACCACAGGGCAGGTCACGGTCAGCCCTGCACCGAGCTCTGCTGGACCCCCAGCCGCGGCCTAAGAGCAAGACCGCCCAGGGCCGCTGCTCCCACGTAGCTCACCACGTCCCCGAGTAGCGCAAGGTGACGTGGCGGGGCGAGAGACACCCAGCGGGGAGGTCACCGTGTCCGACAGCTGATGAAAAGTGTGTAGGCATGAAAAGTAGTAAAATAATAATAACAATAATAATAATGACCCATTTAAGAAGGAAAAGTAACCAGTCAGGACTGACCCAAAATAAACAATGATGCAGGATTAGTTTTGAAAGGGCCATTGAAATAGTCTTGATCGTATTCCGTCCCCAAGTCAGACTTCTAGAAACTGAAACCGTAATGAGATGATGAACATACTCCAGTACTCACAAGGCAGAGCAGAGGAAGAATGGGAAACCAGTGGGTCAGAGAGAAAATAGATTTAAACCTAACGCTTTAATAACCACATTAAATGTAAGTTATTGAAATGCCCACGTTTAGGTCAGCGGCCCGTAGATTAGATTTCCCTACGAAGAAGAGCTGGGATCTTATACCACTTACAAACACTCTTGACAGGCACAGCAAGGTGGAGGGACGGGGGGCAGGTTGCGGTTGAAGGAAAATGGGGACAGCTCTTAGTACCAAAGCAGATTTCAGAGGACTCCGGGCATGACGAGGGTTAAAGAAAGCCATCCTATGATCATAAAGGGGTTAATTCATAGAAAGAGAAAGATGACAGCCCTAAAGTCTTGATAGATGTTCAAAATCCATGAAGGAAGCCCTGCTGGGGCGCCCGGAGGAGCCGCCCATCCCGGCTGTGGCAGCGCCTGGTCCAGCACCACCGAGTTACCGAGGCTGGGACAACCTGACCAGCACCTGCACTGCTGCGCCGCCTGCTGGCCCCAACTTAGCCTGACACGCCACCAAACGGGACATCCTGTTCTCAGGTGCACTGGTACCTTCATCAAAACATTCCAGATTCTCGGTGATAATTCTCAATAAACCAAAAAGGATTTGAGTCATACAAAGCATGTGCACTGACCACAATGGCATTAAATTAAAAATCAATAACAGAAATGTCTGGAAAAATATCCCAAATATTTGAAAAATAATATATTTCTAAACAACCCATAGGCCAAAGAAGAAGGCAAGAGAACATTATTCAAATTGAATAATAATAAAGCCCAGCATATCAGAATTTGTAGGATGCTGGGCACCAGCAGGTAGTTAACCAGCGTGGTGGTTAAGGCACTGGACACTCCCACATGACCGACCAGGGTTCAAGTCCCCGGACCTGTTGGCTTGCTTTCTCACTTTCCCTTTCTCTCTCTCTATCTCTGTCTCTCTCTGGTCAAATTAAAAATAAATGAATGAATAAATAAAATTAAATAATTATTTTTATAAAAGAATTTGTAGGATGCTACTGAAGCAATACAGGGAAACCTTCACAGCATTAACAGCATTAGAAAAGAAGAAAGCTCTCTGATCTAGAATCCTAGCCCTCACCTTAAGAAATTATTAAAAAAAAAAAAAAGTAAGTAGCAGAAAGAACATGAACATCAGAGTGAGAATTAAGGAGACAGAAAACAGAAAAGCAGTGGAGCCACGCCTGGTCCCTGAGAAGATCAGTAAAGGTAATAACCCCTAGTTGGATTGATTCTTTTAAGAAAGAGAGAAAAGACACAAGTTACCACTACCAGGAATAAGAACAGTGACAATAACACAGATTCTACAGATATTTAGTAAAGGAGCAGTATGAGCAACTTACACTAATAATTTAGAGAAAATGTACAAATTCCTTGAAAGACACAAACTACAAAGTTCGCCCAAGAGTAACTAACAGCCTAATAGCTTTATACCTATTAAAGAAGTTTAAACTCTAGCTAAAAATCATCTCACAAAGAAAATGCTAGGCCTAGAAGGCTTTCTACTATTGAACTCTACCAAACGTGTAAGGGGGAAATCCCAAGTCTACAAAAACTCTTTCAGAAAATTGAAAAGGGGAGACTATTTCTCAGCTCATGCTGAGACCTGCTTTATACTAATGCCACAGCTGGAAGAAGATATGACAAGGAAAGAAAACCAGAACTACGCACAGATATAAAATGTCTAAATGAAATATTAGCGAAACACATCCAGCGGTGTGTAAAAACTTACACCACAACTAAGTGGGATTTATCCTCAATAGGCAAGACTGGTTCAATATTCAAAACCAGTGTAGTCCATCATCTCGCCAGGCTAAATGAAATAGCATGTGATCATATCAACGATACAGAAATATTTAACCTCCACACGTGATAAAAACTCTCAGGAAAATAGGCATACCGGGCAACTTCCTCAGTGTTACAGAGAACATCTACAAAAACCTACAGCTACCACCAAACTTAAAGATGCAGACTGAACACTTTCTCTCAAATATTGGAAGCAAGGCAAGGATGACAGCCTCCATTGTAACTTCTAGCCACATCAATAAGCCAAGAAAAGAAAACAAAAGGCACACGGATTGGAAAAGAAGAAGTAAAACTGCCCCCATTTTTAGGTAGCATGATTGTCTACATCAGAATCTCAATAAATCTATGCAACTAACTAACGCCAAAACAAAGGAGTGAGTTGAGCAAGGTACAGAGTCCATGATCAACATGCACGTAAATCAACCAATTGCATGTCTATATAACAATAATAAACATTTGGAAACTAAAATTAAAAACATATCATGTATAATTGTCTCAAAGAAAATGAGATACGTATGTATCAGGTAAACAAAATACGCTCTGAAACATGTACAGGATTTGAAAACATAAAAACTCAGCTAAAAGAAGGCAAAGACCTAACTAAATGGGAAGACATACCATGTTCATGGTTTGGCAAACTTAACGTAGTACAGGTATCAGTTCTACCCAAATTGATCTATAAACTTAATACAATTCCTATCAAAACACAAGCAAGAATTTTTGTAGACATAAACAAGTTTTAGAATAAGCTTATTGTAAAACTTATATGAAAAGGCAAAGAGCTTAAAATAATTTGCAACAATTTTGAAAAAGAAGAATAAAATACGAGAAATCACTGTGATGTTAAGACTTACTGTATTACTATGGTAATAAAACTGTGTGAATCAATGGGACAGACTAGAGAATCTATAAATAGACCGAGGATATGCCCAGGTGGCTTAACCAAAGTTGCAAAAGCAATTCAATGGAGGAAAAATACCCTTTTGAAAACTGGTGCTGAAGCAACTAGATATTCATAGACCAAAACATGAACCTCAACCTAAATCTTACACCTTATACAAAATCTACTTCAAATGGGTCATGAACTTAAATAGGAAACTATAAAACTTTCAGGGAAAAAAATAGAAGAAAATCTTTAAGACCCAGAGCCCAACCAAGAGTTCTTAGACTTGACACCAAAAATGGACTTCATCAAAATTTAAAGTTTCTGCAAAATACCGTTAAGGAGATGGTACTCTTTATTCCCGCATATTAGAAAAAGCAAACGAGAATCAAGGTGGCGGAGTCTTTCCACCGATGAGGGTTAACATGACTGGCCGCACCAGGTTTTGGTGAGGACTTAGAGAAGCTGAAACTTCATGAATCTGCCGGCGAGAAGGAAACCGTCTATCGGGTCCCTGAAAGGTGATTTTCATCTTCCCTACAATCTCCCGCTGCACTCTTAGGCAGTCCCCGGAGAGCTGACAGGCCCACGCACACCGTGCACTCAGGCAGAGCCGAGAGCCGTCCGTGGTGAGCGCGAACAGATGGCCCTGTACCCGCACGGCGGAGCGCCCCTTGCTGATAAAAGGAAACGACCTGAGCTCGCGGCCTCCCGGATGGATGACGAGAGGAAGGAGCCACCTAGAAATGCAGCTGCATGATTCCGTTTACACCCGGTCCTCGACAACGCGAACTCGGAGATAGTGATCCTGGGGGCGGGCATTGCAGCGGGCCACGGGGTCCGCGGGTGGACACATCCCCACGGCGGGTGCGGGTCAGGGTGCACAGGTGTGTGAAATGTGCTGACTTGCATACTTCAGCCTTGGGGACACGGCTCAGGCAGCGGCTGGCCCGCGATACTGCAGACCCCAGCTCTTGTGTCCGAAGCCTTGAGGGCCGTGACCGGGGACGGCGTCCTTTTCCTCTGCTTCTTCCTCTGGCGGTTCTGCCTGAGCTCAACCGGGCCAGACTGTCGCAGTGAGAGAGCTGCCAGAGGCCTTCTCTGGGTCACGGTCTGTCCAGCAGGACCCCGCCGATGGGCACCCCAGGCCCCCGTGGCCTCTCCGTGGCCGGGACACGTGGCGTCCAGGCTCTTCGGTGACGCAGGCTGGCACCTGTCCTGTTCTGCAGCTACCCACAGCGAGTACCTAAATCGGGGTCACTTAGGAGACAGAGGTTTGGGGGCCCAGGGTCCCAGGGCCACCCTCCTCTCCTCATGAGCCCACCTGACAGCCATGGACCTCGCCCGTGCCTTCACCTAATCTCCTATGGCCCCGCCTGTCTGCACCATGGTCAGATGAAGTCTGCCCTCTTACGTGGTCACCATCCTGTCACCGCAGCGCAGGGTGTGGGGCAGAAGGGGCCGGGGCTGCGTCAGGGTCCTTACTGTCCCGTCTCGTGTGCAGTGTGACCCGGAGCCACTTGCTTACCCTCTCTGGCTTCACTCTCCACAAGATAGGGTTCAGTCGGGGGTGCAGAGGGTACGTGGCTCCGTCATATGGGCAGGGGCCGGCTGGCAGGGATGTGGGAGCAGCTGTGGGCCAGCCAGTCATTTCCAGTGACAGCGCTGGCCAGATTTTCCAAAACCACACGTCTCAGGGCCACATGGGGGCCCTCCCAGCTGCACGTGGCAGCGCGCGGGCGGGCTCCCTGCGTGGGCTGCCGCTGCCTCGTGCTGTCCGGTTCCTGCCGCGCCGGCCTAGGGTGCAGCCAGGGCCCGGCATTAGAAGGCAGGCACTCCCCGGGGGCCGTCTACAGGTCTGGATAAACTGCCGCGGGCACAGGAGCCGGGCCTGCGCTCCGCGCCCCTGCCCGGGCTTTCCGCTGGGCGTGGTGGAGCGCCAGGTCACCGCGCACAGCCCCGTGCTGGGTGTCACCGTAGTCATCTGCTCAGCGTGTGTGTTGACATGTGATTGTTTTCCCGGGGGAAATTAATTTTCAGGGCTTTCGACAGTCTTTATTAAAACTGAGAGCCATAATCCCAGCCGTGCCCTGGGGCCCGAGGGGGCTGCCCACCTTGCCAGGGCGTGTGTCCAAGACGCTCTCGCGGTGGGGCAGGGCCCATCCTGGCCAGGAGCTGTGCGCGGTTCCTTCTTCCCCACGATGGCTCGGAAGTAGCTCCCCCGGGGACAGAGGCCAGGGATCCTGCTGCCCCTCGGGGACTGGGAGCCTGGGTTTGTGCTCCAGGAGACATGGGTTCGATTCCCAGCATAACCAGTAAAGATGCCTCGGCCAGGCCATTGCCCGAGTTTCAGGGTCCTCACTAGCAGGGTAGGACGTGGTGGCACGTGCCTTTAGGGGCCGCGTCTGTTCCAGCTCTGAGTCTGAGGGCACCGGGCAGGCGTCAGCGGGACTCAGCGCCTGCCTGCGGTCTCCTCGCCCTGCATCCCGCTGCGGGGCTTGGAGGGCTCCTCACACGGTCTCCCGCTCTCCACACACCCTTCCATCCCCACCACAGGCCACTCCCCGCTGCATGACCAGCGGCCCCTGACCCTCCCTGTCAGCACCTGCCGCGGCCCCCCCTCAGAGGCAGAGTCTTGCCAGAGGCCTTTGCGGTCCCAGGCTTCTGCCTCCTTCCTGGCCTCAGTTCCTGGCCTCCTCTCCTGCCCGGCCTTTGCACGTAGCTGCTGCCTGGCATGCTCCTCCTCCAGGTGTGCACGTGGCTCCCACCCCCTGTGGTCTCTGCAGAGGTGCTCACTCACGGAGGCCTCCCCGACAGCCCGTGCACACATGGGGCGCCGGCCCCCAGCGGGAACACTGCCGCCGTCTGCAGCGCCCGGCGCCAGCCCACGCTGAAGGCGAGTGCTCTGTAGCTGGCTGGCAGGGGGGCTACGGGCGGCGACGTTATTTCAGACCCAGCCCTGGCTTAGCCCGGAGGTGCCCACAGCCTCAGCCTGCGCCGGGAGGCAGCACGGTAGGCTGGTCCTCTGTCCCACACCCAGCTCCCGGCACCCCGCCAGACCTCAGTGGTAGATTGGGGCCGAGCAGCTGCCCCATGGGCCCCTGCCCATGGCACGCTTGGTGCTGCGGGCCTCAGCTGACCCACCTGGTCCCCTGGGCCTCGGAGCTGCTCCATGACTGCAGGTGGCAGGGCTGGGGGTGGGGGCACAGCGGACGTGGTACACTCGGTCAGCCCGGGACAACCCTTACGCCTGTCCGTGAGGGATTGTTTTCTCCAAGGCAGGTCCCTGGTGCTGGGAAGGTTGGGGACCACCACGTTACGAAGCCCTCAGGCAGAGGCCAAGTTCTCAGAGTCCTTCCCGGGACCCGGCAGAGGGGCTGATGTTGTCATCTTTTCATTGCAAGGGGTACATGCGCTCACCAGGAGACACGAGGAGGGAGACGGAGAAAGCAGCCCTGATGGGGTGTGCTCACACACCCTCCATCTCTGCACCCTGTCGGACTTGGGGCACGCGTGCACCTGACATGCTTTTTAAGCCACCAGGGCCACCAGGGCCGGGATTCGAACCACGGTTGGCCGTGTAGGATTCGGCTCCCTTAACCCCTAGCAGGCTGTGAGGCCAGGCCATCTCTTGCCGTCTTTGGGAGGAGCTGGGAGCCCAGAGACGATGAGTCCCGCTTGCGCTGCTCGTCCTCAGCAGTGCTCAGGGACCGCTCTGCCCGTTGCTCAGTCCCGTCCCATCGCAGATCACGTGGCAGGTTCTCCTTAATTAATCGTTTGCGCCTCTCTGGAGACTGTGAGCGGCTGCTCCTCAGGGAAGAGGAGAGAAGTGATTACTGTTAAGTGCACACCCGTGCCTGCCGCCTGCCGTGGGGAGACCTGCTCTGAGCCCAGAGAGCCTCCATTCCTGCCCGAGGGCACACAGCTCCAATTGCATGCAGGAATGGACTCTCTCTCCGCCTCCCACCTGCCGCCCAGTGTCTGTCCCTGGGGCAGCAGGCAGGGCTCTGAGGGTGGAGGGGCAGTTGTGGGTCAGATCCCACTGGGTGGGCTCCATGTCACCGTACCTGTTTCCTTATCTGTGAACCGGGGACAGTTACAGTGACAGTGACCACTTTATAGAGCAGTTCTGAGGGTCTGAGCCGAGATGGGAAGGAGGGCAGAGGGACAGAGTCCGCGTCCCGTCCCTTGGGGTCTGAAGGGCACTGCTGCGGCACACCGTGTGGCCAGCAGCGGCCCTGTCCCTGGGCGGGCCTGGCAGCAGG
>NW_006207351.1:1441106-1447061 GCF_000334495.1 Tupaia belangeri chinensis | reverse complement strand
CCTGGGCCAGCAATGCCCTCCCCGGACGCTGCAGAGGAGGCCGGGCAGCTTCGCAGCCACCCAGCACGCAGAGTCCAGGGGCCCTCTGGCTCAGCACCCCAGGCCGCGGCCACCTCTCAGGCAGAGTCGCAGAGGCCCCTCGTCTGCCATGTGAGTGTGAGTGTGTGTGTGAGTGCAAATGGTTTCCATCTTTATTTCTGAAAAGCATCGGCCACCACGGGAGTAGCCCCGGCTCTGGGCACTCTTCCGCCTGTGCTGTGGTTTGTACATGTCCTGTCGTGTGTCACAACGTGGAGACGGCACCGTCCTCGCCGTCCACACGCCCGGCGCCCCAGCCCTTCAGCCGAGACCCTCATGGGCGTGGAACCCCCCGACTGTCATAGACGTCAGCATGGTGGGCGCGGGCAGGTTCCGTGTCAAGCTTCAGCTCTGGGCTCCGGTTCCTCGGACCCTTGTGGGGACGGGCGAGGAGGGACAGGCCCCAGGTGCCGCCCCAGCTGTCTGCAGGTCTGCCAGGCCTTCTTCTCTCCCTTTTTTGCTCGGCCCTTTTTTATTTTTCGCGAAATGCGTGGAACATGGATCTGCCCTGTAACCGTGTTGAAGTTCGGTGGCGTTGGCACGTTGGCCGCGTCAGGTGTCCACCAGCGCCATTGTGCCTGGAGTGTACCCTCTTCTGAAATGGAGGCCCCCCAGGGACAGCGGCCCCAGCCCCTCCCCACCCTGCCATCGCCAGGAACCCACGCTCTAGAACCTCACGCACATGCGACCACACAGCATTGGTCCACTCAGGGCCACGTCCTCCCTCCCACGGCAGGTCACAGTCCATCGGCTGCAGAGACCACGCCTCGGCGGCCCCTGCCTTTGACCGTGTGCGCCTTGCCACCGTGACCGGGTGTGGGTGCCGGCCTGTGTCCGGTTCTCCTGCCCTTGCAGGTACAGCTCTGCGTCAGATGGCCACCCGTGTTTAGCTTTGCGAGGAGCCGCCATGCTGTCCCCACGGCGGTGCACCAGGCCCGGTTTCTGCACGTCTCGACACATGCTGTCCTGACAGCAGCCACGAGGTGGCGCCGTTGCGTGTCCCAGGGGAGCAGTGACCACGGGCCGCACGTGAGCTCGTGGCTGTGCCCACCCAGGCCCTTGCCCTGCACTCTGGGTCCATGCAGCCGAGTGCGGCCGGGCTCATGCCGTCTGCATGCTCCTCCCTCCTCGACGATGTGGTTGGAAGCCGCTTTCTCCGACCCCGTGGGCTTCCCTCCACTGCATGGGCAGCGCCCTGCTAGCCGAGAGGGCTCCACTGAGGGGAGGGCCCACGTGGGGACATCAGCCGGTCCACTGTCTCCTTCATTGCCGGGCCCCTGGCGTCGTGGCCAAGCTCACAGTCAGTGTCGTGACACGCCCCGTGTCCATGGGCTCGTGGGCCGGCTCCCATGGCCAGCTTCCATCAGTTTGGGGCTGCCTTTGGCATGTGGTGTGAGACAGCCCAGCCTCGTTGCACCGGTGTGCACCCCGCTTTTCCCGTGCTGTCTCCTGCCCATAGGGGCCGGTGCCTTGCGGGAGACCACCTGCCACACACTCAGGGCTTCTTTCTTTTTGTTTTTTTTGGAGAGGTTTTTGCTATAGGGCACGTGCACTCGCCAGACAGACAGAGAGACATAGAGAGACAGAAAGGGAGAAATCACCCCCCAGGGGGGATGGTCACACCGCAATCTCCTCCATTCTCCTCTCGGGATCTTGAGCACACACGCACACACGCCCAGTGTGAGTTTAAGCCACCGGGTCCGGGACGCGAACCGCGGTCGACTACGTGGGAGTCCAGCGACATAGCCATTACGCTAACTGCTGGCCCCTCTCAGGGCTTATTTCTGGGCTTCACTCTGTCCCATCTGCTTTGCATGCGGTTTTCTGGGGACGCAGCCATGCCCCTCCCGTGGGGTTGTTGTCTATGGCGGCTTTCGAGGGGCGTTGGCAGTCGGAGCAGTTGCCACAGAGAACACCCGGCCCACGGAGAGCACCCGGCCCACAGAGAGCACCCGGCCCACGGAGAGCACCCGGCCCACAGAGCTGCCAGTGTCACTGGGCAGTGCAGTGGGCGGGCGATGGGCCCGCGTGGCCCCTTTCTCCCCAGTACCCCTCCCCACGGCCCTGGTAGCCACGAGCTCTGACCCGCCACAGGGGGGCCTACCGCTCTGGTCCATGGCTGGCTTCTCCCATCGCATGCTGGGATGTGTAACCACCACTTCCCCAGCTCACAGCTTCAGCACCTGTCCCCACTGCCTGGCAGCCTGCCCGCTGTCGGCCTGCTTCCCTCCCACACCCCTCTCAGCAAGACCCCACCCTGGGTATGCGGGTGCCCCTGCCCACCCGGCCTTGTGATTCCTTCTTCTATTTTGAATGAGAACGGGAAGTCTGACAGGGTCCATGGTTCCTGCTGGCCTGCTGGGTAGCTGATGGAGGCTCACACCCGTGCCCAGCCACCCTGTGCGACCCCCGTTGGGCTGGAGGCGGCACCAGCAGCACACGCACACGGCTGGCCAGCTCGTGGCTCTGCCGGGCTCCCTAGGGGAGGTTTCCCCGACATGTCCTGGTCTGCTCCTGGCACCCAGAAAGTGGCACGTGCTACCTGCCCAGCAATGCTTGCTGGGGGATGGAGAGACGCAGGGTCTTCTGGAGACCCCACTGTGCTCAGGCCTGGAGGGTCCGACGAGCCATGAGCCACCTCCGCAGGGTAGGCTCCAGGGCTCCAGACCCCAGGCCTGCTCTGCGGTGCTCGGCACCCAGCGGTGAGGCCAGCCAGGCCTTTCGGGCCCGGGCCTTCTGCAGTTGGGAGGCAGGTGGGGTTTCCGGCAGCCCCGGAGCAGGCTACCCAGAAGGGGCTGTGAGCAGACGCGGCCTCCCGACCCTGCCATGTGACAACCAGCTGGGATGGGTGGCGGGTCTGCACGTCACCCGGCAGCAGCGCCCAGGAAGGGTGCTCGGCCCCACACCCCCCTTACTCTCACTCAGCAGCTAATTAAAACACAGAGCCCTGCACGGCTGGAGACACCAAGGGCCTTAAGGCCAGCGATGGCATGTCGGGCCTCAGCTGTGGGGGTAGAGGGAGGCAGTGCGGAGGGGCCGAGACCCCAGCTGGGTTACAGTGTGAGCCCTCAGCAGGGTGGGGCCCTGGGGGGCAGCCAGGCGGGACCCAACCCCCTGCTGAGGACTCAGTGAAGGGCCACATCAGGACGTAGGGCAGGGGACAGGTGGCTTCGGGCTGGCAGACCTGGATTCGAATCCAGCCCTCCTCCCAGACAGCCACCTGGGAGCAGGTCACCAGCCCTGGTTGAGCCTGGTTTTTGTCCTCTGTGTGACAGGGACAGCCTGTCCTCTGGGAGGTTTGCAGGTGATGGGAGGCCACATGCAGAGTCCAGGAGAGCACCTGGGTGCACAGTAGGTGCTGAGAGGTGACTACCACCTGCCCAGCGAGCCCAAGGCCCAGCACCGCCTGGGTCGGCCCAGAGCCTCCGTACCTCCTTCAGCCAGGAGGGCAACGTGCCAAGTCCGCCGCCCAGCCAGGGGCCCTTTGCCGGCCAGTCTTCCAGAGCAGAGGCCTCTGGCTCTGCGTGCTCTTCCCTCCCTGGGAGTGTGCTTCTGCACTTGGTTCCCACTCCAGGGAGTTCTTATGCATCCTTCAAAACCCACCTCACATGGCCCCTCCTCTGACGTCTCCCCAGTGCCAAGTCAGCCTCTCGCCTACCGTGGCTACGAACCCCTCCATTCTTGCTCCACTCCGAATCCCTGGTGGGAGGGGCTGTGCCCTACACAGCCTGGTACACAGCGGGGAGGGGGGGGGTTGAAGGAGTAGGTGAGCTAGTGAGTGGGTAGCTCTTACCGCACCCACCCTCGCCCCAAGTCACTGAGAGGCTGTCCTGCAGCACCCCTGCCCTCCAAGGTCACCGCTCCCCAGAGCAAGAGCCGGCCTGGGTCTGTGCTGTCTCCGCTCCCCTCCAAGGTCACCACTCCCCAGAGCCAGAGCCCGGCCAGCCCCGGTATACACGAGGTGCTCACGTCATGTCTGCACGAGAGGAGGGAGGAGGCAGGGGAGAGGTGACCTGTGCACACCTCTCGTGTGCCGGGTGCTGGGCACGCTTGCTGCGGTGCCTCCTCTGCCCCACGCCCAGGTCACATGTGCGGCCACCAAGCAGCAGGACCCACGTGTGTGCAGGAGCTGGGCTGAAACTGGGGGGCCCAGACGCCTCCCAGAGCTCCTTCTCAGCAGTTAGTGGGGGATGAGAGCCAGTGTGGGTGGGAGGAACGGGGACAGTGAGGTCTCAGGTGGCCTGCCCTGGCCTCACTCCTGCGCTGCTGGCTCAGCGCTCTCAGGGGCTGTAGGATGGAGCCTGCCCCTCCCTCCCGGCCGCCGGCTCCCCTCCCCTACCTTTCCCTGCTGCCCAGCTGCGCCCGCTCCCTCCCCTGCCAATCAGCCTCCATTGTCCCTGCACCTGGAGGCTCTCAGCACCCTGGGGTGGAGGCACTTCTTTCACAAGAGCCAGTTCCTAAAAGGCTGGTGATTGCATCCCCAGTCCCCGCGGGCCTACCCCTACCCCCAGAGTGGCAGAAAAGGCCCAGATGGCTGGGGGATGATTAGCTGAGCAGGAAGCGGCAGCCTTCCAGAAGGCTCTGGTGCCTGTCACTAGGAAAGACACTTCTGGAATGTTCTTTCCCCATAGGTTCCCGCACTCCAGCACTCCCCACCAAGCAGTAAGCAGTGGACTGCCTGTATTCCCAGGGCCCCACCCAGGGCCCCGAGGTCTGGTCCTGAGAATGCAGCACAGTGCTGCCGCACAGTGGGGGCCCTGCCTGTGGACCACCTCCCGGTGGGTGAGGCTGAGAGGTCATGCACTCTGCAGCTCACAGGGTTACAGGACTCGACTGGGTGGAGAAGCAAGGAGTCCCAGGTTACTGCAGCTGGGCAGCCTGGCCCCCCGGCTCCCCCACCTGCATGTGTCCACGGCCGGCCCCGACGTCTCTGTCCTGTGCTGTGGGGCAGTGGTTGAAGCTGCCTCAGGTTAGCCCATGGCAGCTTAGTGCGGGGAAGGTCCCAGGTGGTGACATTGGAGACAGCTCTCCTGTGAGCTGTCCCTGGCCAGGAGCAGAGCCCAAGGGCGGGCCCAGCTCCACCCCACCCCCCGTGTTTTGAGTTACTCATGCAGGTGGGGGCGAGTGCGCAGCAGGGCCGAGAGGGTTTCTTTGTGTGGTGTGATGACAGCGTGTGGGCGGGGTGGGGCAGAGGCCCCTGCACAGGGTCTCATACTCTCCGAGCCCTTCCCCAGCCCTCAGCTCTCCAGCTCTTGGGCAGGCATGCACCTGCTGGGGTTCCAAGCCGACAGGGACCCGACCCGCATCAGGCACATGGCTCCCAACAGGGCAGTCGGCTGGGCGGGACCCGGCCGCTCTCAAATGCGGGAGGAGAGTGGAGGCCCTCAGCAGGCCTTGCTCCTGCCCTCCTTCCAGGGTGTCACTGCGCATCTCCCCGCGCTCAGCCGCGTCTGAGGCCTGGGCATCTCCTCCAGGAAGCCTCCGCTGATCTGCCATGAGCGCCTCGTCCATCCCCGAGCTCCCCTTGTGGTGCTAGGCATCCCCTATGTGGGGGTGTTGATGAAGACTCCTTTTGTAGAATGTCAGAAGTCCTTGAATTGCTTAGGCAGGAAGGGATGCAGACAGCCTCGTCTGTGTCTCGGGAACAGCTGAACGGAGGTGTGTGTGATGCCAGGGCGGCCTCCGACTGCACCCCTAGCTCCTTCCCCCGCGTCTCCCTTCTTGAGCAGGCTTGCCCTTACGCTGCCCGAAGTCCAGCGCATGGCCACAGCTGCAGGAGGGCTCCTCTTCCTTGTTAAGCCAGAAAGAGTCCCAGGGCTCACTCTCATTGGCCTGGCTTGGGTCACATGCCCGGGGCTCGCTCTCATTGGCCTGGCT
>NW_006207351.1:1437655-1440947 GCF_000334495.1 Tupaia belangeri chinensis | reverse complement strand
TTGGCCTGGTCGGGTCACATGCCCGGGGGTCGCTCTCATTGGCCTGGCTCGGGTCACGTGCCCACTCTGGCCAGTCAGTGAGGGCAGAGGGATGGGCGCTCTGATTGGCCAGGCCAGGGCACATGCTCATCTCTGGGCCTGGGCGGTGCTGGGAATGGAGAGGGAGGCCAGGAGAGCAGGGCAAGGGGACTGGGCACTGGCCAGCTCCCATCACACCTGCCCCAGCAGGTAGCAGGGCCGCCTGCGCTCCCCGAGTGCCCTGTCCTCATACCCCGCGTCTCACACCAAACGTCCCCTGACCCGGTGACGCGTCGCCGTCCTCGCACGGCAGGAGTGGGCCCGGCTCTCCCCTCGGGAGCAGTGAGGGGAGCCCTGCCCTGTGGGCTGGGTGTACCCGAGAGCCGCCTGGCTTGCGGGGGGGCTTGGGCGACCTGCTCCTCCCCAGCTGCAGGTGATGCTGTGGGTAGGGCGGGGTCTCTGAGCTGTGAGCCAGGGCAGGGTGGGCCACCCCGTGCCACTGTCACCTGAGTGACCCCAGGCACGAGTCGCCGGGAGCTGGCAGAGGAACGGCAGGGCAGACCCGAGGCAGATCAAAAGGCAGAGGGGGCCTGAGGCACTTGGTGGTGAGGGCGCAGGAGTGCCTAGAGGGCGTCCGGCGGCCTCGCCCGTGGGCCAGCCCTGGGGTTTGCAGGGACCCCCTTCCAGACCTTGCCACAGCCCGGCGCTGCCCTCTGCTGGGGTGGCCAGGCGGCGCAGCCACGGCGTCCTGGAGCAGGGCAGGCGCTCCCTGGGGTGGCCCTCGTGCTGGAGGACACGAGATCTGCTCCTGCCCAGGTCCCTACCCATGTGCCCAGCCCTGGGACAGGGAGTACCCCCGTTTTTGGGGTGTCTCGTGACCTGCATAGGCGCTGTCCTTGACCCCTGGTCTCAGCCCTGCCCACTATGCCCAGCACTGCCTGAGCCCCGGCTGTCCCCGGAGTCCTGCAGGCGCCCAGAGCCCCACGCTTGTCCTGTGTCTGCACCTCATTCTGAGCCAGAGCTGTGGGAACCTGGGTGTGTCTGTGTCCCGGGGAGGTCGGCCGGAGGCGTGGGGCTGGAGGCCGGGGTCGGGCACGAGTGCAGCACATCATGAGGGCCGCTCTGGAGCACGGTGGGCCGAAACTCTTTGGGCTCCCAGGACCTCCCACGGCCTCTGCTCTGCAGGAGCCACGGGAGGGAGGGGACGGGCGGGGGAGGCAGGGTGGGCTGGCGTGGTGGACCTCAGCCGCAGACAACCTGCCGCCCGCCCCGAGGGCCTGGTAAGGGCTCACGGTCTGAGCCTGTGGGCCTCGCCAATGGGAACTGACGAGCCGGGCACCCCTGGAGCTGTCGCGGACAAGGAGGACGCCAGCAGGCAGGCAGAGAGGGGCAGAGGGCAGGGCCCAAGGCCGTCCCGACCCGCAGGAGAAGCCCCTGTGCATGGAGGGCAGGCGTGCATGGTAAGCCGGAGCGAGTGGCTGGGAGGCCGAGGCAGGGGGCCACGGGCACTGCAAAGGGACGCCCTCCTGGCCGTGCCCTCGGGCCACCCTGGGCCGGCAGGGCCGGCGGGGTGCAGCAGCAGGCGTGGGGCTCCCTGCCCCTCGTGGGAAGGCCTAGGGTGCGTCCGGAGCCCCCTGATCACGGGGTGGGCGTGAGCCGCCGTCTGCACTGAGGGGAGGTGGCTCAGGCACCGGGGCCTCAGTCACAGAGGAAGAAATTTACAAGACGAGCCGAGTGAAGGAGAGCTCTGCTCAGTCCCGGTGCAGAGGGTGGGAGCCCTGGCGCCTTCCCTGTGAGGTGGGGTGACGGACCCCCTCGGGCCAGGAGAGTGCGGCCGGGCGAAGGGGCGACTGCCCGGCCTGCTGTGCGCCAGGCTCTGCGTCAGCCTTTCCTCCAAGAGGTGCCAACGCCTTCCCCGCTGTGCCACCTCGTGGCCAGGGAACACAGGGCACCCTGAAAAATCTGGGATCTCCCGGTCGCTGCTGACACCCAGCCCAATGAGTGACAGCACAGCAAATTTACGGTGGCCACGAGACGGTCAGTGGTGGGGTGCCGGTCCCTGCCCGCTGCCAGCTGTCCGGGGAGAAGGTCCTCTGGGTGGGCCTCCCCAGCTCCCACAGGCATGTGACAGCGATTAGGGCCCTGGGGACTGGGGTCAGGAGGCCGAGGGCACAGGCCCATCACCTCCTGTGCACTGGCCCCGAGTGGGGGTGCCATGTCTCCCGGAGGCCACAGAGGGCAGGCACTGCCACGTGCCCCAGCCTCACGTGAGCGGCCTCAGGTGGCAGGAGCAGCCCTGCTGAGGCTGCAGCCCCGCTGGGACCTGCGCCCCTGGCACAGTGGGATGACCAGCACCCTTCCAGGCCTGTCCCAGCCCTCCCCAGGAAGTGCCAGCAGAGGACCGAGGACCTGTAGGGCGGGTCTTACCCTCGCCTGCTCTGGCCTCCTGCCCTGCCCCAGCCCGCAGCAGAGACTCACCTCCTGGAAGCCCGGTGGGCGGTCGTGGTGGTCCTCTGAGGGCCACGTGTCATTAGCCCCTGCCCCTGCGCCCGCTCAGGTCGTCCCCGCCTGGCTCTTGGCAGAGGCCCTGGTCACACTGATGGTGCGGTGAGGCGGCCCTGGGGGCCGTGGCCCCGACATCGAACCTTCCCTGCCACGCGCCCCATGAGCCAGCTCGTCACCCACTTTCAGAGCCGGGGCAGGAGGCCCGGAGGGAACGGCTCCCTCGGGATGGCGTGTCCCCCCGATATACTGAGGTCTGCTGGAGAAAATTAGGAAAACGAAGAAGGGCAGGAAGCTGACCAGCACCCCCGCCCCGGAGATGCCCGCCATCTCTGTGTGTCCCCGCAGACGGGTTCTAGCTGGTGTGACAGTCACCCATGTCTATCCCGAGGGGCCCCTGTGACCTGCTCCTTACACCAGCACGTCTCACCACCACGCGTCGTGAACACCCCTAGCTTCACTTCTCGTTTCCCCGTGAGAGCGACAGAGACCAAAGATGGAGACAGGCATCCTGGACGGGGTCTGCAGGGGGGACCCTCCCCGGCCACGGCCAGGATTACAGGTGCACATGTGACACCAGCCAGCGCGGCGATGGCGGCGTGACCCGGGACTCCCTGTGGCTCAGCAGCACTGCACCCCGTGGCGAGCGCGGCGATGGCGGCGTGACCCCGGACTCCCTGTGGCTCAGCAGCACTGCACCCCCGGCCAGTGCATAGACAGCATCGTGACCCGGGACTCCCCTTGGCTCCACCAGCACCCCCCCCCCAGCCAG
>NW_006207351.1:1436045-1437616 GCF_000334495.1 Tupaia belangeri chinensis | reverse complement strand
CGGCGCCCCCGGCGAGCGCGGCGATGGCGGCGTGACCCCGGACTCCCTGTGGCTCAGCAGCACTGCACCCCCGGCCATGGCGACAGCAGTGTGACCCCGGACTCCCTGTGGCTCAGCAGCACTGCACCCCCAGCCAGTGCATAGACAGCATCGTGACCCGGGACTCCCCTTGGCTCCACCAGCACCGCACCCCCAGCCAGTGCGCAGATGACAGTGTGACCCCGGGCCTCCCTGTGGCCTCAGCGTCATAGAGCTCGGTTTCGACGCTGCCGTCCACCCCGCGAGCAGCTCCGTGAAGGCCACACAGCCCGCCCTCTGCAGAAACCTTGCCTTGGCCAGCTCCTGACACCGACAGCTCGTCGCTGGGGCTTTGGTTGGCTTAATGTCCCCGCAGATGCCCACATGACCAACGTCTCTGAGCATGACGCTCAGCCCTTAATGTGGATTTTGTTAAGAACTGTGTGCTTGTTTATCCGAACTCCCAGGCAGGCCGAGGGCGGCCGGAGTTGCTGTGGCAGGACACGCCAGATGGCAGATCCCTAGGAGAGCCGGCAGGGCGGGGCAGGCAGGAGGGGGCAAGGATGGTGGCGGGGCGAGGCTGAGAGCAGGCTTGCTCTGGGGGTGTGAGGCAGGACTGTGGTGAGGGCTCCTCCCTTAAAGGCCCTGTCCCAGGGCCCTGCCCCTCACCTGCTTGTCTCCCGCGTCCTTGTCCGTCTCCTGTGCCCACACGGTGCTGGGGAAACCCCTGCTCAGCCTGGTCGCAGTTAGACGGGGCTTGGCTAGAACTTGGGGTTAAGTGACAGAACACCCCACGAAACTGGCCCAAATGACGGGGAAATGCCACTGACACCCCAGGCTTCGGGTGCGGCTGCTCCAGGCAGTCCAGCAAGTCTTTCCCCCCGGGTCCCGGACATGGCGCCGCGCTCAGGGTGCCCATGTGAGGCACCGGCTCACTCCGCTCAGGTCTGAGCACAAGTGCAGCTGGGAGGGCCTCTCTCCCAGTGTCACCTGGGGTCCCAGGCCTACCCCGGCTCCTCCTGAGCTTCTGGGACCAGTGGGAAGAAGGGCTGCCAGGGATGGGAGGGTGACCAGACCAGGAGAGGTGCCAGCTGCCACCACAGGCCTCGAGGTGACGAGACGGGCTTGTCCCCTTCCTCCAGGCAGGGCACGTGGCCCCGTCCCACCTTGTACTCCCAGCCGACAGCACCGCACAGACCGGGGACGGGCGGGTGCAGCCTGGTGCTGTCCCGGTCCAGGACTCCAGGCCTGCGGGTGGGCAGGACGGGGTGGGGGGCACAGGGTGAAGGCGTGGGTGACGGGACGCCCACCTCACAGGAGCAGTGCAGGCCCCCGGGCAGGCCTTCTGGCCAGCCTGTCCGATGTGTCCAGCCTGCATGGCTTCCCCCCCCCGCTTGTCCGATGGGCCCAGCCTGCATGGCTTCCCCAGAAGGCCACTGCCGGCCGTGGCAGCACCCCGGCAGCCGTGTTCGCTGGCAGGCTCAGTGGGGAGGAGCCAGCACCTCGGGTGCACGGTTTGCAGTCACAGCAGCCGCCGTGTTTCCGGACAGAAT
>NW_006207351.1:1435594-1435967 GCF_000334495.1 Tupaia belangeri chinensis | reverse complement strand
TATTCTCAATGTTTGTGTTTCACGGCAGTGCTCTTCCAGGGCCCTGTGATCCGTCTCACTCTCCGTAGGCATGTGTAGGTCTGAACGCCTAGAGAAAAGTCTAGAAGGATGCACTCCAGACAGATGGCAGCTGTCAGCTCTGCAGAGGCGGAGTGGGGTGAGGGTCGGGGACCAGAGTCCTTGCTAGCTGGGCAGTCAGGGATTTTCTCTAAAACGTACCATTTCTGACCCGAGAAGAGAAAAGGCAGTTCTGGGCATGAAGGGTGCGGACGCTGCGGCTCCCTGCGGGGAGCTCACCCCTGCTCCCCCTGTGAGGGCCAGGACGTGCAGGCCTGCTGAGTCACGGGCTGCAGGGGCAGAGTGCTCTGTGGGG
>NW_006207351.1:1433106-1434707 GCF_000334495.1 Tupaia belangeri chinensis | reverse complement strand
ACCCCCGAGTGCCGCCCCCAGAAGCCCCCTGCCGGCCTTGGCAGCACCCCGGCAGCCGTGTTCGCTGGCAGGCTCAGTGGGGAGGAGCCAGCACCTCGGGTGCACGGTTTGCAGTCACAGCAGCAGCCGTGTTTCCGGACAGAATATTTCACATTGAAAGAAAATACCACGCCAGTACTAGCGTGGGCCGGCGGAAGGGGGAGCTGCCGGCTGCAGCACGAGGGGCCAGTTCACCTGCTTCCAGCCTGCAGCCCGGAGGCATATTCTCAATGTTTGTGTTTCACGGCAGTGCTCTTCCAGGGCCCTGTGATCCGTCTCACTCTCCGTAGGCATGTGTAGGTCTGAACGCCTAGAGAAAAGTCTAGAAGGATGCACTCCAGACAGATGGCAGCTGTCAGCTCTGCAGAGGCGGAGTGGGGTGAGGGTCGGGGGCGGCCAAGGGCACTTGACTTTCTGTGGAGACCAGATTCCTTGCTAGCTGTGCAGTCAGGGATTTTCTCTAAAACGTACCATTTCTGACCCGAGAAGAGAAAAGGCAGTTCTGGGCATGAAGGGTGCGGACGCTGCGGCTCCCTGCGGGGAGCTCACCCCTGCTCCCCCTGTGAGGGCCAGGACGTGCAGGCCTGCTGAGTCACGGGCTGCAGGGGCAGAGTGCTCTGTGGGAACACCTGCCAGCCGCAGGGGAGGGGAGTCCTGGACCCCCAGCGTTCTGGACCCTCCTAGCAGCCTTGTCCTTCTCTCCTTCACAATTGGGGTGCTGCCAGCCCATGCTGTGAGGGGCGTATGCGCGTTTCCAGGACCCCTGGGAGTGACTGCTAGGCTCTGCTCTGCCCAGCCCTGGTCTGCAGGGGTGCAGGGTGGGCGATCCTGCCACCCCAGGGCTGCCCAACACCCCCTCCTGCCTCCAGTGTCTGGCCATTAGAAGCCCGGGGAAGGCCATGCTCCAGCCGCAGGCCTGCAGGACCACTCCTGACTGGACCCCCTGGGCTTCCCTGCCAAGTGGACCACAGAGCTGCCCCTCCAAAGTGGTGGCAGGGCTTAGAGTGTGACAGCCTCACCTGGGCTCACACTTGCACACGTGGGCACACCCCTCCACTGAGCCTCTTAGACACCCTGTCACCTTCCCAGGGGCTGGACCTGTGCTTCTCCTGTCGGAGACCTGCCGGGATCTCAGCTCCGCGACTCGAGGGGCCTCCCTGGGGCTGGCCCAGTGCTGGACGTCGGATGTCAGAAATAAGCCACCATGACCGGGCGCGGTGACGGGGCAGTCCGACCACCGTGACCGGGCGCAGAGACGGGGCAGTCCGACCACCGTGACCAGGCGTGGTGGCCGGGCAGTCCGACCACTGTGACCACAGCGCAGCAGCATTTTGATGTAAAAGCTCGTGGAACACCAGGGAGAAGGGAGAGGCGGGCTGAGTGTGCGGGAGTGTGGACACTCCTCTGGGGGAGAGGCGGGCTGCGTGTGCGGGAGTGTGGACACTCCTCTGGGGGAGAGGCGGGCTGAACCGTGTGGCCTCAGCCCGGGAGATGGAGCGTGGGAGATAACCCTCCAGGACGGGGGGCAGGGATGGCCCTGCCGGGCTCCCGAAGCGCCGGGC
>NW_006207351.1:1419682-1432954 GCF_000334495.1 Tupaia belangeri chinensis | reverse complement strand
CGGGCTGCGGGGTCGGGAGTGTGGACACTCGTCTGGGTGAGAGGCGGGCTGAACCGTGTGGCCTCAGCCCGGGAGATGGAGCGTGGGAGATAACCCTCCAGGACGGGGGGCAGGGATGGCCCTGCCGGACTCCTGAAGCGCAGGCCCCACCTGGGCCGCTCCCCCCGCCGCGCCTCTGCCACACTGGCCTCCAGGTACTGCCGAGGGCCAGTCCGTCCTCCCCCTTCCTTGGCTCCCCTGCCCTGCTCTTCCTGGTCCTCACTGCCAGGCAGTCACGCTCTCCCCTGCTGCCGTCTCCTGCCCCTTTGGGATGCAGCCCTGGTGAGGGTGGTGCTTTGCTCGCCTCCCACTGTGCGCCGAGCACGTGGGCCCGCTCGGGGTGTCTGAGAGGGCAGGAAGGAACGGGCGCCCGACTAGAGCAGGAGTTCCCCCGCCCCGGCCGCCTCCTCCTCGGGCCTACCCGGCGCCAGCAGCAGCCCCGTGCCATGAGCCCCGCGCCGGCAGCGAGGCGGGGCCGCCCGAAGTCACGGTAGCACCGTGGGACTCCCTCGGGGCGGTGGCAAGGCCTCCCAGAGGCCGGGAGCTCCGCGGTGCGCATGCCCCCGTGCCAAAGGCCGAGAGGCCACCCGGAGAGCCCGGAGAGCGGAGTCCGGCAGGCTGGTAGGCTGCATTTCGGCAACACATTTCCAGGTTTTCAGCGCGGGCCGGCGTCGCGCTCAGCCGGGCCGACACTGCAGCGAGGCGCCGGGGCGCCGGCGCTTGATGCCGCAGTTGCCATAGCGACGAGCTGCTCGGCGATTGGTCCAGCGCGGCCGCACTACGTTGCTCCTGGGGTGGGGGGGCCTCCGCGGGCCCGCCCCTCCCCCGGATGCTGCGAGAGCAAACGGGCGCAGCTCCCCACCCCCTCCTCCGTGCAGCGCCCGTCACCTCGGATGCGCGCGACGGAAAAATCCCGAGGTGGTCCCAGGTAGCAGCGAGGCAGACGCCCCCGCCCGACCTGGCCACCATGGTGACTCCACCTGCGCGCAGGCGCCCGGGCATCGCGTGAGCTCGGCGTGGCAGGGGCCCGCTGCTGCTGCCGCCGCCCCCCACCTGCTCCTGCACCTGCCTCCCTGGAGGAGCCTGCCACCCCCGGGAATGTGACTCGCCCTTAAATTAATTTTACCCACTTCCACTTGCGGCTGAGCATCCTGCCTGCTCTCGCCACAGTAGGCACCCCCGCTGGAGAGGGAGCGAGGGAGACGGACTCAGGATGGCTTGCAGAAGGCGCTATTTGTGAGTATGCGTGGCTGGCGGGTGCCTGAACTGGTGGCCAGGGTTTCCGCAGAGGGGGCTGGAGTGGAGGCCCGGCAGGGGAGGCCTGGCTGCTGTGCTGGCGCAGCTGTGCCCGGGCTGCAGGGGGCCGCCGGGGCTGTGGGGCTGCTTGGACTCGGGGGCTCCAGCTGCAGGGCTGTGGCCGGCCTGGGGATGCCTGCGGCCCCTGCAGCAGAGGTGTTTGTGGGTGCTGAGATGGGAAGGGGCTGTTAGTCAGCAGGTCTGCCTCAGGCCCAGTCCCCGCAGGCCCTCAGACGCGGCTGCCTGGGGCGTTCGAGGCAGCCCCAGCGTGTTTGGGAGCAGTCCTGTCCAGCCATGGCCAGAGGAAGGTCGCAGGGCAGGCTGGGCCGTGGCAGAGTCCACGTCCGCCCAGAAGGGAGGGCCGGCCAGCCTGTGCGCAGGGGCATTGGTGCCCAGCGGTGCTGCCAGGTGTCCTGGGGGCCAGCCGCAGAGCGCCTGTCTGCTGGGCCTGCCGCCAGGGGCAGCGGCTGTCAGTCCACACGCAGTGACATCACGGCGGGGTATTTATGGAAACGAAGCTTGTGCTCCTTAAGCCAGGCTTCCCGGGGGCAGGGGTGAGTGCCAGCCTCCCGCACGCTCCGGGCTCGGCCAGGCTGTCCCGGGAGCACCCTTTGCCCCCCTCCTGCCCCTCAGCCATGCGAGTCAAGGCTGCACCTGGCTGGGCCACGTGCCCTGTGCCCTGTGGCCGGCAGGCGGTGGTGAGTGCCAGGGAGCAGCGCTGGCCCAGACTGGGGACTGAGAGGGAGGCTCGCAGCAGTAGCTGGGGGGAGGGGGGCCTCAGGGGGCCCAGGCGCTGCAGCCCTGTGGCCAGCCAGGGTCTGGGGCACTCCTGGCTGGAGGCAGTGCCTCCCGTCCCCACCGGGGGCCGCCCTCTGCCGCGGAGCGGGAGCAAAGTAAACAGGCAGGCAGCTGCGTCAGCACCCGCTCTGGCCCCTGGAAGTGCTTCCCTGCCGGCCCACCTGCTTACTCCGCGCGGCTGGGGTCCCTTCCACGGGAGCACGGCTGGGGTCCCTTCCACGGGAGCAGGTACACGGGTTCTCACTCCCTGGCGAGGCCCGGGCTGTGGTTTTGGAAACACGGAGTAAACCCTCCTGCTGAGCGGCCGTGGGACCCGGTCCTCCCGCCGCCCCTGCCTGCCGGCCCTCTGCCAGGGCCCGGGGGGTCAGTGCACTGGCCTGGGTAGTGGTGGCCGGGCTCCACACCGGCGTCCCTTGAGCAGATCTCAGCACAGTGTCCTGGCCAGCGTGGGCCTGCCATGGCCCTGGGTGTGTCACACCGTCCCCGTTTCCCAGTGGCCTGGTGTCCCCGGAAGCGGGCCCTCCCCACGGCATTGCCTAAGTCCACGCAGACGCGATCTTGCCGGGGACCAGGTTACCACAGACTCCAGGCACTTCCCCACAGAGCCTGGCTCAACCCGCCGGGCCCAGAGAGCTTGGACGCACGGCTCTGGCAGGGTGCCGGGGAGAGGGCTGGGCCTGCAGGGCTCTGTGTCCCTCCTGCTTCCTCCTGCCCCGGCCACCCTGGCCTGGACACCACCACCACCCGCGTGGTGCCTCCACACCTATCGGCCCAGGATTTAGGGAGACCGAGAGCAGCTGGTCTGTGCGTGGCCGGTGCCTGTCTTCACAGAAGGAAGCTGAGCCCCAGAGCGGCCTTCTCGAGTCTCTGCAGGAGGCCGCGTTTGCTCCTCGGGAGGGTGAGGGTCCCCAGGACCTGCTGCGGCGTGTGGAGAGATGGGCCCGAGTGTCCCCGGGCATTCGAGGCCACGCACTGCTGCCCACACCCAGGCACCCTGTTTGGCATCAGACTTTCTCGTGGGCCGGCCCCTAGGCACAGTGGTTGCGTGTGCACCTCCAAACCCCGATGGGGAGGCCCTGACCACGGCATCCCTGTGCCCGGACGGCTTCCTCTCCCGGCCAGCACTTGTGCCGGTAGCTGGAAACACCCCCTGGCAGCCCCTGGCTCCTCTGACTGCCGTGGGGAGAAGTGCTGCGAGTCCCTCCCACTTGGCACCAGGAAACCGAGGCTCAGCGGGGTAGGGAGTAGACTGGGACCACACGGCAGTCCCTGCTGTCCGCCTGGCAATGGCGTCCCTCCCCTGCATGCCACATGTCAGACCTGGACAGACTCTCCTCAGCGACCCTGGGAGTGGCGTGACCAGGACAGCCCCCACCCCCGCCATCCCTGCCCCCAGCCCTACTTCCTGCCCCCTCTGGGCCCCACGTGGCCCCAGCAGATCTGGACCTGTGACCACAAGGACTACAGGCCTGGCAGGGGCCGGCTCGCTCATGGGGGCAGCGTGAGGGGCAGAGGGCGCCCCGAAGGTGGGGGGTGTCTGGGTGGCTCATGGGGGCAGCGTGGGGGGTTGTCAATGTCCCGAGGGGCCTCTGGAGTGGGCTCCTTCTCAGACCTGTGCGACCAGGGCCGTCACTGTCCTTACTCGGCGTGCCCTGCCGAAGGCCCACCCTACGGACTCACTGCAGGTGCCGCCGCTGCACAGGCAGCCTGTCCTCAAGGCATGGCCGTCCTGTCACGTGACCCAGGAAGTGGGCTGGGGGGCCTGCAGGGCAGAGTGTGGGAGGTGTGGCAGCTGCCTCCCCCCTCCCAGGCCGGCTTGCTCACTGCCCACTGCCCACTGCCTGAAATCGCGCCGCCCCTCTCCCCCGCCTTCCAGGCTGAGCTCCGACCACCCGGTCTCAAGCTACAGACCCCACCCGCCCTGCCGCTGCGTCTTCCGCAAGTGTCGCTGCTGCCTCCACAGCTGGGCAGAGGTGCTGACCGCATGTGAGCTGCTGCTGCCAGCAGTGCCCAGAAAGGGGCTGGGCACGTAGTGGGTGCTCAGGAAGTCCCGGTTGGGTGGCTGAATTACGGATCACGTGTCAGGCGCCGCCCCAAGCAATCCCAGAGCTGAGTCGGACACGGCCTCAGGAGCCGGCAGCCCGCGGGGGCCGGGCGTGGGCCAGCCTTGTCAAGACAGAGCGCTGGGGTCAGGGTGGAAACAGGGGCGTGTGGCCCACAGCAGGTGCTCATGGGGTGGCCATGGGGCTTGCCAGGGGCCAGGCCGGGGAAGCCACCAGGTGCAGGCATCAGGCCACCAGGCTGAGCATTGGCAGGTGTGACCCGGTGACCTGGGAAGGCCATGCCACTGAGTCACGGAGAGTCTGCTGGAGCCACCTCCCACTAGGGACCTGGCCCTGGTCCCAGCAAGGATGCGAGTGGGGGTGTGTGGGCCCCAGGGCAGGGTCTTTCCCAGAGGCAGGACCCTGGGAGCTATGGATGGGCTCTGAGCAAGGGCCAGGGCCACATCACTGGACTGCAGGGGGGTCAGCAGGGGCCAGGCAGTGAGGTCAGGAGAGCCCTCCACTTCCCCAGGACCCCAGCCAGGCACAGAGTGGTCACCCCGCTGGGATGGTCAGGGACCTGCAGGGCTGGTGGGAGGGGCCTGCCCGGGAAGAGTGGGTGGCCGCCGCGTGCTGAGGGCCAGGCCTGCAGGGTCCTTGTCCCCATCCTGCCCTGGACACTGACCGTCCTCTGGGGTGGCAGGGGGGCAGAGCATGGACCTTACAGGCGGGGCCAGAAACGGAGGCTCGGCCCTACTGACTTGCTCACGCTCACGCAGTGGCTGGCTGCCCTTCCTGCCGGGCGGGTTCGCGACCACTGCTGGAAGTGCAGCTGTGAGACCCGGTCAGCACCGCCGCGCATGCCCAGGAGGGGGTCGGGCAGATCCTCCCAGAACTCGGAGAGGCTGAAGCTGTCCGCCAGGGTCCCGCAGTGAGGAACTGCCGTGGCTGGTGGGATTGGACAGGTCCACAGCAGAGGCCACTCCGGGCCCACCAGAGCCCATGGCCTGCAGCTGGGCCGGGCAGTCCTGTGGGCCTCTTTACCGGCAGCTGCCCACGGCGGGAGAGCCCTAGCAGTGGGGAGCTGCTATGCAGGACCTCGGGTGTGTGCCGGCTAGGGTGGGGCTCGCAGCCCGGAGCTGCCACGTGTGTTACGGGAAATTTGTGAGAGAGGGAGGACGGGGGGTCCCCGGCCAGGACCTGCCTCAGCTCAACGTGAACCTCAGAATGCGTTCTGCCTGACCATGTGTGCGCTGTCTCCAGGAGGGCAGCGAGGACAGCTCAGCTTGGTGCTCTGCCGAGAGCTGTCAGATTCGGGGCTTTGTCACCCAGGGCAGCATCCCTCGCAGATCCACGTCACCAGGAAACCCACGTCCACCTGGGGTGGCAGCCACTGGCCCAGCTGAGGTTGGCGACTTTGTACCATGCCCCGTGGACACCCCGACGGTGAACCCGGGTACCCGTTCCTTCAGGGCAAACGGCTGCTTGTTTACCCACAGCGCCGGCCTCGCACCCTCCTGACTGCGTGCGCGTGCTCGGGGGCTCCTGCCACTCGTAAGTGCTGTCCAGAGCAGAGCCAGGTGCGTCTGGTTCTATGCAGGGGCAACACGTGTGTCGGTTCTGCACACAGCTACCGGCAAAGCAGGACAGTGGCGGCACGTGGCGTCCTGTGGGGTGTCCTTAGCGTGGAGGAGAGTGGACTGTACCATCTGTGCTTGACTCGACAACTGCTGGAGACACTACAATATCAAATAAGTTTAATTTAGCAAAAGAGGGGGGCTGGGAAACAGGCCCACCTGGGGGTCCTCCCCGAGCACGGGGCACACGCGCGTGTTCCTGGACCTGGGCCAGCTGAGAGTGCGGTGCGTCGCGGCCTGAAGACCCCATGGGAAGCCTGTCTCCCCCTCCCTCCCTCCCTCTGTGTCATAGAAGAAACAAACTTAAAAAGGTGCAGGTCTTGGGTGTGACGGGCTGAGACCCCTGGCATCCGTGGGACAGAGGACAACCAGCAGAGGGGCTCTGTGGTCCCCAGCCTCTGCTGCCCTCCCCGCCCCTCCCTGGCAGCCGAGCCACCTCCCCCACCCCACCAGGGGCTCAGGCACAGCCCCCAGAAGGCTGCACGGGGACCCTGCCGCCAGCAGGCCACGGCGTTGTCAGCCTACTGCCACAGCAGGTCCCATCCACTCTCCCTCCACGGCCCTGCTCCCCTGGGCCGAGGCCTGCCCTGCCCACTCTGCCCCCTGCCCCTGCCCTGCCGAGCGCTGCAGACCCTGGGGATGGCACCGGAGGCACACTCATCTCCGGCCTCTGCCCTCATAGGAGGCAGCTGGGACAGGGACACACAGCATGCCGTCCATGCTGCCATGCATTTCACAGAAGTAGCACAGCCCACGAGAGCCAGAGGTCGAGGGAGACAAGTGCTTCTAACGATCCGGTCGTTCTGGCATCGACTGTGTGAGTCAGTTGCTGGCAAATCGACCTGTCCCCTGGAGGGGGCAGGGCGTGCCCTGAGGCTGGGCAGCGTGGAAGCTGCGACCAAGGTGTGGCGTGGGTGGGGCCTGGCCGGCTGGCCTCCACTGCCCAGCCATTGGCCCTGGCCTTCCCTCCTCTCTCCACTCCCAGTCGTGCCCGTCCCCTGTCCCCATGGCCTGGTCTCCAAGGATGAGGTCCAGGGACCAGCAGTTAGCGTAATGGCTATATCGCTGGACTCCCATGTAGTTGACCGCGGTTCGAGTCCCTGACCCAGTGACTTAAACTCACGCTGGGCGCGTGTGCGTGTGTGCCCAAGATCCCGAGAGGAGAATGGAGTGGTGTGACCAAGGACGAGGTCCGGTCGGCGCAGCCCAGCCCAGCGGAAGGCCTACCTGCAGGGCAGTTGCAGCTCCGCGGACCCCACTGCTTGGCTCCTGGCCTGGAGGGAGGAGCACCCCAGCCTCGGTTTGGGGATGACGAGGGGACTGGCAGGGTTCGATTGCACTGGCCCTGCTACCAGTACGGCTCATATCTGGTCCATCCTGAAAGAGCCCCTCGGCCACCCCCTGCCCGGCATCTCCAGATCTACTGTCTGGTCAGAGCCCAGCAGACCAGTGACCAAGAAATGGTACAATTGAGGCCTTTTCCTGTACCTCCCGCCACCCCCGAGCGGCTTGGGCAGAATGCTGTGTGTCTAGGGGCAGATGCTGGACCTCTCTGAGCCTGTTTCCCTTCCTATGAAATGAGGCCAGCAGCTCCAGCCTGCGGTGAGGTCGGAAGCTCAGGGTGGTCTGTGGCCCTCGGGTGTTACTCCACTCCCCTCCCCACCGCACAGGGCGGGCTGCAGGGCAGCTGGGGCCTATGAAGCCTGGCCGTCTGGGAGGGCGAGGGGCCTGGGTCCAGGCGTTTGTGTGTCAGGTCCTCGCGTCCTCAGGCTGCACACACTAGAATGCGGCTGCTGCCAGCATGGGGGAATCCAGGCCCCATGCTTGGGTGCCCCGTCCTGGCCTTCCCCAGGAGGAGTCCGTGCAGCAGCCTCTGTCTGCGGTCAGCCCTGGGTTCAGCGCCTTTCCAACAGGACACCATCGCTGTGGCCAGAGGAGCCAGTGCCGACTGCCCGGTCCCTGTCAGGGCCCCTGAGTCAGCCTCACCGAGCAAGGACTGCCTGGGAGTTCGGGTCGGGCTAGTGCATGCAGGAGAGTTGCAGGGGGTAAGCGGAGGCTGGGGGATGGCCCGGGGGTTGCGTGGATTGCCGGGCAGCCTGGCCAGCTCTGCGCGGGTCTGGGCCAGCTGTCAGCCTTGCTCCTAGTGGCCAGAGACCCAGAGCCAGGCGCAGGTCCAGGACCCCGTCAAGGGTCCACGGTGCCAAGGCGGGGCTGCGGGGCCTGGGCGGGGCTGCGAGGATCAGAGCTGGGCTGCGGGCCGCGCCGGGGCGGGGCCAGGACGGGGTCGGGGCGGAGCCAGGGCGGAGCCGGGCAGGCGCGGGGCGGGGCCGCGGGCCAGGGCGGGGCTACAGGGGCCGCGGACATATTTTGGAAAGTGTATTTGTAAACCCGCCTGAGGTGTGGTAGTTAGCCAGGAGAGCTCACGGCCTGTCCCAGGTCGACTTCCGACCCTTACCCCAGCTCCTCCAGGCAGGGAGCCCCTGAGGACGACCAGGTGGGGCTGAGGCAGTGTCCTGTACCAGTGCTGTCTCCAGTCCCATCTGTCACAAGGCCCTTCCAGGCATCATAGCGCCAGGGGAGGAGGCTCGTGTGGGATACCGGGGAGCAGCCGGGCGAGGGAGGGGCCCAGGCACACGTGGCCTGTGCGTGGGTGTGGACGTGGCCTGGGATAGGGTCCAGGCCTAACGTGGAACAAGGGTCAAGGAGGCACAGGGAGGCACCACTGGGGGAGACTGTGTCCGAGGCTGGTCGGCCTCCACTCCAGCCTCACCTGCTGCACCCGCCTGCCTGGAGCCCACACTCAGGCCTGGGCTGGCCGCTCTCCCTAGGGACTTTCTGGACCATTCCGTGGGGGTAGCCTCGGTCCCCGCCTTCCCGAGTCTCCGGCTCTCCTGGGCAGCAGAAGTGCCCTGGCTGTGTCCTCCTTCGCCTGCCCCTCCGGCCCGGGGTAGGGCCGGGTCAGTCGTGCTCGCAGTGGGTCCCCCGTGCTCTGTGGACAGGCTCAGGCCACGTTTCCATGGGGACTGATGGCGGGGAGCAGGAGGACGCTCTGAGGCTGTCTCTCACAGGAAGGTCCCGGTTCACACCCGCAGACCCACAGAGGCCCCTGATCTAGGGCTGGCTGGTGCCGGGGGTGCAGCACGGCGCTGGTGCTCAGGTGGGGTGCCTCTTTCTCTCTCTTGCTCATGAAAAAATAAGCTTTTAAAACAGAAGCCCCACCCCAGGGTGCAGGGTGTGTGAGGCCACGCTCTTGGGCCTGCTATGGGCCCGTGCGTGGGGGCCAGTGAGCTGGTTAGGGTTGTCCGGGCTAACCGTGGCCCTGTCTTAGCATGGTTAGGAATCGCTTCTCTAGACAAGATCCTGATGGTGCAGGTGGGACGCTGAGGCACAGAGAGGGACTGGATGCACTCTAGTGCCCTCCCAGGACCCCAGGAGCCCAGGCCCCCGCCTCACTGCCCTGGGCTCCCTCTCCATGTCTCTGTCCAGGGAGGCCTCACGGAAACACATCACACCCATGCCCCATGCTGGGAGTTTTCCAGACTGGACCTGAAGCCCTGGGCAGAGCAGGACACGGGGGTGTGGAAGCCAGCCTAGGGACAGTCGCCTCACTGTGCCCAGCCACGGGCCCTGGGCCAGTGTGGACGTGGCCTGGGGACAACCAGGTGGGGCTGAGCCGGGGCAGGAAGGCCGGGGAGGGTGCAGGGGCCTCCTCAGTGGCTGGGTGTGGGCAGGATAGACGGTGAGTCAGAATCGCAGCTCCTCAGAGCTGTCTGGTCGGTGGGGTGCCACCACCATCACCCCGCAGCCTCCTTGTAAGGCAGGAGAGCCCAGTTCCCAGATGAGGAAACCGAGGGCAGGCAGGGTCACCTGGCTCAGGAGACCGGTGCTGGGACCCAGTGCTGGAGCCTGCTGTGCAGGGGAGCTGATGGCAGCCCCGTAGGGGCGAGGGGCAAAGCCCAGGATGCTGGTGTGGGCAGGGGCTCTGCAGGTGCAAGTGTCTGACCCCCAGAGAGGACGGCTGCTGGCCCCATGCTCTGAGCAGGACAGGCAGCGCGGTGGAAGGTGGGCCTAAGGGCCAGCCCTCGCCGGTTCTGTTTTTCTCTCGGGCACCTGGCAGAGGAATCGGGGACCAGGCCCACTGCCTCCCGTGTGTGCCCACCTGAGCGGCCCCACACGTGCCAGCCTGCAACGCGGCCGTGTGTGCTCTGCCTGGAACATGGCCCGCTTGCCCGCCTGTGCCATGGGCCACGTGTGCCCACCTGAAATGGCTCAGAGCTCAGTGATGGGACACGGGCCTGGCCCAAGCAGGTGCAGAGTGGAGTGGCGCCCACCACCTCCTCCCTCGTCTGCAGTTCTCCCCAAACAGAGAAACCTCAGAGCCCTCCAAATGGCTGGCACCCACCGTCACTGTAGCAGGAGCGTGTTGGGCCAGGCTTTCTGGCTGGCCTCCGTGTCCCGGAGCCAGGAAACATCCCTGCCCTGTGCCCCAGTGGTTCCAGGAATGGCCCCACAGGGAGACCACAGAGCCACTGTTGACGCCTCTCCCTCAGCCCTGCTGACCACGGCGGGCGGGAGGGACGGCGCCTGGCCCCATGGGCCTCTGGCAGAGCAGGCGTAGCCAGGTCCAGGCGGCCAGAGAGGCGGTGCGGGCAGGGGCGAGGGCCGTCACAGAGCGGGGCGTGCTTCTCTGTAGCTGAAAATACCCCGCACAGGCCCACACCGAGGAAGGCCCGGCCTGAAAATGTGCCCGCCGTGAAGGCCGGCGCCCTGGGGAGCGGGGCCGTGGCGCTCACTCCCCTGCGACAGGCTCTCCTGGACACCGATGCCCGAGTCTGCGCTGTTGGTGAGAGGCTGTGGGAGTACGGCCCAGGGTCGGGCCTCCAGCCCTCTGGAAGCCTGGGTGTGTGTCTCCTTTTCCTTTCCCCACGGGGGACCGCAGGTGTGCACGCTTCACAGTGAGACAGGCCACCCTCTGTGGGCTCACCCCGGCCCCCTTGGGCCCTCCGGCCCTTCGGCTCTCCAGCCTGGTGTGTCCCAGGCTTACGGGCCGGGGACTCGGACATGGGGTGGAGGGGGCGGGCTGCCCTGAGCAGTGCGTGACTGCTGTGCCGTGGAGCCAGCCCCCGTGTTTCCGTGAAGCCCCTGTGTCTCCCGGCAGGGTAAGAACACTGTCTGCTCCGCCGCTAAGCAGGGGAAACCGAGCCAGAGAGAGGGCGGTTCCCTGAGGCCGCAGCTGCCCTGAGCAGTTGGCCGCCAGCTCCTTCCCGAGGCCCGGGGTCTGCCGCGGCAGTTTGGGGCGGGGTGGCTGTAGTTTTACGGCAGTCTTCCACCACGGGGGGTTGAGAGGCGTGCAGGAAGCAGGCTGAGCCGAGTCTGCTTGGGCCCCTGTGCAGCCCTTCACGCACACACCTCCTGAGACCTCCTGGGAGCCCCTCGCATACACGCATACACCGACAGGGTCAGCTGCAGATATGCAGGAAGCCGCTCCCAGCCCCCTGCCCTGGCCACAGGTCACACCCAGCCCCAGCAGGCCCTCCAGGGCAGCCCGCCCCAGGAGCCCACCTCTGGCTTCCTGCGGCTGGAACTTTGCATCAGTGGTCCGTGCTTGCGTGTGGAAGGTGAGCCAGGGAGCGGCCGGGGGAAGCCGAGGGTTCTGCAAACAGAGAGGAAGCTGCCCCCCTGAAGGCCGATTTGCAGAAAGGGCTGTCCTGGGGCAGTCTTGTCCAGGGTGGCAAGGCCAGAGCGCCGCCAGCTGACCCAAGCTCGGTGTCCATGAGCCGGGCCCAGGGCCCCCCAAGATCTGGGTAGGGGACCTGGAGCCCTCCCAGGGGTGGACAGAGCTCTGGACTCAGGGCTGTAGCCCTCCAGGAAGGCCTGGTTCCCCGAGCTCCTTATGGTACCCCCAGAGCCCAGCTCCTCACACCGCAAATGAAGGGTCCCGTGGACGGGTCAGAAGCTGTGCTCACACAGAACGGAGTGCTCGGGGCTGGCGTGTGCGTGTGCGTGTGCGTGGCATCTGCAGGTGTACGTCAACGTGCCACTCTGTGATACGTGGCATGTTGAATAGCGCCCCGTGTGAGTCCTAGCTGTCGTTCGTGAAACTCACTGGCCCTGGCAGTGTTCCAAGTCTTCAGCCCCACGGCTCCAGGGCCTCGTGGCTAGAGAGCTGGATCCCACATGGCCAACCACGCAGTTCAAGTCCTCGCCCTAGAAGCCTGGAAACACTCTGAGCACATGTGCATGTATGCCCCAAGTCCTGACGGAGGGAGAGGTGGAGGAGAAGGGGTTATGGTGCGACCACACTCCACTGGGGCGTGCTCTCGCCCTCGCCCTCGCCCTCTCCTCCTCTCTCTGGCAACCGCACATGCCCTCTGGCAAATTTTTTAAAAACGTTTTAACTTGTTTAATCAGCTGGAAACTCTACAGGTGAGGAAAGTGAATGGCACAGAGAGGTTCGGTAACTTGCCCACGGCCACACAGCTAGTGCCGGCACAGCTGGGATTTGAACCTAGTCCTTGGCTCTGGAGCTCAGGGCGTCGCCTTCAGTGTGCGCCCTCATGTGCAGCAACAGCACAGACCACATGCGTGCACACGGTGGCACCGGCTGTCCTCCGTGGGCGGTAGCATTTCTCCTCAGAAGCCCCGAGGCGGGCGCTCTGGGTACCGCCCCAGGTTCCCGGTGAGGAGCCGGGGCCTGGCGAGGCTCTGCGGCCTTCTGTGCTCCCTGGGCCGACTGCGTGCCCTCGCCCAGCCGGGCCCTCTGCCCGGCCTGTGCCTTCCCTGTTGGCGCTGGGCTGGGACTGGGGGGTGTGCGAGGAGGTGGCTGGGACCGTGGCGTGGTCCGGCTGAGGGAGGTCTCCATTCAGAACCGTCCTCCCTGGGCCGGCTGGGACACTGGGACAGTGGGGTGGGGACCACCAAGATGCTCAGGCCAAGGCGTCCCTGGGGTGGGCGGACGTACATGGGCGGAGTGGAGAGCCCAGCCAGGCCGTGTGTGACCACGAGGCACGTCCTACCCGTCCTCACTGTAGACGGGGGACCGCACTCCCTGGGTGGGCAATCCGTGCACGGTTCAGTCCCTGGACCATGTGGCACCACGTGGCAGGGTCGCCGGCCTCCTGCCCGGGGCCGTGAGCTGAGTGAGCTCATACCCGTGTGGTACGGGTACAGCTGTTCAAAAGGCCTCCATTATCACCGGAGTGGGAGAAGCGAGAGTGGAAGGAGGGAGAGAAGGAAGGAAAAGAAAAGAGCCTTCTGGGGTGGGGTGAGGTCGGCAGTCAGAGAAAGCTGCAACGGGGCTGACATCTGAAGGGGTTTTGAAGGATGAATAGAGTGTGCTACTGGATAGAGTCAGGAGCGCAGTCTGCATTTGGGGCCCCCTGAGCAGCTGTGCAGGGGAAGAGGCTGGAGGAGGAAGCATGTGGAAAAAGCCCCCGGCCTGAGCATGCTCCCGCAGCCGG
>NW_006207351.1:1417335-1419626 GCF_000334495.1 Tupaia belangeri chinensis | reverse complement strand
CGGCCTGGGCACTGTGCCTCAGAGGCAGGAAGCCTAGCCCCGCTGTGTCGAGTCTCGTCTAGTGCTGGTGTACTCTCCTGTGGCGTGTCTGCAGGGGCGGCCAGGGGCACTGGGAGGTCCTCTTGCCAGACTCGGGGTTTCCTAAGGCTGTGCCCTTCTCCCACCCAGCTCCCCTGGCCTACCTGCCTCACTGCCATTCCTGCGTGGAAAGCCTGCTGCCCCAAGGGGCACGGGCCGCGGACTGTCCTGGGACAGCCAAGGACGTCTGACCCCGTCCTCCTCTCTCTTGTGGAGCTTTGGTGAGGCGTTGCTGGGACACAAGAGTGTGCCCCAGGCGGGCCCAGTGCCAGGCAGGGGCATGGATGGTGAGGTGCACTGGGTGGTGGGGGCTGGGCTGGGGGCCGGCGGGCTTGGGGTGAGGCCGCCCGGCCGCGGTGGCAGCGCAGGCAGCTGCAAGGGCCGGAGCAGGCGTCTGGGGCTGGGCCGGGTGGCGCTGGAGAGGTGCAGGCCGAGGCTGTCTCCGGCCGAGTGCCCGGGTGGCAGCACATCGGAGGTCCCCCGACCCCAAGGATGTTCCTGTGGGGTGTGCCACCCGGCAGAGCAGGGCTGGCGTGTCTCGGTGTGCAGCTCACCCAGGCGGGTACCGTTCCTGTCCCCACTCACAGACACAGAAACGGCGCAGAGCAGTGAGGGGTGCCCGAACCCCACTAGTCGGATCTGATCCCGGGGCTGACTCGCAGCCCGCCCCGTTGACACAGCCGGGACCCACAGCTGGCCGAGCCGGACGGAGGCCTGCGTCCTGGGCCTGGGGCTGGGGCAGAGGGTGGGCTGCGGGGCTCTGGGTGCCAGGCCGTGAGGCGGGGCGTGCCGCCCCAGGTCAGGCACACCCAAGTTGAAGTCCCGGCCCTGCCCACGCTCGCCCTCTCTTAGCGCCTCAGTTCTCCATCTGGAGTGGGCGCCAGCTGGACTCGTGCCCCAGGAGTCCTCCGAGTGGGGCCGCGGCCAGCAGGTGTGCGGACCGGAGGGAGGGCAGCTTCTCGCAGACCTTCCGGGACAAAGCACCTGGCTCCTCGTGTACCAGACCTGCCCTGGGGCCAGCACTGGGGCTGAACTGGGGGCCCGAGGGGGCGGGTCCTGGGGGAGCCCAGACTGGCGGGGCACGGGGGGGCCCCGGGCTGGGGGGGCACTGGCGGGGCGCGGGCTGGCGGGGCCTGGGCTGGCGGAGCCTGGGAGGCAGCCCTGCAGGTGTGTGGTGCCTGCTCCTTGGTAACCCTGTCTCACTTTTGGCCCTCAGGAGTTCCCTGGACACCGGAAGCAGCCTCTCCACTGACCGCTACAGGTACTGTCTTGCCTCTGCTCTGCCCGTCTCAGGGACCCCACCGGCCCATGCTGCCCGCCTGCACCCAGTGGGCCCCAAGAGGCCCTGAGGGGAACTTACCCCACCCTCTGTGCTGTGGGTGCCCCGAGAATAACTGCAGCTTGGATGGCCCCCAGGCCATGGCTTAGCACAGACCCCGTGGGTCAGGCTCCAGCTCAGAGTGCCTCGGAGAGCCAAGACGAGCCCTGAGAGCCGTGGCACCGTGGGCACGTGGCCGAGTATGCCAGCAGCCGGTGCCTTTGGCTGGGCATGTGCACTGGGTGGGTGCTCCACCAGAAGTCTCCTGAAGGAGAGTTCTCGTCCTCACAGGACAGGCTGTGTCCTAGGGAGACCTGGGCTAGTGGTGGCCTTGGCCCGGGCGTGGGCTGTCGGGGAGGGCGACCAGTGCCTGGCTGCTGGTCCCCGGCGGGGCAGGCCTAGAGGGCCGGGTCCGGAGCAGCGGGAGAAGGGGGCCGGGCTGCGGCGCTGTCCTGGGGGCCTGGGAGTGGACCAGGGCCTGCACCCACGGCAGGAGTGAGCCGCTGCTGGGGAAGGGCACGGTCCATGAGTCCCAGGCAGGGGAGAGCACAGCTCTGCAGAGCCAAGGGGCCTGGCCTCTGTGAGCAGGGGCTCTGCACAGGCCCAGAGGGGACACGTGAGCGGAGAGCCCCACCCCTGAGACGCCCAGGCCTGGGCCCCACCATCAGGGTGGCCGGAAACACTGCAGGAATGAGCCGCAATAGGGACCAGCTCTGACCCCCTGCGGCCGCGAGACCATGTGGGCCCCGCCCAAGCGTGCACCCAGGCCAGAGGGCCAGCTGTACACACGCGTGTGCAGACTCTCCAGCCACCCATGTACGGTGGAGGTGGTGCTTCCCGGGTTCGCAGTGCTGCCAGCCCTCAGGGCTGCCGGAGGACAGGGCTATTACCGCCT
>NW_006207351.1:1415871-1417206 GCF_000334495.1 Tupaia belangeri chinensis | reverse complement strand
CGCGGCGGGGCTCGCCGTCAGACCCCCGGGGCGGGGCAAGGCAGTGGGCACAGTGGCCACTCTCGGCCCTGGACGCCCGAGACCAGTGCCCGCGCGCTGGGGACGGCTGGGTAGAGCCGAGCCAGAGGGAGCCTCGCGGCTCTGCCCCTCCACGAGCCGACGCTGGAGCACCCTCGTCGTCAGCCCTGTGGCCCCGCAGAGCTGCTGGTCGGTCAGGCAGGGAGATTCTGTCATGTGTGGGCGGTGACGTCTGGGGGGCGGACAAAGCCAGGCCAGGGACTAGAGGGGGAGGGAAGCCAGAAGCAGCGAGGGTGCCCCGGTGGAGAGGGCCGATGCAGAGACCGTGCAGGGGCCAGACCGTGCTTGGGAGGGGCAGAGGGCGGGGCCGAGTGGCCCTGCGTCCTCACCCAGCCCTCACAGCCGGGGCCACTTCTGGTCCCCACAGCAGCCTTGGTCACAGGCAGTGAGCTGTGTTTCTGTCTTGTGGATGAGGGAGACTGAGACCCGAAGCACATTGGTGCCAGACTCGGGTGTACGACTTGGGGCGCCCGCCTGCACCCCAGCACTGCAGGCCTCTGTGCCCACTCGTAGCCTGCACCAGGAGCCTCGGGCCAAGGGCGGAGACAGCCTGGGAGTCAGAGACAAAGGTCCCAGCAGCAGTCGCAGCCTTTCAGAACAGGCCCAGCACTTCCTGTGCCACGGGCGTGAGAGGGGAGCTAATGTCCTTGTCCCCGGGGAGGGGGCGGGGCGGCACTCCAGGCGCTGGCCGGCCGGCCTCGGCAGATGGCCGCAGTCCCCGGCCACAGTCCCTCCCGTCCCGCCCAGCGTCACCAGCCCCTTGTCAGGAGGGCGACCGAGCCCATCCTGGGCCCTCCCAACGTGCTGGTGGCCCGTCCGTCCCTGGCCTCGAGCTCGCCATTGGCTAGGGAGGCCCGGAGGAGGCGTCTAAGGCACCTTCCTGCCCCCACCAGGACGGGGTGGGAGAGAAACCCCCTCGAGACAGCAGCTCCCAGCCTGCGTTCCCGGCCTGCCACACGCGGGGCCGGCTGCTCTCTGGGGTGGGAGCTGTCCGTGCTCTGTGGGGTGCTTAGTGACACCCACATGCCACGAGGTGCCAGCAGCACCCTGTCCGCGTTGTGGCGCCCCAGAGGCTCTCTGTGCTGCCTGTGCCCTGTGGGGAGGGTGGCCGACCCCATAGAGTGCGTTTCTAACCGCAGACGGGAGATTCCCTGGAGACCAGGAGTTTTGCTCCCAGCTTCGCGTAAGGTGGGCCCCGCCTCGGGCCCGCCAGCCCTGGTCACCGGCTGGCCCCGCGCCGGCCAGGGAGACCAGGCT
>NW_006207351.1:1413079-1414417 GCF_000334495.1 Tupaia belangeri chinensis | reverse complement strand
CCGGCCACACGCGGGGCCGGCTGCTCTCTGGGGTGGGAGCTGTCCGTGCTCTGTGGGGTGCTTAGTGACACCCACATGCCACGAGGTGCCAGCAGCACCCTGTCCGCGTTGTGGCGCCCCAGAGGCTCTCTGTGCTGCCTGTGCCCTGTGGGGAGGGTGGCCGACCCCATAGAGTGCGTTTCTAACCGCAGACGGGAGATTCCCTGGAGACCAGGAGTTTTGGCCCCCGCTTCGCGTAAGGTGGGCCCCGCCTCGGGCCCGCCAGCCCCGGCTGCCCCAGCTCAGCACAGGGAGCCCAGCCTCTGTGGCACCAGTGCTGTCTGGCAGTGACGTCCCCTGATGGCGTCACCGGTGGCACCCCCTGGCTGGCAGCTCGCGTGCTCAGCCCACTCCAGGGACGGGGAGAGTGGAGGGCAGTGGGGCCTCCTCTGAGGACAGGTGTGGCACTGCCCGCCAGCGTGACCGCCACTGGGGAGCGCAGTGGTCAGGGAGGAGTGTGCGACCTGCCCCGCAGACCCCTGTAGCTGGGGGAGCTCACACGACACCTCCAGCCCGTGGAAGGCCCTGAGGATGGTGCGGAGGGCAGGCTGCTCCGGAGACAGTCGGGGCCACCCCTGACCGAGGGAGCTGCGTAGACAGCAGTGGTGGTAGCCAGACAGTCTGGGCATCGGGGCCTCGGAGGTCAGGCAGTCAGCAGGGCCACAGTGGGTGCAGAGCGACGTGTGGAGGTCCCTGGGCCTGCGGTGTCAGGGAAATGAGCCCCAGGGAGTCGGAGTAGAAGCCAGGCGGCCAGGAGGGAAGGGGACAGCCGGAGGCTGGGCCCAGGGAGCTGCTGTCATTCCCTGGGACTTCCAGGTCCCGGTCCCACGCCCAGCCGCTTCCCTCCCCTCCTTCCTTAGCGACAGGAGTCCCCTCCCGGCAGCCAATGAGCGACTGTCATCGTGGTTCCATTTTAGATTTTATCAATGTGTCCCGTCACCCAGGCAACGGTGCTGGCGGCCCTGTCAGTCTTCCCGGCCTGCCTTTCAGAGCGAGCTGCCCCGCCCCAGGCACCATGTGGTTACAGGGGGAGTTTTCCTGCACGGGGCCCAGGCGGGATTCCGCCCAGGGTGACTGATCTCCAGGCCACGTCGGTCTGTGCTCTCCTCCCTCCACCTGCTCCCGCTTCTCACCCTGCCCCAGCCACTCGGGGCCAGGCAGGCAGGTGGGCGACTGCCCGGCAGGTGCCGTGTGGCCTCTGGAGCCCCGGGGCCCGGGGGGAGGACGGACTGGCAGAGCCCCGCCTGGAGCCCGTGAGCTCATGCCCTCCGCGATGACGGGCTTGGGGACCGCCTTCTG
>NW_006207351.1:1409503-1412888 GCF_000334495.1 Tupaia belangeri chinensis | reverse complement strand
CGGCCCCCCCCCCCGCGTGGCGGGGCACCGCGGTCCGGCCCGAGACTGGACGCCGAAGATGCTGAAGGTCAAGGCCTTCTGCCTGGACTACTGGCACTTCCTGTGCTTGCAGCCGCTGCGCGGCGCCTACAGAAGGTAAGAGAGGGCTGGCCCGGGACAGAGGGGCCTGGGGACGCACACCCCGAGCCTGCTGCCTGTGGGCCTTCCTCACCGGCTCGGGTCGCCGCTCTGTCCTCTCTGCGCTCACCTGCCGGGGTCCTGCAGAGACGTAGCCCAACACTCCGAGCAGCAGGGCTCCATTGTCCCTTCCTGGGTCCTCCTGGAGCGGCCTTGCTCCTGAGCGGGGCTCAGCCCAGCGGCCTGGCACACCCCGGCTTCCTGGGCCGCTGTGAATGCCCGACCCGGCACGAGTGTGGGGAGGCAGAGCAGGGGCCCAGGGTCCGAGTCCCTTCTGCACTGTGACCACCTTCCTTCTCTGCACCCACCTCCACCTTCCGGGATCGGGAAGGATGGGGCCTAGTGGGATTCGGGACTGTTCCCTGGGATGTGTGGGCTCCGATGCCCAGGCCTGGATGTTAACACGCCGACTCCGTGTGTGTGTGTGTGTGTTTACACAGTTGAGACACGCCTGCACGGCCGCCACCAATGGGGAAGTGTCCGAGAGCCGTCCCTGTGGTCACCTTAACAGTGGCCCATGAGTGGCCGTGGACTCCATGGCCAGTGGGTGCCCGCTGTGGTGGAAGAGGGTGGGGGCGGGCTGGCCGGGGTGGGCACCGAGGGGTTCCGGCGCCCAGATGCAGAGGCCCTGCTCTTGGTCCGCACCAGGCAGAGAGGCCTGTCCTGCCTCTGAGCAGGCTAGTGTCAGCACCACACTGTCACCTGAGAGCTGGTTCCGTGGCCCCAGGACAGGCTTGTGTGGGACACTGGTACACAGGTGGCTGTCAGCAAGTCGGCGTCCCCACGTGGTGCACTCAGGTCCTGCTCAGTGTCCTCCTGGGGCGTCCTGAGGACCGTGGGTGCAGGGGACAGGGCTGCAGTGAGCAGGCTGTGTCCTCCTGGGGCGTCCCTGAGGACTGTCGGGTGGGGTGGACAGGGCTGCAGTGAGCGGGCTGTGTCCTCCTGGGGCGTCCCTGAGGACTGTCGGGTGGGGTGGACAGGGCTGCAGTGAGCCAGTGAGACCAAAAGGCAGGGCCACGCTGCGTGGCCATGGGGTTTGAGCACAGGTCTCCCTCCAGGGCAGAATCTCCACTGGGCATCTACCTGTGCCAGCCATGCAGGTGCCATGGTTCTCGGGCAGCAGGGGTGAGCAGCCCCCCCCTCCTGGCTGCACTGGACAGGCGTAAGTCCCGGTCAGAACCCTCACTAAGGCACAGGGCTGACCAGGCTTCGTGGAGGTGACAGCCGAGCCTGGCTGGGAAGTGTTGGGAGGAAAACGCACAGGGAAAACCCAGCGGCTCCCAAGGTGCAGGGTACCCAGGTGCGGGGCGAGCACGGCACGGGGAGGGGCCCCAGGGCTGCAGTCCAGGCCCTGCCCTGTCCTGCCCAGGCCGGCCCTCTGTGAAGGCGTTCAGGGCAGTGGCGAGCCAGGAGTGTACTGCTGCCGCACAGGCCCGGCCTGCAGGAGGGACGGAGAGAGCTGGCTTCCCACCCACCGAGGGGGCTCTGCTCAGCACAGGCTCCTGTCTCAGCGGGACGGTGCCCCAAAGACAGATAGGGCCCCTGAGGCACTCTAGCCCACGAGGGGAACGGGAACGGCCACACTGTGACCGAGAAAGGCACCCTACAGGAAGTGGCGTGTGACCTGGGCCTGGCTGGTCACTGGTAACCAGGACTTAACCAGGTGGGCCCGGCGTGGGGCCTGCATGCCGGCACCAAGGCGCTCTGGCTGCCCACCTGGCGAGCGACGCTCAGAGCTGGGGCGGCCTCTGCGCCTCGTTACTGACCATGGGTGACGGTCAGCCCAAAGCGCGAGAGCCCGCCATGGCGGGAAGGCCTCGTGGCAGGGAGCTGGGTGGCCTCTTGCCTCCTCCGCAGGTGGGAGGGTGCCGAACCCACCCTCCTGTCTCCTACTCTCGCAGGCACTTGCAGGGGGAGTGCCGAACGGTCAGCACCTCGCTCGTGACCGCAGTCAGGCTCCCCCTTCCCAAGAGCAGCCGCTCAGCTTCCGCAGGGTGCCGTGTTCTGCGTTTAAGACAGCCCGAAACTTCGAGCATGAGCAGGGTGGTTTGCAGACAATGCGTAATTAACTGCTTCTAAACACGGGGCGTGTGGCTCCCTGGAAGCCGTTAATTACTCTTCATTAGTGATCTTAAATTAATGTAAGAAAATCCTGGCGTTCTGCCAGGGCCTGGGGCTGCGGGAGCGTCAGTGCGGTTCACGGCCCTAGGTGCCTGCCTTCGTGGGGGCCAGGCGAGCTCTTAGCCTTGGCCCAGAGGCCATCGTGGCGCAGGCCCGCCCCCGGGACGCTAGAGCCCTCAGACCCAGGCGCTTCCCGAGGAAGTGGTGAATTCAGGTGTGGGAAAGGCAGGGTCCACACCGCCAACCAGGGCAGTGAGAGTCACCCTGGCTGCGGCCAGATGCTGCACCCCGACGTCGCCCCGCCCCGGCTCCTGGTCCTGTCTCCCACCACGTGTCACACCTGTGCTGACACAGGATGGCTTTACTACGTCTTCCTTCTCTTCTTCAATTGGCAAAGGGCGTCTGCGCTTACGGGTGAGAGAGGGAAGTACCGGGGGCAGGGTCACACCTCTCCTCTCCTCTCCTCCGCTGCCCATGGAGCTGCGGGTGCCCCCAAAGCTCTGGGCCTAGTTACTACACTCCAGGCCGGCCTTGTTACACGTGTTTCTAAACTTTAGATACATAGTCTCATACTCTGGAACTTTTTTTTTTTTTGGAGAGGTTTTCGCAATAGGACGCCTGTGCTCTCCAGACAGACAGAGAGAGACAGAGAGACAGAAAGCGAGTTACGCCGCAATCCCTTCTCCTCCGTTCTCCTCTCAGGATCTTGGGCACACACGCGCCCAGTGTGAGTTTTAAGCCATCGACTACGTGGGAGTCCAGCGACCCATTACACTAACTGCTGGTTCCCTCATACTCTGTAACTTTTTCAAAAAAAAATTGTAATTGGGGTAAAACGCACGTAACTTTTACCATCTCTACTGAGCGCGAGCACATGGTTCCCTGCCTGCGGTGAGATGCGTCGCTGAGGAGTCACCACAGCCCAGCTCCGGATCGCACCTTCCCACACTGGAGCGCGTCCAGTAAACACCAGGTCCCAGGGCCCGGGCAGCAGCCGTCCTCCTCCCATTCCGTGAACTGACTCTCAGGGTGGCCTGCTGTGACCGGCTTGTCCACTCTGTCCCGTCGCCGAGGTGCGTCCACGCTG
>NW_006207351.1:1403417-1409476 GCF_000334495.1 Tupaia belangeri chinensis | reverse complement strand
TGAATCCTAGTCCGTGGTGTGTAGAGGCCACATGCTGCTTGTCCCATTACCCACCGACGGACACTCGGAGGTCTCCTCCTTGGGCTCCCGTGAATAGCGCTGCTGTGCACTTGGGTGTGCCTCTTGAATGGTACACCACGCGACACTCAGTGCACATCGCCTAGTGCAGCTCTGCTCCTGCTCGGTCTCGTCAGCATGGTGCCCTCTGCGGTGGCCCCAGTGTACGTGGCTGTCCTGCAGTGTCCCTGAGGGCCGCGGGTGCAGGGGACGGGGCAGCAGTGAGCGGGCGGTGTCCTCCTGGGGCGTCCTGAGGACCGCGGGTGCAGGGGACAGGGCAGTAGTGAGTGCGCGGTGTCCTCCTGGGGCGTCCCTGAGGGCCGCGGGTGCAGGGGACGGGGCAGCAGTGAGCGGGCGGTGTCCTCCTGTGTACTGAGCGAGTGTGTCCACCGGCTCTGTGCCCAGGTGTCACACGAGTGTCTTCACCTGTCCTGGGATGGCCGGATCACTGTCCGGCGTGGGCGTGGGCATGTGCCTTTTTGCCAGCCGCGGGCAGGAAGCTTGCTCTGCAGTCCGACCACACCGCACACTGCCAGTGGCATTTCTAACAGAAAACCAGGAAGCATCAGGCAGGAGCCCACAGGCTTGGAGGGGCCGGCACTCAGAGTCGAGGCACATCAGGCGTCCTGGGGAGCTGAGCACAACTCAGTCCCTTTCTGTGTGTTTTAGGTGCCTCCCAAGGGCCCGCGTGCCAGCCCTGCTGCCGGGCGCCCTCTCCGTCACGCGCTGCAGACATCCCCCTGCCACTTCTCGATGTCGGCTCGTGCAGGCCACACTGGCTGTGCATTCAGGTCCCGGAGGGCGGATTTCACAGACACTCCCACAGGAAAGCTGGAGGCCCGGAGTGTCCGGTGGAGAAACCCACTTCGGTGGCCAGGCGGCGGCACCACGGTGATACCCCGGCCCCACCTGGAGGGGTCCTAGCTTCCTGCCCTGGGACCTCCCTCCGTGTGGGGCACGCACATGCGAGTCTGTGTCCAGGCTGGTTGAACCAGGGCTGGATCTCAGCCTGGGAAACCTGCTTGGGGCGGGGGGGGGTCTCTCTTTCTCTCTTAATAGAAGTAGGTGAACTTAAAAAAGAAAGAAAGATAATCCTCGCTTTTGAAAGAGCTTCTTAAGCTGCTGGCTGAGAAACTGGGCTCCTGGGCGGATTCCAGGCCCTGGGCATGGCCTTTCGCTGGGTGGCACAGAAGGACTGCCCCCACGGCATGCCCTGGCATGGCGGGCACCTGGGACCAGAGCGAAGCCCAGAGGGGCCGTGGGCCGGGAATGTGAGGGTCAGTCGGAGCGCACTGTCAGGGCTCTGGGGCAGAGTGAGCACAGTGAGGGCCAAGGGTCCCGCGTCGGGCTCTGGCCGAGCAGAGCTCAGGGCGGCTCGATCGGTGTCCGTGTGGGCAGGGCTGCCCGGGCTGCACGCCTCGTCTCACCCAGGGGCGTTCACAGCAAGCGCCATGCATGCAAGGCCTGGGTCTGGCTGCAGCCTGCCCTCCTCCCAGCAGCCCCGCCAGGACCCTCTGCTGGCAGGAGGGGTGTGAGCGAAGTGCCAAGCCCGTGAAGGGTGCCCAGGGTCAGGACCTTACAGGGCACTCTCCAGCACGCTGTGGAGCCCGTGAGCTGGACCTGCCTGCCGACCCCACGCCTCGGCTCTTTGCCGGTGACCGTGGCTGGGACAGGCCACCGCCTGGTCTGGCACCGGAGCCCCGTCGCTCACGCTGAAGCCCCAGCACCTGCTCCTCAGATGTGACCTTACACGGATACGGGGTCTTTAAAGAGGTCACAGGGTGAAGCGAGGCCGTTAGCATGGGCCGGGACTGGGCTGGACGGTGTCCCAGGAGGAGGGCCCTGGGACCAGGCACGGGGAAGGCCACACCGGCGAGTGCTGTGTGAGCTGACTGGCCATGCTGGCTGGACGTGTCTGCAAGGGGACAGTTCGGGAGAGGTGAGGCGCGGCCTTCCTGGTGAGGGTGGGCCCCGTCCACCAGCTGGAGGCCTGAGGGGAGCAGAGGGTCAGAGCGGGCTTCCGCCTGGTGGCCCTCCAGGTGGGACACTGTTCTCCTCCCTCCAGACCAAACCGGAACATGGCCTTCCCCGGGTCTCGAGCCTGCTGTCCTCAGACCAGGACTGACGGGCCCTCCCGCAGTCGTTAGCTGCGGGTCCTGGGACTCATCACCTCCGCAGTCGTGCATGTCAGCTCCCTATGAATGACGCGTATGTGTATTGGAGGGCCTCAAAACGTCCGTGGAGAATGTGTGTTATAAAAAGCCATGCATGGGTTTCAGAAACACTCTGCACCAACATAATTCATACTCTTAATTCCATCCCCCACGGACTCCGTGAGTCCCATCATACACACTCCCTCCTCTTTGGCCACCTGTGAGCTCGTCCACTCGGCTCAGAGTACGGGAGGCCGTTGTGGCATGTGTACGTGGCACCCTGCGTCCTTCCGCACCAGGCACACGACACTGGCCCTGCCCTGCCCTGTCCACACCCGCAGGCAGAGGCAGGAAGGTCTCCAAACTGGAGCCTCCCGAGCCTCCCTGCGCCGTCCACTGCCAGGGCCAGGCCGGGCGCGCTCGTGTGGATCCGGGGAGAAGTGCACTCCCAGGGCGGCCCGTCAACATGCCAGGGAGCCCGGCGAGTCTGGGAGGGAGGCCGCCTGGGCTGCTCTCGGGATGTGAGGCGTGACGGCGGCCCTCTCCGCCGAGGGCGTCCTAGCCCGCTGGCCGCCCTGAGTGAGAGCGAGGGGGAGATGGCAGCGGACGACGCTCCTGCCCTGCCTTCGAAAACCAGGCCGTGACTACGTCGGAGGGCGTCCCTGTATGGCAGCGTCTCGCGGGGGTGGTCAGCGCCTACGGTGGGCAACCTACTCGCAGACCATTTGTGTAAACACGTGTGTGTACATGTGCGTGCGTATGTGTCTGCACACGCGTACAGAGAGAAGAGACTCCCAGGCTACCGGGATGCAGCGTTGGCGGGCCTGAGCCACCAGCCCGCGGGAGTGCTTTGTATCCTTCTTCCGGCTTTTCTGAAAGTCTGCGGTTGGTTTACGGTACACCTTAGCGAGCAGGGCAGGGCTGTGCGAGCTGGCGCTGTCCTCCGGAGCCTTCTGCCCGAGGCCTCCCCTTCGGCGCTTTGCTATGGCGAGGCCCGTCACGTGCTCAGAGTAGCCCTGCCAGGCTGTCACGTCCGCATCGCTCAGTTTTGTTTTCGTCCCTTATCACCTCCCCACCCTCGGCGGTGATCTCATCGCTTCTTTCGCCCTTTGTCCTCCACCCCTGCTCCCCGCCGGACAGCCCGGGTCACCCTGCTCCCCACCCCTCACCCCTCACTCAGTACACAGCTGCTCGGCAGATGTCCGAGGACAGGCAGGGGCGTGAAACCGAGGCGGCTCTCCCTGGCCCTCCTGCAGACCTGCCGTGCGCTGCGGCAACCCTGCCCACGGACCGCAGCCTCTCCTTCCCGACCAGCTCCCACCGGCCTCTTTGTAACAGAGACAAGGCGGGTTTAGCCCCGGCACCTTGGCAGGAAACAGTATCTGCGCGAAACCGAATAACACTGTCTTGTTTTCATGGTAACCTTCTACTTACAGGAGTGATACTGCTTTTCCATTTAGGGAGTGATATAAAGTTTCCCTTGAAAATAAATGTATCCATGGGCAAAAAGCAGTTAATTTGTTATTTTATGGGTTGTTTTTAACTTTTTATTGTTGAGAATTTCCACGTCTTTGGAAGAAGGAGGGAGGAAGAGGGGCTGGGAGCCTCCCGGCAGACCCCGCCACCTGGCACCTGCCTAGCATCCAGTCCTCCTGCACCGGTTCTCTGCCCAGCTGCCGGGGGTCTCCAGAAACGCCTTCGCAGTTACTGCTTTCAGATCAGGGCCCTCCATTGCCTGTGTTTTGCTCCTTTTTTTCCTCTCAAAAGTTTATGTAGGGGACCAGCTGGTGGCAGAGTAGCTGCATGTTGTACTCCCGGGCAGTCAACCGCAGTTCGCGTCCTGACCCGGCGGCTTAGAACTCACACTGAAGGTGTGCGCATGCATCCCCAAATCCCCAAGAGGAGAATGGGGGAGAAGGGATTGCGGTGTGGCCAGTGCCCGGGGGTGTGGGAGGGTGATCTCTCGCTCTGTCTCTCTGTCTCTCTGGCACTTGCGCCCTATAGCAAAAATCTCTCTAAAAAATGTTTAGTATTAAGCAAGAGGGGACTTTGCTTAGACACCATAGGACCCCTCCAGACCAGAGTTAGCAAGAACACGCTGCAATTTACGGTCGTAACTGGCTTCTCTTCACTTCTGTTGGCAGGGGGAAACTAGCATATGGCTGGAAGATAAAATAACCCAATGTTATGGAACTGGGAATTCCTTGGGAGCCTTTCAAATGAAAGGCGGGGCAGACGGCTCCTGAGTGTCTAACACTGGCCAGGGAAGCTATTCCGTCCCCGTGACCTCCTGGCCACAGACAGACAGGAAGTAAGGAGCGCGTGCTGGTCTCTTTCCCGCCCAGATTCATGCTTCAACGTAGTCCTTCCAAGTTCCATCCATCTAGGTGTTGAGCATTTGGATCTATTCAGAAAGGGATTAATTCTTCATAGAAAGGGGAAAAGACTTGAGTGGTAGCAGGCTGGCAGGACTGGCTGTTTCAGAGTCTTGCGAGCGGCCCTGGGGCGAGGCCTGGTCTCCCTAGACGCCCTCGGCCTCCTAGAGAAGAAGCCTGTGACAGCTAGGCCCGCCCTCTGGCCCGTGGGGACTGCAGGCCTCCACTCCATGCGCGTCTGTGCTGCAGTCACCGTGGCCACGCTGGCTGGGACACTGTCCTGTCCTCGAGGCAACTCTGCATCGGAGGGGGACCTGTCACCACGTCCCTGCTCTCCCCGGGGCCCTTGAGTTGGGGGTGGTGGAGGCCTGCTCCCAGGGGACAGCTCCTCCTGCCCTGGGAGAGAAGTCCCCTGACACTGGCCCTTAGGTAGAAAGGTGTCCCTGGGAGCTGGCTGCGGCTAGCCAGACTCTGACCTTCCCCTCCCGTTACTGGGGGTATCGGTACGCCTCTCAGACGCAAGGTGACCGCCCGGAACCCCGGGCCGTGTGCGTTTTCTGAGCCACCACCCACCACGCCCATCCCCAGAACTGTGCCGGCCGGACTGCACCGGGACACTCCGGGCGGGGCACGCTGGCTTGTTCCATGGCGAGCCCCATCGGCCGTGAGCTCATCCGCGGGGCCCCCTCCGAGGTGGGCGGCAGCCTCCACTGCTCCTGGGCCCCTCTTCTTATCTCTCTGGAACCCGCCCCAAGGAGGGACGTCTTGGCCGAGGTTTCTTCTGTAAATACGTGGGTCACCGCCCCAGTAACCGGGAGGTCCCCCGAGCCGCCCTTGGGCGACTGCTTCGTTGGCCTGCACGCCCCGTCTCTGCGTGTCCGGATGAACCGCCATGCCCGTGCTCTCTCCGCCCTCGCCTTCTCCTTCTGGGGCTCCGTTCCCCGCAGACGTTTGACCCCTCCGGTCCTTTCCCGCCTTTCCCTAGCTCTCCTTCACTTCCTCAGAGAAACCCATGCCCCCTCCCCGCCAATGAGACCATCCCACCTCCTCCTGGACAGAGCCCCTGATGTCTGCCGGCCCCAGCAGGTCTCCCTGGGTACCCCGAGTCTTGTCCAGATGCCTTCTTTACTGTCCCGAATCCCGTCTCAGTCTCCCGAGTCCCACTCCCTGCAGGTCCCCGCAACGGTCCCCAGGCCCCGACGTGCACGCCCGGCCGCCCAGCCCTCCCTGTCTTGGGCCCTCTACCCAGACGTCCTCTTCATCGCTGTACCTCAGTTGTCGGAAGCTGGGGCACGTCTCGATCCAGGACTCTCCCCTGCTTCTGGGGAGTCCTTTAACCTGTCCCCAGGAGTACCTGTTCATTGGGGTTAGAGCCAAAGGTTCCCTTAGATTTGGGTCTCACTGTTTTTTTGTTTTTGTTTTTATTTGTTTGTTTTAGAGAGAGGTTTTTGCTATAGGGCGCATGCGCTCGCCA
>NW_006207351.1:1398162-1401299 GCF_000334495.1 Tupaia belangeri chinensis | reverse complement strand
CGTGAGCTCATCCGCGGGGCCCCCTCCGAGGTGGGCGGCAGCCTCCACTGCTCCTGGGCCCCTCTTCTTATCTCTCTGGAACCCGCCCCAAGGAGGGACGTCTTGGCCGAGGTTTCTTCTGTAAATACGTGGGTCACCGCCCCAGTAACCGGGAGGTCCCCCGAGCCGCCCTTGGGCGACTGCTTCGTTGGCCTGCACGCCCCGTCTCTGCGTGTCCGGATGAACCGCCATGCCCGTGCTCTCTCCGCCCTCGCCTTCTCCTTCTGGGGCTCCGTTCCCCGCAGACGTTTGACCCCTCCGGTCCTTTCCCGCCTTTCCCTAGCTCTCCTTCACTTCCTCAGAGAAACCCATGCCCCCTCCCCGCCAATGAGACCATCCCACCTCCTCCTGGACAGAGCCCCTGATGTCTGCCGGCCCCAGCAGGTCTCCCTGGGTACGCCGAGGCTTGTCCAGATGCCTTCTTTACTGTCCCGAATCCCGTCTCAGTCTCCCGAGTCCCACTCCCTGCAGGTCCCCGCAACGGTCCCCAGGCCCCGAAGTGCACGCACGGCCGCCCAGCCCTCCCTGTCTTGGGCCCTCTACCCAGACGTCCTCTTCATCGCTGTACCTCAGTTGTCGGAAGCTGGGGCACGTCTCGATCCAGGACTCTCCCCTGCTTCTGGGGAGTCCTTTAACCTGTCCCCAGGAGTACCTGTTCATTGGGGTTAGAGCCAAAGGTTCCCTTAGATTTGGGTCTCACTGTTTTTTTGTTTTTGTTTTTATTTGTTTGTTTTAGAGAGAGGTTTTTGCTATAGGGCGCATGCGCTCGCCAGAAAGAGACAGAGAGACAAAAAGCGAGAAATCGTCCCCCGGGGGGGATGGCCACGCCACAATCCCTTCTCCTCCATTCTCCTCTCAGGATCTTGAGCACGCACACACACACACACACACACACACACACGGTGTGAGTTTAAGCCACTGGGTCCAGGACTGGAACCGTGGTCGACTTCATGGGAGTCCAGCGACATAGCCATTACACTAACTGCTGGTCCCAAGGGTCTCACTGTTTTAAGCCAATTGATTATAGAAGGAAATATGGAGGGTCAGCCAGGAGGCCTGGTGGTTAAGATGGCTAGATCCACATGGTGAGCTGTGCGGTTCAAATCCTGGCCCCAGCGGCTTAGAAAACATGCAGGGTCCGTGTGTGCAGCTCACCCCTGCCCCGATGGACAGAGATGCTCCCCTGCATCTTCCCAGCCTTCACATGAGCATCTGAGGTGGTGACTGCCTGCTCTCGGGGCCATCACTGGCCATTCCCCTCCAGCCCCACGCTCCCATGTGGGGACCACAGCCCGCCCCACCCCCAGGCAGACGCCAGCTCAGAGGCAAGGAGGCTAGGGGCCCACTCAGGTGTGCTGAGCGCCTACCTGCGCCTGGCACAGCTCGGGACACCATGGGAGGTGTGCAGATGGAATGGCAGGCTGGCTCTGTGTTCAGTCTGGAGGGGAGGCCGGCTGCGGTATGGCCAGAGCGGGCCTAACTAGCACCCTGGTGTCTAACCTCCATAGTGCCCAGGCCTCAGGCACCTTGTAAAGGCTGGGGGCAGATTCCGAGACCACAGCTGCTAGCTGCTACAGGGCCGGTTCAGGTGGGTGTGCGGGAGCCCGCGGCTGGCTGGGGTGGGCGTGCAGGCATTGCCCACTGCCTGTGTGCCCGAAGCAGACTCTGTGATCCAGGTAATTGGCTGCAGCCCGGATCAGGGGCGTGGAGGGTGTGGGACAGGAAAGAGGGACTCTGGGAGCTGGTGGGGGCCTAGGGAGGCTGGCCAGCCGCGGGGTGGCTCTGAGTGAGTGTGAGCCCTGTGGGCTGGTCCAGGTGGCCACGCCCCCTCTGTGGCCCCAGCGGCCTCTGTGGACACTGCCTGCTTCCCCACCATGTGCAGCCCTCAGGCCGCCGTCCCGTCACCCAGTCCCCGAGCAACGCCTGACAGAGGGCAAGGCGGCAGCCGAGGGGAGGTGCACACGCTCGCCTGGCTTTCTGGAGGGGTGCCTTGGAGTCAGCCTCGGAGGAAACCGGCTGCTCCACGAGCCCCCTGAATGCCAAGCATGTCCGGGCTGAGGCCGTGTGGGCAGTGGGTGGGGTGGCACCTGGGCTGGCAGTGGTGGAATCCCTAACCAGCCCTGGGCCAGTTGGGGGCAGGAACGGGTCCATGGACCCAGAGAGACAGCTGGGTGCGGGGGGCAATGGGGGGGGCAGAGGGAGCTGGAGACAAATACTCTTGGTCCCACACGAGCCAGCAGGGGTGGGGACCTGCGGTGCGGTCCCTAGGCCAGAACAGGTGGAGACCACTGTGCAGGGCACCCAGTGTGGCAGCACAGGCTGAGGCCACATGGGAGGCTCAGGTTGGATCCCCGGCCCCCCTGGAGAACCGGGCACAGTGGTGTGGGCCTGCAGTCCGAGGGGCTTGGAAGGCTGGGCAGGAGGACGAGAGCAGCCAGACCTGTCCGCATCACCACACACATGCGCACACATCACAGGTAAGAGAGAAAAGGCAAGGCGTGGGGAAGAGAGAGGAGCAGCGGGGAGGGCGGGGAGGGCAGGGAAGAACGGCCCAGGTGTGCAGGCTCCTGGTCAGGTGGGCAGGCGGGGGTGCTGCGCCTGGAGCTCAGAGCAGGGGCAGGCGGCAAAGGGCCACGCCCACTCGTGCACGGCTTGGCCGTCCTCCTGTGGCCGGCAGCTGCATGCGGACGGCGTTAGGCGTTAGGACGACCCTTGTGGTAGACGTGCTTGGACGCCAAAGGGCAGGAAGTGCTCTGGAGGGCCGCATGGCAGCCAGCCAGCAGGGCGGGCCCGGGCTGGCCTTGTGCCCTCGTTCCCTGCAGCTCTCCGGATGCGGCTGGTGTATGTAGCATGTCCATCTTGTGGGGGACACAGACATGGAGCAGTTGCTTTTGCCCTGAGGCAGAGGCAGAGGTGGAGGTGTCAGGGCCCCCACCACGAACGCCCTCCCGGCAAGCTGAGGTGTGTCACCAGGCCTGGTGGCCTCCAGAGAAAGGGAACACCACCCCACCGTCCTCGTGCGCTGCCCGGGGTCCTCACCCACTGCCCTCCCTGCCGTGGCCCCCTGCCCTCTATGGCTGTGGGCGCACGAGGCACGT
>NW_006207351.1:1397510-1398043 GCF_000334495.1 Tupaia belangeri chinensis | reverse complement strand
CAGGCTATAAAATGCAGCCGCTGTGTAGCGGGCTGTCTGGCTCAGGTCCACGTAAGCTCTCGCAGCCGGTCCATGCTGTCCTGCAGGCGACGTGGCCCAGGGTTGTCTCCCACCCAGGATCGCACAGTTCCACTGCAGGAGGGTAAGGAATCCTCCTGCGTTGCAGACAGACACCCTGAGGCTGAGTGAGGGGACTCACGCTGGGCCAGGGAGGCAAGGATGGACGTGTCCACCCTGTTTTCGGGAAGGCAGTTGGATGACTCGGTGACTGGATGGGGGTAGGTGGAGGGATGGATGGATGGGGGTGGGTACATGGATGGATGGAAGGATGGGTGGATGGGTGGATAGGTGGGCTGGCTGGGTGGGTGGATACGTGGATGGATGGATGGTTAGATGGGTGGGTGGTTAGATGGACACTTGGGTGGGTGGGTGGATGAGTGAGTGGATGGATGGATGGGTGGGTGACTAGACGGGAATAGGTGGAGGGAGGGATGGCTGGGGAGGTGGGTACGTGATGGGTGGGTGGGTTGATT
>NW_006207351.1:1394506-1397198 GCF_000334495.1 Tupaia belangeri chinensis | reverse complement strand
GGGATGAGTGAGGGGATGGATGGATGGGTGGGTGACTAGACGGGAATAGGTGGAGGGAGGGGTGGATGGGTAGGTGGATACGTGATGGATGGATGGTTAGATGGGTGGGTGGGTGGATAGGTGCATGGATGAATAGTTGGACGGTTGGGTGGGGGCATGTCTGGATGGGTGGACAGGGGGATGGGGAGATGGGTGGGTGGATGAATGAGTAGGTGGACGGATGGGTAGGTGGACGGGGAAATGGGTGGGTGGACGAATGGGTGGGTTGACAGAGGGACGGGTGACAAGTTGGATAAGGAGGTGAATGACAGGTGCTGGGAAGGAAAGAAGGGAAGCAGGAGGGAAGAAGGGAGTGGGGAGGGAGGGAGGGAAGGAGCTACAGAATCTGGATAGCGAATGTGCCGTGGATGGCCGGCTGGAGGGTTAGGGTGGGGGTGCAGTGCAGCTGTGGGCATGGGTGCAGAGACAGCTCGCCCAGCAGGAGGGCCCGCCATTGCCCGGAGCCCTTGCTGTTAGGCACAGGGAGGCGAGGTCAGTGTGACACCCGACGGGGCGGTTCTGCCCAAGGCTGGTCTCCTGAGGGCAGTAGGGCCCCAGGTGGACTAGGGGCTGGAAAAGATGCTGAGCTTCCCGTCCCTGGGTGCTGGAGCCGAGGGAGACAGTGCTCCTCAGTGTATGGGGCCCGACGCTGGTAGTGGTTTGTCGTGGTGGCCTCACAGCCTCCCCTGATGACCCTGCGCTAGAACTGTTCCCAAGACCGCCGTGAGACCTCAGCCATGTGGAAGCCCATGGCTTTCCACGGAAGTGCTACCCTGGCCCATGGCTTTCCACGGAAGTGCTACCCTGACCCATGGCTCTCCACGGAAGTGCTACCCTGGCCCAGGGCGACGTGTGCAGCCCTGCCCTGTGTCGTGGAGTCGCGCTGGAAGCCAAGACAGAATCCCCATTCTCCGGGGCCGGGGCCGGGGCCAGGGCCGGGGACTGGGGGCAGAGCAAAGCTGCAACCTAGCCGCAGGGCCCCGGAGGCCCCCAGAGGCCCCTCCACCTCCCTGGCTTTGTTGGTGGGCAGGAGACACGGCTCTGGAGGCCCCAGTGCCTGCTGCACAGGGCGGTTGTGCGTGGTGCGGGGCCCACCTGCCCGAGGGACTTCCTGGGGGCTGTGGGTGGCGAGGGCGGGTCCTGTGAGGCCGACCTCAGTCGTGAGTCACTGTCCCCAGGGGCTGTGCCTGGGAAGCCCCAGCTGCCCGCCCTGGCAGGGCCTCGGAGCAGCTGGCGGGGGCCAGGGTGGGGTTCCAGCCGCAGCCAGTCTGGAAATGCCCAGAGCTCAGGCCCAGCCTCTGAGTCCCCGCTCTCAGAGCCCCAAACCTCCAGCCCGCCCCCATTGCTACATGGAGGAGCTGTGTCATTCTGCTCTGTGTCTGGACCCTGGAGCCAGACAACCATGGTTCAAATCCCACTTCTGCCACTGCCAGGGCCTGGGACTTGGAGCAGGGGCCACGTCTCTGTGCCTCAGCTTCCTCACATGTAAAGTGAAGCTAATGGCAACCCCTTCACGTGGGTGTTCGCACGGGAGGAGTTCGTCCTAGAGTGGTGGAGAGCTTTGCCAGGTTGGGGCTCCCTGGGCCCACAGCAGTCAGAGAGGCAGTGGAGGCCAGGGAGGGCCGGCCTCCCTCCGTCTCCCGGGGCTGGGCAGTCCGCCCGCCAAATGGAGACCCTCCCCAGAGCCCCCCGATGGCGTCTTCATTTCACCCAGTCCTCCCGGGCTTCCTCCAGCTGCCCCTTCCCCAGTCCTGGCGGCCGCTGGCCGGGCTCTGTGCAGGGCGGTGCTGGCTGCAGGCCCCTGGGGAGCGGGGAGGATGTGGTCCGCCCCAGCGCCTCTGCTGCTCACTCCTCACAGGCGGCTCTGTCCCAGGCTGGCCCTGGGCGGCCCTGCTTTCCTCCCTTGCAGGGGCGAACGCCCCTGGCCCGCCCGGTGACTCACTGCTCCCCTGGCCCACGGCCACCCCGCCGCCCTCTCCAGGCAGAAGGGAGGCCAGGTTGTGCGGAAGCCACAGGCTCCGGTGCGAGGGCTGCTTGGCCGGGACGGTCTGGAGCCCGGGCTGGAGCAGGGAGGCGCACAGAAGCCGGACGAGACGGCAGGGCTGGTGGCTGGGACCGGTGGTGGTGGTGGTGGCGGTGTGGTCGGCAGCTCCTCCCTGCCGTGGCCTTGGGGCCTTTTCTTTCTTCTTCGCACCATGAAGAAGGAGGTGACCTGAGAACCAGCTCCCCACTGGGAGGAGGCTGGCGCAGGGCCGCAGGCCACCCTCCCCCGCCAGTCATGAAGGGTGACGGCGGTGCCGTGTGGAGCCTCATGTGGAAGTACTGCATCTCCGTGAGGACGCTCAGGTACGGCCTCCCCGGGCTGGCCCGCGAGGTCGGGGGGTAGGGCTGGGGGCAGGAGCAATGCCCAGCGCCCTCTGAAGACCCTGGAGGAGAGAGGAGCAGGGTCAGCAGGTGGAGGGGCGCCCTGGGAGGGCTGAGGCCAGGGCAGGGGCTGGCTGTGGGGTGGGGGAGCGGTCGTTCTGTGACATGTGGCCCTAGGCACGGCTGCTTGGCCCAGCCTGGCTGCCGAACACTCTGAGCCTGCTGCCCAGCCGGAAAGCAGGGCTCATGCTCACCCCTTCAGTGCTTCCCATGGAGTGGCAGGGGGCTT
>NW_006207351.1:1392468-1394417 GCF_000334495.1 Tupaia belangeri chinensis | reverse complement strand
GAGTGCCCATGTGTGGGCCCCTTCAGGCTTGCAGGACTAACGGGGTGACCGTCACAGACAGAGGCCTGCCACCTCGCTGCCGGCACCCTGCCTTCTCCTGGGGACCCCAGAGCAGGGCTCCTGGGCGAGGGCGTCATGGCTGGGGGGGCAGGCCGAGGTACGGGAAGGTGGTCCTGTGTGGTCTCGGGGAAGCACAAGATGGGGCCCCTTCACCCCAAGGGCCAGGTGGGGTCTGAGTAGATCTGGGACGTGGGGGGGCTTAGATGCCGCCTACTTGGGAGACGTTTGTGTGGAGAAGCCCCCAGAGGGCAGCTTTTACTTAAAGAAGATGGGGCCCCCGCCTGCACCCTAACCGCCTGGCATCCATTACGTAAGCTCGCCTTCCCCGCCTTCCCTTCTCCCCAAACTGCCGGTGACAGCCTGCAGGTAGCCCTACAGGAAGGTGAGGAGTGGGCCATCGTGGCCCAGGGGACAGAGGGGCAGCAGAGTGCAGGGGTCCCGCGGTCCCGTGGAGGTGAGAACTGTCGGGCCTCCTGGCAGCCGAGGGAGAGGGGAACCCCACCACACAGCCCACTCCCCTGTCCTGAGAACCCTAACTGCCGGCCACAGCTGCCTCTGTGCTGGGGAGGGCGTCCGGGCCTGGGTCTCAGCCGGCGTGGAGGACCTCTGGCCAGGCGGGTTGGGGGAGCTGAGGTATCCTCCCTGGATGGGGTGGTGGCTGGCCAGCCATGGGAACGGGGAGGCAGGGTCACCCGGGGTGAGTCAGTGGCCGCCTGGACAGACCCCCGTGGGCGGCAGCTGGGAGGCGCAGGCTGGTGCCAGGGCCAGGCCTCGCCATCCCGTCCTACAGTCGGGTGGCACTGCTGCCTGGCACAGCCCACCAGGCACTGGGAGCTGTGAGGGTGGCAGCCCGCCCAGTAGGGCTTCCTGAGCATGCCGGAGGCCACCTGCTGTCAGGGGCAGAGAGCAGAGAGCAGGGGGTGGGGCACCACAGTTAGTGCTGGGGCTGCCCCCACCCACACTCAGCACCAGGAGCCGGGCGCTGCTGCCCAGCTAGGAGGAGGGCTCTGCGTGCTCCCCGCTCCTGGAACCTATCCCACTCGGGGTCCCTGCACCCAAGACCGAGGCCACTCCCGAGTCAGACGGACCGACAGCCAGAGCCAGCCCTGGCGGGACCCAGCCGCTCAGCTGCAGGAGGACCTGAGTCAGCAGGCCCGTGGTCCAGCAGAGCTGGCGGGCCGGCGGGCGGGCGCGGGGACAAACTGGGACTGAGATCCGACAGCTCATAGTTTTCCGCTTGCGTCTTCTGACTCCCCACGTGAGCCCGTCGCCCTGGCCCGCTGCTCGCATCTGGAAAAGCGCGAGGTGTGTGTGGGCAGAGGCTGCGGCGGCCAGCCGGCTTTGAGGGGTTGGGGCTCAGACCCCTGCCGAGGTCCCTGGGGGGCCGCCTTGGCTCGGGCCCCTTTCTGGACATGACAGGTGGCAAGGTACGTGTCTCCGGCTGGTACTAGGCGTCTCTCTCAGGGCCTGTTTTCCTGCCAAACCGCTGGGCAGGCTTCTTGGCAAGACTGTCTGTGGGCACCTTGGTGTGGACCTGGCAGGGGGTGTAGTGACCCACCCGCTGTCTGCGTCCCTGTCCCTCCCCTTCATCCCCGTCTCTTCCTCAGGTCTCACTGCGGGGAGGGCAGCCTGGCTGCAGACTGGCCAACCGAGGTGCACGGGCTCAGCCCTGCCTGCAGCGGAGTGGCCGTCTGCAGGCGTTCTGGGGGCATTGGGACCTGGCCAGTGGGTGCTGGCGGGTGTTGGTGCTGCTCCCTGCGGACGGCCTGCCTGAGCCTGCTTCCCTGTCCCTGAGAGGGCCCGCCAGGCCCCTTGAGCACCTCGGCCACCCCACTGGGCAGCAGCTGACGACGCTCGGCCCTCGGAGGCTAGCCGGGCGCACCCACCTC
>NW_006207351.1:1374856-1390730 GCF_000334495.1 Tupaia belangeri chinensis | reverse complement strand
GAGGTCGTCCTGGGGACAATTGGGGCATGGCCAGTGGGTGCTGGCGGGTGTTGGTGCTGCTCCCTGCGGACGGCCTGCCTGAGCCTGCTTCCCTGTCCCTGAGAGGGCCCGCCAGGCCCCTTGAGCACCTCGGCCACCCCACTGGGCAGCAGCTGACGACGCTCGGCCCTCGGAGGCTAGCAGGCGTCACTCACTTCTGGCACCGCTGAGGAAAGGGTCATGCTGAGAGCCAGGCATCTGAGCCTCCAGGCGGGCCGGGGCAGCCCACATGGGGCAGGGCCTGGGCTGGGTGGGAGGGCTGGGGGGCAGCTGGCCAGCTCCCTGGACAACTAGCCACCTGATGCCCCTCAGTGAGAGGCCCAGCACACAGCCCCCGGGACAGCGCTCAGCCGCCCGCTGGGATAGTCTCCCACCTGGAGCTGGTGCCTCCCTTCCCAAGATGCCCCGCACGCTGGGGGCCTGGCCCTGCACTCGGCCCCTCCCTCTGTCCCCCTGCCGGGGGTAGCCAGTACTCCCTGCAAAGAGGGGGCAGAGGGTCGCATGGTCTGCTCAGCCGGGAGAGACCTCTCCGTGTCCCTGAGCACAAGTGGGCGCGAGCGCATGTGCTTCCCACACGGTGCATGTTGCCCAGCCTTCACCGGGACCGAGGTTCTGGACCCGCCGCAAAGCGTGGAGGGGGCAGATCCCACATGGCCGGCCAGCGTTGGCGCCCCCTCACAGCCTGGCAGCTTGTTCCTGGCACAGGTGTGCCCAGCGCCCCACCAATGGGGAGGCTCTTTCTTCCTCTGTCTGTACCCCCATGCTTACTCATGTGTCCTCTGACATACAAGAAAGTCTGGCAGTGCAACATGGATGGGCCTTGAACACCTGCTGAGCGGGAGAAGCCGACCACGTGTGCTTCCGCGTCGGGAGCGTCTGGGATTGGCCAATCTGGGGAATGCAGATGAACGGCCATCCAGGGCGGGGGTAGGGGCCGAGCGACAGGGACCGGCTGCTTTCAAAGGGACGCACTGAGATTGGGGCCCGGGGCCGGACAGGAACGCCGTGGGCTGTTCATTGCAGGCCCGTGAACTGTATCTCGATAAAATTGCTCTAAAATAATAGGAAAGCGGGCCGGCAGGGGGTATGATGGTTAAGGGTGCTGGATTCACACACGGCTGACCACGGTTCGAGTCCTGGACCTGGCAGCTTGCTTTCTGGCTTTCCCTTCTTCTATCTGTTTGGTCAAAATTTTAAAAACAATAATAATAACAAATGAAATAAAATAAATAATTCTCTAAAAAAAAAAGTAATAGAAAAGATAGCCAAGAGAGGGCAGCCTGGAGGCAGCCTGGGGCTGAGTGACAGCCAGGGAGGCCGGGGAAGAGCTCTCGGCAGGCATCCTGGGAGTGGACGGGGCGGCCCTGCGCATGGTCCGCAGGGCCAGGTCGGTGAGTGGAGCCGGCGGGAAGGCCCGACAGGTTGGGAGCGGGAGGGAGGCGTGAGGTGCTTTCTGTTCTAGAACCAGCACTGAGGCCGCGAAGCGCTGAGCCGGCGGGGGGGCGAGGCCAGTCATGGTGGCCGCTGTCTCGGTGACCGGTACTCACACGGGGGAACGGACAGGCCGGCACATGCCAGCAGTGGGAGTCGAGACAGGGCAGGGCACTCCCAGGTGGCCAGGGGAGGCTCTGAGCGGGGATGGGCCAGTGCAGAGAGGGCCCCTGGCCGGAGTTGGGGACACAAAGGCCGCGGCAGACCCACCTGGTGCCCTGCCCTGCCCCCGCCACCCCAGGTCCCCTTCAGGCCCGCTCTGCATCAGGCCCACTCCTCCCTGTGCCTTTGTGCTGCCGGCTCGGCAGGCCCTCGGGACAAGCACATGTGGCCAGAGTCCCGACGCAGCCTGGCACTCCGATCAGTGCAGCCCCGGGAACGCGAGTGGCCCAGAAACGCGATCGGCCACAGGGACTGGCAGGAGGTGGCTGTTTTATTTATGATGGGAGCCTGTGCACAAGGCTCTTGGACTGCACAAGCGTTGAAGGAACCCCCGGGCGGTGCCCCGGAACCAGCAGGGGTGGGGGCCCCAGGGTACGGCACCCTCTCCCTGGGGTGTGGTTTCCTGGGAGGAGTCAGAGGAAGTCAGGGCTCGCGGCAAGGAGGGCCCGCTTGTCCCCAGGGACTGGAGGTGGCCCGGCTCTGGGCTCCCGGAGACCACCTTGGCGCGGTGAGTACCACCGGCCTGGCGGGAAGGGCTGGGCTGGCTGAAGGTCGCGGCCTGCCCTCGGTAGGTTTCTGGTTGCCCTTGGGGTTTTTCGCATTTCTTGGAACTGATCTCGGACCTATTCTCACTGCCCTGGCCAGGACCCAGGCAGCTCCCCACAGCTGCCATGGAGGGCCGCCTCGTCACAGACCCTGTCGCCCTCTCAGGTGGGCGGTACCCATCCCCCTCCCCCGCCTGGCTGCTGGCAGTGTTGATTTTTTTCCTGGGCCCTAATAGCACCCCAAGGGAGACACCATCCTAGAGTCAAGCAGGCCCTGGAGGTCACAGGACCACCCGGGCTCTCCCCATGGCTGGTGTCCCGCAGCCCCGCAGCCCCGAGTGACTAAGAGCTCCAGGGGCAAGGGGGCCACAGCCTGGGCCAGGCCTTTCGGTTTGAGAGGGCTGCCCTTGCAGGTCCCTCCCGCTTCCCTGTTCTGCCCCAGGCCTCTCTCCACCTGGCCCTGTGTCCTCGGAGCCCACAGGGCACCCTGACAATTTGGCTTTTTCTGAAAGAACCCAGAGTGGAAACTTGAAGATCCACAGACCCCAGGCCAGGAGGGCCTGGGCACGGTCCCTCAAGGCTCCGTGCCTGGGAAATTCCCTTCCATGATGGGGACTGGGTCACCTCCACTCTCAGGGAGAACCCCTGCATCCTGTGTCCCTGTCTGACCTCTGCAACCCTGGACGGGGGGACCCTGTGCTCTGGCTGTGTGGGACCGCAGGCCCAGAGCTGTGGGCCCCAACTGGCGCCCGGCGGCAGGTGTGCACGGTGAGCTACAGTGAGCTGCGGCGGACGCAGCGACCCTGGGTCCTCAATGCACGCTTCTGCCCGGCCGCGGGACAGAGTCGATGTCCCCGCCCCTGCCCTCGCCCCGGTGGCAGTGTTTCCGGCTGCCTGGGGCGGCCCGGACCTGGGCCTGTCTGCCCAGCCAGCTCCACAGCACAGTGGAGGGGCCTCTGCAGAGTGAGCACCCAGAGCTGGGTTCTGCACCGCTTCTCCCACCGTGAGAGCCCCGTGACCCGCAGGGGCCGTGGACGGTCAGGCCCCGGACTCTGGCCTCTGGCCTCCGCTGCCTGGCCTCAGAGCCTGGCCAGGTGGGAGTCAGCACCTGTGTCCGAGGCCCACGGCGTGAAGGGTGAGTCCAGGAGCCCAGCCCACGCGGCTCCAGAGCAGGCGCCTCTGACCCCTAGGGCCTTGGTGTGTCCTCTGCCTCCCACGGCCTCATGTCTTCCCCTGGGAGAGGCCAGGTGGAATCGGGAGCCCCCAGTACTGCGTGACAGCAGGCGGCATTTCACGCGTGTTGCTGGCGTGTGGACTGAGTTGTTCGATAGAGGTCGTTGGGCACCTGCTGGGCCCCAGGCCTGGTCATGTCTCTGAGAACAGAGATGATAGGCCCAAAAGCCGCCCCGTGCATGGCCAGTCCAGCGAGCTGCAGCTCGGGTGGGGGGGTGTGCTCTGAAGGCGGTAAGGCAGGACAGCGGTGAGGGGCAGCAGGCACTGAGGCAGGAAGGCGGTGCCCAGAGGCCATCTGTCAGTGAGGACCCTTTTAGCTGCCAGTGAGAGAGAATGTCAGTCAGCTTGAGCAGGGCAGGCCCTTCCCTCCTCCCGGAGCGGAGTGCCAGCTGCAGGGACGGCTGGATCCAGGGGCTCGCTCTGCGGAATGGACGTGGCCTTTCTTTCTCTTCCTTCCCTTCTCTTTCGTTCTTTCCTTCTTAGAGAGATTGTTACAGGGCACGCGCACTTGCCAGAGAGACAGAGACAGAAAGCGAGAAATCACCCCCAGAGGGATGGCCACACCCCAGTCCCTTCTCCATTCTCCTCTCGGGATTGTGGGCACGCACACACATGTGCCCGACATGAGTTCTAGGGCACCGGGTCTGGTACTCGAATTGCGGTCGACTACACGGGAGTCCAGCAACTTAACCATTACACCAACTGCTCGTCCCTGGATTTGGGCTTCTCAACTCTTACTTCTGCTTTCTTCCCGACCGGCATCACTTCGAGGCTTCCTTGGCTCTGTGTCGTCACGTCAAGTGCTCAGAAAATATTAGCAAGCATCTTCCGTCCGCCCTCCCAGCCGTGGCAGGTCAGCTGCGAGAGACAGGCTGTGGTGAGCCAGGCTCGGTTCCTGTCTTGGGGATGTTCACAGTGTCCTAGGGTTGATGGGGGAAGCAAAGCGGAAATTACCACACAGGGCCCTCAGGGCTGGGGAGAGGGTGAGCCAAGACCCGTGAGAGCCCCGAGGGGACTTTAGAGTTCTCATCTGGGGGGGTTCCCAGAAGGCTTCCTGGAAGCGGTGGAGCTAAGCTGGATTCTGAGGGCACAGAGGAGTTGGCGCCGAGGGCACAGGAGCTGGGTCAGGTCAGGGCTCGCGCACCTGGGCTACGCAGGAGTGGCTGTCCTCGCAGGCCTGGCAGAGCACAGGAGGCTGGGCCTGCTGGTGGTGGAAGGCGGTCCTACTGTGTGCGGCCTGCAGCTTTCCTGTCTCACTTGGCAGAGGGAGCTGGAATCTCTGATCGGGCCTAGAACAGGGCGCCGCGTCTAAACCCGTCAGCAAGACGCATTCCTCCCTGGACTTAGACTCTGAGACCCCGTGGGCCAGGCTCAGTGGCCTCTGTTCTGCCCAGGAGGCTGCTGGGCTGCCACCATGCAGCTGTAAACATAAACACCTTCCAGCAGGCAGACCCAGAGCTCTGAACCCCGCGGTGGGAGTGAAGAGCCCACCTGGAATGCGTGGCCTGGGAAGTGGGTGGCAGGCTGAGGGCGCGCGTGGAGCCAAGGCCCCACACACCTGGGCTCGGACAGCCCCTGCCTTGCCTGGGCAGCGGGTCTTAGGGTCACTGCTGGGTGGTCCCAAGCGACCTGTCCCCTGCAGCTGCGACATACCAGTGGAAAGGACAGGGGCTGGAGTCTGGGGCGGGTCCTGGGCCCCGTGTGGCTACCACCCCGGGACAGCTGCCTTCAGCTCCCTGAGCCTCAGTTTCTCCCTCTGTCCAGTGAGGGTGACGTTTCTGGGGATGACGCTGAGAGGGCCCCACCCCAGGTCGGAGGCGGTGGCGTGGAGCTGGCTCCCTGTGGCCTTGCCCGCTGTCCCGAGTACAATCCGTGCCATGGTTCGGGCTGATGGCTTTAAACACGGCCCGTTGGGCCTCACCGTGGACTTCAGCCAAATGGCAGATGGTGCAGCCGTCTCCGAGCCTCGGGGCAGGCCCCAGGGTCGTCAGCTCTGTGGCCGCAGCTGGGCCCACTCAGGAGGTGCCCTGCAGGTCCCAGCCAGCATCCGACTCAAACCCCAAGTCAGCCAGGGTGTTCATGTCTCGTTGATGTCTTCCACGAGTGGTTGGGTCAGCGATGGTCACCGCAGCGGGATCCTCATGCCACAGTCCGCTGGCAGCTCAGCTGGGCCCGTGCGCTCGAGGACAGGGTGACCAGGGGACGTAAGTGGGGCCTTGCACCTGGGCCTGGGTCACTGCTGCACCACTGCCTGTCCTTGTTCTCTTCTTCGGTGTGGCTTGGAAGAGAGCAGAGAAACGGGCAACTTCCAGGTGGGTTGGGGGCGAGGCAGGTGCCTGCAGGGGAGGAACATGCAGGGGAAGGGGATGCAGAGCCAGGTCTGGGCAGCGGGTGGAACCCAGCCGGGGTGCAGGCATTCAGGTGCAACCTGCGAACTGGGTGCCCGCGGCGGGTTTGGCCATGGTCCGGGAGGGACGAGGCCAGTTCTGCATGAACAGGAAGGATCTGGATTTTGAGCGGGTGCTACGTGAAATAACCAGCATTGTTTTGGCTGCAAATGATCCAACAAACAAACCAACAGGAGCTATGCTGGCTCGGGCCCAAGGATGGGTTTCCTACCTCCTGTTTCTGAAGCAAACGTGGCCGCGGGCAGGGCAGGACCAGGGGCTCCAGCCACGGCCCCGGCTGGGTCACCCCTCCTCCCTGACCTCCTGCAGCTGGCCGTCCTAACAGAACAGGCCGCACGGGGAGGGGGAGTCCCTGAGGCAGGGTTGGCACCGTGATAAGCTGGAGGGGCCCCCCGGGAAGATCGGGGGCCTTTGCCAGAGTATCAGTGGTGACAAGGTGGGCCGGCCACCGGGTTTTACCCGTACCATCCCTTCCTGATGGCCCCTGACCCCTGCAGAGGACCCCAGCTTGGGGTTGCATGGTCACCGGTCACCGCTGGAACTCCCATTTCGCAGGCGGCCTCAGGTCCCCAGGTGGCTCTGCCCTAAGGGCAGGCCCTTGACCGGTTACCACGCTGCCTGGTCACCAGCCAGGAGTTCGGACAGAGCACCAGGGAGCTCAGACAGCGGGAGGGCTGGCAGGGAGCGGCCAGGCAGAAGCCAGGGCAGAGGCCTGAGAGCCAGAGCGTGCTGTGGAGAGCTGGCCCCGGCACCGCTGCCGCCGTTCCTCAAGTAGACCCGGCGTCTGTACAGAGCTGCTCAGCAGGGCGTGTACACACAGGCACACACGGATGTACACACACGTGTCGGGCTGGTCACTGCACACACGGGTCCTGCCCAGGGCAGTCTTGGCCAGAGGGTCAGGCTCCTGGGCCTGGAAGCTGGAGTTCCCACTGCTTGGGCTGCGGGCTCCTGCGGCATTTCCGGGGGAGTTTCCGGGGGAAGTGGGCAAGGGAGGTGGCGGCCCCGTGGCTCAGGGCCAGCGTGGGAGGGGCAGGATGGGGAAGCAGCTCTCCTCACTTCCCCCTGCAGCCCTAGGACTCCCAGGCAAGAGCCCGCCTCCCTGACAACACCCTTCCGAGTCGGAGCCCACCTTGCCCACGGGGAGCTGGACCGCGGGGTCGCACAGCCTGGGCACAAGTCTGTGTAGGCTGCCGCCTCACCGTGTGACCTAGGGCAAGCCACCTAGCCCCTCCGGCCCTGCTGGACTCGCGGCAGTGCCTGGCACCGCCCGGCCTACTGGGCGCCCTGCCTTGTGTGGAGAACGCAGACCCACGGCCTCAGCCCCCAGGTAGAGGGCTGGGGACCCTGAGGAAGCCCAGGCCTTCGAGCCCTTGTGCCACGTGTGAGCTGCGTGGCCTGGCAGTGCACTGTAACCACCCCTCCTGCACGGCTGCAGTGCCGGCCCACCGTGATGCCCACGGGTGGTCAGTGTCCCCTCCCGAGCAGCTCCTGCCTGTCCTGGGCTCAGGAGTGAACGGGTGGTTCTAGCAGCAGTTCACCACTGCCGCCGATGGCGAGGTCAGAGCTGTCGCAGAGGGGAGCCTCGCCCCCGGCCTAGAAGGCATGTGGTCTCAGGTGCAGCGTCCCTGCCCTCTCCTGTGGCTCCTGAGACGCTGCGGCCTCCAGAAGCAGAGCCGGGGCCCAGGCCTGTGGGAGGACAGCGGCAAGGATGCGGGAGCTGCGTAAGAGGCCACGTTTCGTGAGCAGACGCGACTTCCCGGCAGAGCAGAGCGCAGGGAGCTCGGCTGCGCGGTTGCATAGTTGACAAGCCCAGCTGGGGGCGGAGTGAGGAAGGAGGGCGGGCTGTGGGCCACGGCACCTGCCACGGGACTGTGGGAGGGCCAGGCGTGTCTGCGTGTGCGAAGGCTGTCCCCACCACGGGCACATTTCACCAACAGCGGACCCCCCGAGCAGGATCGGCTTCCCGCCCACGCGGGAACGAGGATGTGAGGCAAGCCCAGTGACCTGACAGCATCAGAATTGGGGCCCAGGGCTGTGCTTTGCTTGGAGACGGGGGTGTTGGCTGGGCAGCAGGCGAGGAAGGTGGCAACAGGCCTGTGTTCCCCTGCCCTTGGGAGCCATGCTTAGCTCACCCCACGCCCCCTCCGCCGGGCAGCTGGGCCCCAACCGGTGCCCACCTTGCAGTGGACACTGGGCCGGTTAGGGAGATGGGCCCTGATGGCTTGTCTGTCCACTGAAGGTGGGCTTGTGCTGCCATCCCCTACCCTCTCCCTGGGGTCCGTGTCCTCACCCTCCCTGCGTCAGGGCTGTGGTCTAGGTGAAGCCACTGACCCGTCCGAGCCGCCTGTGTGGAGCTGTGGTGGCCGGCAGGGTGTGCTCCGGCAGGCTCAGGCCACAGTGCTCGCAGGAGTCCCCGAAATAGTCCAGGCCCCCCACTCGGGAACCCACGAAGCCCCTGCTGTGTAGTCTGAGCAGCCTCCAGGCCTAGAGGGTTAGTGGGGGTGGAGGCTAGCTCACGGGCACCCAGGCCCCGCTGGCTGCACGCCATGCCCTGTGATGGGGCGAGCCATACCCTCCCTGCCGCCCTCCCCTGCAGCCTCCGCCCCTCTAACCAGGCTGAGGCGAAGGCCACAGTGGGACCCCGTCCCTCCTCCTGGGCCCCAGCGCTCAAACGCTGTGCCACTCTTGGCTGTGTGGGGACGGCTTTGTGACCTGGGGAGGTTGGGGGAAGATGGTACGGGCACATGTTGCGAGTCCAGGACTCCGGATCTGGGGAGGGCCTGCTGCGGCCGAGGGATTTCCTCATCCCCTTCGCCTTCCTGACCGGAAGCTCCGCTGAGCAGGGACGCGCATGGTCCAGGCTGGGCCTTGGCGTGTGGTAGGCGCCCGGGGCATGAATGAATGGATGGGTGAATGAATGCAGCCCTGCCTCGGGCCGTGTCTTGTCTTTGAGGTCCAAAAACAATGAGCAGGGCACCCCTAGAAGCGCCAGCCTTCTTCCTTCTGTGCTGTGGTCTGATCAAGCTCCTACGTAAGCTTCCTTCCCTCAGAGTAGCCAGCAGGTGTGCGTGGTAGGGCAGCCTCCGCAGGGCCTCCATCCTCCCCGGGCCCTCCAGCTCCCCAGGCTCGCAGGTGCCCATCTCAGCCTGCCTCGTGGCTTCCAGTCCGGCAAGGCCCTCACACCGCCATGCCCTGCGGCTGGGCTCCTTATAATGCTATTCCTAGTGTGCATTTCTTAAGAGGTGTGAGTTACTTTGAAACCATTCCAATCCTGAAGAATTGCAAAAACAAGACCAAAAAGTCTCTCTTGCCTGCCTCTCACCCAGATTCATCATTGGTATGTCTCACCAGCTTTTGTTGTTGGAATGTCTCCCTGAGAGTGATGGGGAGGTCACTGCGAGCATGTGACACGGGGCCTGTGCCCCGAGCGATGCTTCAGCATGTATCGCAGGAGAGCAGGGACATCCTCTTGCATAACCACGGCCCACTGGTCCCGACCGGGCATGTCCCCTCCGGGCTCCCGGGATCTGGTGTACAACTTAAAGTCGCGTTTCGCCGGTCGTCCCCAAACCTCCTTTCTGTCGCCCTCCCCCAGCCTGTGACCTTGTGCTGCATTTAGTCATTGTGCGTGTCCTTAACGCCTTGTCGACGTTTAACGTGGGTCACAAACACTCGCTCATTCAGAGTTCCCAGCCAGCAATTGTTAGCGTGCTCACGGGTTGTCAGCTCTCTCTACGTCTTTAAAACGCTTTCTGTTTACCCCTGGATAGAGGAAGAGAGGGACCCCCTAGCAGGACCCTGCCACTAAGGGACCTCTCAGCCTTCCACACAACAAGATCATGGGTGTGCCCGGCGTGTTCAGGGTGACGCGCGCTCTGACCCCCAGGCCTCCCACGTGGCGCTCAGCCGTGCCACCCTGCCGCCTGTGCCACCGCGGCCAGGTCTGCTGGATTTCACCTTAAATCAGTGTTGTCAGCCAGAAAGAAGCCTGGTTCCCGTTTCACACTTAGCCCCCACTCCCGGGGGCTGGCACCCCGTTCCCACGTCAGACATGCGAGCACTTGGCACCTCTGCAGCCTGCCGGCTCTGTGCCCTTAGCTGAGGGTGCCAGGTTCATCCGTGTCGTAGCACACGTCCGCCCTTCTCCACCTTCCCGGCGCTGAGTGTCTTCACACTCCGCGTCTGCACTCCGCGGGCGGACGTGCGGGCTGTCCCCGCGTTCTGTCATTACGGACGCACTGCTAAGGGTCTTGGCACCGATTTCACGTGGACACGTGTTTTCACGCGTCATGACTACACCTTGGAGTGGACTCGCTGGCTCGTGTTGTACCTGTGCCCACCCTTTGGAGGGACAGTCAGACGTGCAGACTTGTGTCCAAGGCGGTGTCCCCCTGCGGCCCAGCAGCTGGCTGTCCTCCCCACCTCCCGGGTCTGGAGTGGTCTGGACGGCACCTCCCTCGGAACGAGGCGCCAAGCCTCCCCCAGGCCCACGGCCAGGCCTAGAGCCTTGAAACGGCTGCTCAGGTCTGCCGGCCCGTCATTTCTAATTGTGTTGTCTCCTGTCTACGCAGTCGCAGGCGTTTCTGGCCCTCTGAGCCAGAGCCCTGAGACCCTCTCTTAGCGTGTGGTTTATCTTTTCACGTCCCTGCTGTGTCTTCTGATGTGCAAAAGTTTTTCATTCTGACGAAATGTAACCTACCCATTAAAATAACAATAGCACGTTTTTAGTGAACATATTTGTTCTGCTCATAAACCGGAGAGACAGAGACGGAGGCAGAGAGGACATGGGCTGGCAGCTACGCACAGTCCGCGCCCACAGCCAGCCTGGACGTGGCCAGGCAAGTGGCCGGCGCCCTGGGGAGGTCTCCGGCTACGACCCGGAACCTTTCCCGTGGGCCTCGGACCCGCACGGATCCTTCAATGTTGTGCTTTTTGTGTCCCGTGTAAAGCCACTCCTGGGCCGAGGTCCCGAGGCCCACCACCCCCGGGCTTCATCCAGGGCTTATCTTAGCTCTTCCATGCGGGCCTTTGATGGGCCGAGCTCACGTCCACGAAGGGTGGCCATGAGGCTCCCAGGACGCCCTCTCCCAGCGCTATCTGTGGAAGACTGCTCTCTCCGAGTACCGGAGGTCGCTTTGGGAACAGTCGGGCGTGTTTACTGACTTATTTGTTGATTTGTTTTGATGGGGTCGCACCCTCGGCCCCGGCCTGCCAGCCAGCTAGGCTTGCAGAGGTGCTGCCACTCCTGCCTGTCCCGGTCGGCCTCCCGCAGTGGCGGGGCGCTGCCTCCTCCCGCGGGGGGGGTGCCCTGGGGCTGGTGCCGCCGTGCCGGGCCTGACTGTAAGCTGGCAGGCGTGATTCCACGCAGAGAACGCGCCCTCGCCGTCCCAGAGGCAGCCGGTCGTCGGACCCTGCCTGCACAGTCTGGCGAACCTCATGAAGTCCGCCTTTAGGGGTCTCCCAGTTCCGAAGTTTGAGAAGTCTTCAAAATACAGCCATTCCCCAGATGGGAAGCCGTGAGCTGTGTGAAGCCACCGGCCACCAGCTGTCCGCGAGCGCCCCCCGGCCCGCCCCGAGGCAGTGCGGGCCTGCAGAGCCCCAGGGAGGCACTCTCCCCGAGCCTCTGCCCTCTGGCCTCCGGAAGAACGACAAGGCCCACAGGCAGCGTGGGGGACGTGCGGGCACAGCGCCTGCCCGGCACGCGTGACCCAGTCAGTGGGGTGTGTTTGCGGCCAGCCTGGGGCCATGCCCACCCTGCCTCCACCCCGCCTCTCCTCCTAGCCTCTGCTGGGCATCAGGGCAGCCCCAGGGCTGGTCCTGGCTGCAGCCACCCCTCTGCCTCAGGCGCCTGCCCTCCCCTCACACACTTACTGGCCCCACTCCCTGGTGGGCCCGCTGCAGTCCTGGAAGGACGTCGGTGACTCAGGCCGCGGCCCTGCCCTGAGCCTCCCAGGCCAGCGGACGGCCCCGGGAGCCATGGCCACAGAGCTGAGCACAGCCGTGCTCAATTATTAGCAGCACATGGGGGCATGCACTGCTCGCCTGGCCCGGCCAGGACATCCGGGCACTGGGAGCCAGGACCGTGTGGAGGGGAGCGGTCACTTCTGGGGCTGGGTTTAGAAGATGGGTTTGGACGTCAGCAACAGAGGACACCAGCGTCTGATATCGTTGCCCGCTCGATGGGCGAAAACGGCTTCTCATCGTTGCGGTCTGGGCTTCCGTGAATGAGGGCGAGCGTGGTCGTGTGTGCTCACTGGTCGCTTGTTACTTGGCCCTGAGCTGCACGCTTCTTTACTTTCAGTGTTTTGTGTTTTTCTCTCGTATTGGTTTGGAAGAACTCTTTGTGTATGGAGGAAAGCCAGGACTCACAGCGCACAGACACGGTGGCACGGACTAACGCCATGTGCTCACAGGACGCTCAGATGAGCTCCTCCAGGAGAAGCGCCATGTGCCAGGCAGGGAGGCCGGGGCTGGCCGGAGCGCTGGGTTCCGGAGCCCCAGCTGCACCCTCAGGGCCTGGGAGCTGTGGTTTTGAGCAGGGAAGGGACATGACCAAATCAGAATTTTGAAAAACCACTTTGAATAAGGGCCAGCAGAGGACATGGGGGGCCGGGAGCTCAGGGGACCGGGAGCGCAGGGCCTGCACAGCGTCTGACTGGGCGGGGCAGCAGGGAGCCTCGGAGGCAGTGGGGAGGGGTGCCCACCACACTTCCTGCTCTGCTGGTCTCGGGGTGGGGCGAGCAGCTGTTTCCAACAGGAGGCTTTGCCGCAGGACAGCTCAGCCCCACGTGCTGCTCCGACCTGTGTCGTCTGCCCTCGCCCCACGGTACTGACTTCTAGGTCAGACGGATGGGAGGAGGCCAGGGGTAACCCAGAGCGGATGCCTGAACCGGGGTTCCAGGTGGGCACGGACAGTGGGAGCGGGGAAGAACGGAGCCCCGGCCAGGCAGGGCCCCGGGAGGAGGTGCCGCAGGGGAAAGCCCACCTCTGGCTGGCCCCATTGGAAATGGGCACGCGGGCAGCAGTTTCTCGAGTGCCCTGCCCAGTATCAACAACGCGGTGCTGGCCTTGACTCTGGGCCCCTCTGCTACCCACGCGGTCACGCACTCGAGCTGCCACGCTGCCCCTGTGCTGGTCGCTCACCAGGGCGATTCCTGCGTCAGCTCTTTACCAGGGCAGGTCCCCGTCAGCCCGCACGCCTTGGCCACACTCAGCGGTAGCTGGGCAGGCCTGCAGCACACCGGGCCTGCAGACCGTCCGCGGAAACGTGGAGTTGAAGTGCTAGTTTATTTTGGCTGCGTGCAAAAAAAAACTGGACCAGGGGAACCAGCAGTTAGCGTAATGGCTATGTCGCTGGACTCCCACATACTCGACCGCGGTTCGCATCCCGGACCCGGTGGCTTAAAACTCACGCCGGGCACGTGTGCGTGCGTGCCCAAGATCCCGAGAGGAGAATGGAGGAGAAGGGATTGCGGCGTGACCATCCCCCCTGGGGGGTGATTTCTCGCTTTCTGTCTCTCTGTCTCTCTCTCTCTGTCTGGCAAGCACACGCACCCTATAGCGAAAACCTCTCCAAAAAAAAAAAACATGGACCAGTCAGTAGCCTGGTGGTTAAAGCAGCTGGATCCTCTATAGCCGACCTCATGGTTCGAGTCCTGCACACGTGTGCCCCAAATCCCGAAAGGCGGGGCGGCGGGAGGAGAAGGGCTCGTGGCATGGCCATGCCCCAGACTGGTACTCCTCACTCGCCCCGTCCTCCTGGGAACATTCCCGTCCTCTAGCAAAGTTTTAAAAAGTTGGAAGCCATGCACGTTTTATTGCAAGTACACGTTTCATGAACTTTTTGATATACAGACACATCAAAATTACATTTTGTTCAACAAGTTCCTCATTTGGTGGGTTTTAAGGAACAAGAATACTTCAGTCATTTTTAACGATTTCAAAAATATTTACAAGGTTTTTAAAATACCAAGACGTGGAAAGAAGAAAATTCCACTGGCCCATAAGCCTGTGTGCAGGCAGCTCCTGTTGACTTTTAAAAAGCAGTTAACATGGAAAAGTGTGAAGTAGAAAGTGAAAGCCCCACGCAGCCCCGTCCCGCGCACCCCTCCAGCCTCTCTAAGGCAGCGCCCAGTGGCTGCGTTTCCCAGTTGGGGAAAAACAGGAAGAAATGGCAGCGCACGGCTAGGCAGCGCCTCTTAGAAGTTCAGAGTGGATCATGCCCGACAGCGTTCGGCCCCTTGAAACGTGCCCTGGCAGTGCGTCTAGAGCGCTGTCTGCAGGGACGAGGTCCCAGCAAGGGATGACGTTGCTTCCCCGGCCCCGCGCAGGGGTGCCGCTCCTCCCTCGGGCTTGCTCTCCCCGCGGGGCCCTACTGCTTGTCCTCGTGTCCGGCTGGCTGCCCAGAGCCACAACAGGCCACCCACTGAAAGGGTCGCCGTGCTCGCTCCTCACCCAGGGGCACTAGGAGCACGCGGTTCCTCCCGCCTTCCGCAGCAGCAGAGTGGCAGGCGCACCCATCTCCGGCAGCTTGGTAGATAAAACGGTGAGCACGCTGAGTTTTGATTTGTTTTCTTTAATGTGCATTTAATTGCGGCGAGACTGGATCTCTTTTGGCGAACTGCTCGCCGTGCCTTGGCTCCTCCGACGGCTTAGCCCTGTTCCCTGTCGGTCTGGAGCCTGCCCGTGCCGGGACGCAGCTCCAACCTCGCTCCCGTGGACTCCTGCCCTGCGTGCAGTTGGTCTGGGCTTACCACGCGCCCTTTTACTGTGCCTGGGGGTTATTCCATTTGCATAGCTGAGCTTTTACATAGCTCCGTGTGTCCACACTGTCCTCCGTGGCTTCTGGGCGTGAAAGCGGGTGTGGTGCGTTTCCACGGCTGTCCGCACAGGAGCACTGCCCACTCTCACGGTGGGCTGGACAAGGAGGCCGGTGCGAGCTTCTGCCTGTTTATCACCGACGCGTGCCAGTGTGGCTGGGGAGGGTGTCGGGACTCAGCCAGACCGATCCCAGAGCCTGCTGCCCTGCGTCCCTCGGCCCCTTCCAGCCACCCAGGGTGACAGAGGGTACTGCTTCTCCAGGTCAATGCTTGCTTTGTGTGTTTTTTTTTTCCCTTCCATAGAAAGCAGAAAAATAATTTATTCTCAAAGCATTTTAATTATTAAAACAACAAGCATCCTATCTTCTGTTAGGTGCTCGTTATAAAACGTTTTTCTAAATTAGGAGCTCATCGTTTCTACACACAAGCCTCCAGCACGGGTGGGTGTAGTGAGGGTGGGCAGGAGTAAGGGGGTGCTCGGGCCTTGCCCTGTGAGCCCCCAGGGTGGGGGTCTCCAGTAAGGTGCCATAGGCTCACTCCTGCCTCCGGCCAGGCACCCCCAGGAGCCCGACTACTCCTTGCTGGTCTGTTTGCAGGGCCGTGGGCACCCCGTGGTGCTGCAGGCCTGGAGGGTGAGCGGTTGGTGCGGTGGGCACTGCCGGGGCTCAGCCCAGGCTGGGGTAGCGCATTCCAGCTGTGCCTCTGCCCCTCGTCGGGACTGGCAAGTGTTCATGATTCCTCCTGGGTAAGGGATTCAGCCCTCAGCAGGTAGGAACCAAGTGCCCCTCCCACCTGGCGCGCTGTCAGGGTCTGAGATGAGGGAGCTGAAAATCAAACCCAAGGTCGCCCGGCGCGCAGGTCTGCTGACAGATGACGTCACTCGCCAGCCTCCTCCGCCGGCCACTGCGGCCCCGTCCCTCTGGCCGCCTGCGTGGCCGCCTCTGGGCGCCAGGGGGCGCTTCGCAAGCCCAGCCCGGCCTCCGCCGCCCTCGCCCCTGCCCGGGGGTCCCTGCGCCAGGACAGAGCTGGCCCTGGGCTCCCACGCCGGCGGTGCGCACCGGGTCCCGCGCTCCCTCCGCAGCCCGCTGTCCGGGCCCAGCCCGCTCCCGCACCCCGAGGTCCCTCGGACTGCGCCCACCCAGCCTCCGTGACGTGCCAGGCCCCGGCGGGCAGC
>NW_006207351.1:1370531-1374275 GCF_000334495.1 Tupaia belangeri chinensis | reverse complement strand
CGGGTTGCCAGAAGAGCCCATTACTCTCTAGAACCACAGGGGACTGCCATTTCAGAGGTGGGCCACAGCAGGGATGGCTGTCTGGTAGGGTTGGCCTCCGGGCCTCCGGGCCTCCGGGCCTCCGGGCCGGGTGCTGCGGGTGTCCTGCCTGGGGCTGGCGCGTGAGGACGCCGGAGACTGGCCTCCGCGGCTCTGCCCACCCTGGCTGCTCCTGAAACATTGATCCCGAAAGGCGCGATCGCGGCGGGAGGGGGCAGGGCGCTGGGCTCGCGTCAGTGCCGTGCTGCTTCCCCAGGGGTCCCGGGCTCCCCCACCCCATCCTGCCCTGCCGCCAGTCCAGAGCCTGCAGGGAGCCGGGGGCAGGCCGCCTGGAGGTCAGGTATCCCAGGAATTCGCTGGACGCCTGATAGAAGCGCTCAGGGAGGGGTGAGACGCCTTGGCCTGAGGGGCCTGCTAGGATCTGCCCTGTCCCAACCACTGAGTGACCTTGGGCAGCTCCTCCTCTACCAGGTGGGCGAGACCTCTCAGTCTTGAGGGGCTCTGGGTCTCGAACTCCAGGCACAGCAGTGGTTAGGGGACAGTGCCTAGGATCTGGAATCCTCAGAGGGTGACCCCTGGACCCAGTCCTACGGGTCTGAGATGCCGTGGGGTGACCAGGAAAAACTGCCCCACCTCCCTGCCTGAGGACTGACCGACCCTCCTGGGCCAGGGTCTTAGGGGACGGGAAACCCTGCCCTGACCAGACACACTTCCCTTAGCTGTCAGGGGTCAGGGAGGGTGGGCAGAGGGGGGCCGGGCTGCCCGCCCAGCAGCCCTGGGGAAAGCCTGGGGTTCCAGCCCAGCCATGGCCACTTTAAATCCAGCTCTGGGTGTCGCGGCTGATCTGTTCCTGGGGCAGAGGGATCGGAGCATGGCGTGGGCGTCCCCTCCCCCGCTGTCCAGGCCGAGGGTTGGGACAGCATCTGCTCTGCCCTGCCAGGTCAGCTCTGCCGCTCCGAGCATGCTCCATCCCTGTGGGGACAGGGCCAGCTGGGGCTCCAAGCCGTGGTCCGTGCACCTGGACGAGCCGCTGTGCCCTCCGTGGTCTGTCCCCACGCCATGGGCACACTGGCCATGTGCCTCCCCTGTGAATTGAGCTGGCACAGAAACGGCTTTTGGTCCCCTCCCCTGCCCCCAGCAATCTGCCGGCTCTTCACCTGGGTCAGCAAGGTGGCCAGACCTCTGAACCCCTGAGCCGTGTTTGACAGGAGAGGCAGGAAGAGATGGGGGTGGCTCGGGGTGCCCTAGTGCCCGCAGCTCAGCTAGTGGGCATCTGGGCTCTTAGGGGGACATGCCGGGGCTGAGCCCCATGTTCGAGCGGGAGACAGAGACACGTCCAAGGTCACACAGCACCCTCAGGGCTGGGGGCCTGTCCTAGCACTCCAGCAGCAGGCATCTTCGGGGAGCTGCTGTCCGGGGGTGCTCAGAGGACCCAGCCCCCCAGACGTCCCTGCAGTCAGGGACAGGGAAGGGGACGCGGCTCCAGCTGTCTGCACACGTGAAGCAAATCCTGGGTCCCGTGACCGGACTTGCCGCTGTCTCCCAGGCAGCTTAAAGGGCTCGTGGCGGCCTTCCCTCCCAGCCGCCCGCCTTGTCCTCTCCTGGCCAGAGCCCCACCCTCTGTGGCCCGGCGTCCATCCACGCCAGAGTTCTAACTGGGCCGAGACCTCAGTAGCCGGCATCCCTGGCCAGGAGAACACGGCAACTCCGTGGCCTTTGGAAGCTCCTGCCAGGGCCACACACTGGAGCTGGACTCGCAGTGACCGGGGAGGCTGTCTCTGGCTCCTGGTCCTCATAGTTGGGGTGGGTGGGACTGCTCCACCCTGTGGACTGGGGCCACACCGCCATAGCTCAGACCTGGCGGTGTCCACCACACAGGGCAGACCTCTCCCGGGAGCCTCCTGCCTGCCCCCGGACCCCACCTTGTCTGCCTCGGCTCCTGCGAAAAGGGACACCCCACCCCGCCACGGGGACCTCTGCTGCCTTTGCCTCTATGCACGTCCTCCTCTGCAGAGCCTGCTCTGGCTCCCAGCGTTCCCCTCGGGGCACCCCTCTGGCGGTGTAGGGTACCGTCTGAGGCTCAGTGAGGTGGGAGCGGGCAGCCGGGCTATGGGGACTGACTGGAGAACTGCGTGTGAGTGACCTTCCGATCTGGCGAGGTCGCCGTTTCCACCCGGCGTTTTCTAAGCTCCTCTCCGGGCCAGGCCTGGTCACAGCTCCCGTGCTCATTACCCACTTGCAGCCCCGTCTGTCAGCTTGTACCACGGTTCTCAAAGCTTCGAACTATGTCAGCCCCCGGCCCACAGGAGCATTGCCAAATGCAGCACTCTTCCCCTGGCCACCGCGGTCATCCTCACGGTGTGGTCTGTGGCCCTGGTCCCCAGTGGCGTGCCGGTTAGTCTGCCCAGACACGCTCTGGGAGAGCGTGCATGGAGGCCCAGCGCCCCGTGTAAGCTCTGTACACACCTCAGGCCCTGCATGCCCCACCTCGACCATGACGCCGAGGGCAGGGAGCTTCTGCCCTGCTGAGCCGAGTGAGGTGCAGCTACCTGTGCAGTGGTACGCTCCCTGGCCGGAGGCACACTCCGCCAGTCGGTGCAGAGCTTTCGGGGTCCCTCAGAGCCTTACTTTAGATGTAATTGTCTGAGTACATGGTGGAGAGCTATCAAAAGGCGACAGGTTTGTAAGAATGCGGGTGCCAGGGTGTTCTAATAAAGCCATGCCTCAGGGGCAGGGCAGCGTTCTGTGAGTCTGCCCAGCCAGCTGCCGGGCCACCAGGTCTGGGGCCTGTCCGGGGCCTGTCCGGGGCCTGCGGGTTCCCTATAAGCAGGGAGGAGCTATGTGTCTGGCAGTTCCCTGAGCAGCTCAGCCACGGTCCTGCACTGGCTCGGGAAGCCTGGGCTCTGCGCCCCTCTCCGCCTGCCCATGCTGCCCCGTCTGGATGGCCAAGGCCTAACCCCTACCCAGGCTTCCTCACGTTGGCTGGCAGTCAGGGACAGCTGGGAACACCGTGGAAGTCTGGTCCCATACCCAGAAAGTCTGGTCCCATACCCAGAAAGGCTGAGGGCGAGCACCCAGCCTGCCCCGGGGGCCTGGCTGTCTGTGTCCCCCACCAGTGCTCAGGGGTGCAGAGACAGCTAAGCTAGGTCCCAGGGCCACCCGCCAGCCCCCAGGCTCCGTGTGTGACTGCGGCTGTCCTTAGCTCTCTCTTCTTCCAAGTGGCTGATGGTGGCCCCTTCTAAGCAGCTGCGAAGACAGTTCTGCGGAAGTGTCACACAGCCATGTTCCGCCCCGAAGTGTCTCTAGAACCTCGATTCCACTTGTCTCCGTTGGACAGGCCTCTCCAGGGCTAGTGCTCCGTGCTGGGCTTTGTGCTGCCCAGGTCACCGCAGGCACAGACAGACCCAGGCCCGCCCCGGGGCGCCCACTCCAGAGGTGGGAATCGCGAAGCGCATGTGAGCAGAGCCCGCAGGAGCCTGGAGCTGAGCCCGCAGGGGCTGCAGCTCGCTGGTTTTAGTGTGCACTTTGGGGCCTGGATCTGCGTCCCAGCCTGCTTGCCTCCGACTGGCTGTGCAGCCTGGCGCGAGCTCCTTCCTGTCTCTGACCCTCGGTTCCCATCTGGGGAAGCAGAGCAGGGTGAGCGCGCCCAGCTCGATGTCGCGCCCCGGTGTCCTGCACTCACGCTGGGCGTCCTCACAGCATTCC
>NW_006207351.1:1366752-1370381 GCF_000334495.1 Tupaia belangeri chinensis | reverse complement strand
GCGTCGTGCATGTTTGCCTGTTTATTGCCAAATGGTATGTGTGTTCTCCAGGAGTGACAGAGAGGGAGAAGGCGCCTCCCGATGGGACATGGCCATGCCGCTACCCACTGTGGTCGGCCTCCCGAGAGCTGGCTCCCTTGTCCCTGTGCCACAGGGCCAGTCTAAGAGCTAGGTGTCAGTGGCAGGGTCTTACCACACAGCATCCCTCTGCCCAGTGCCTGCCACTGTCTGTCAGCCGCTGCGCCTGCCTGTCTAGGCCAGACTGGGAATCAAGTGGGCCTCCCTGTGAGCTCGGCCTCCATGCAACGGTGTCCCCTACTCAGCTGGACCATGTGTCCTTTTAGACAGACTGTCCCGTCGTGTGGAAGGGCCACGTTCGTCCGGCCTGCTGTGCCCGCAGGGGATGGTCCCAGACAGCCTGAGGACGCACGCAGGCACATCTCGGGGTGCCCGCCCGGCGTGGAGCTCCGGTGCTCTTGCCGGCTGGTCTCTTGGGCCTGCAGGTTCTGCCCCCCTGGTGAGTGTGCCATGGTCTGGCTGTGGTTTGAACGTGCCACTCCTGGCTGGGGTTGGCATGCCCTGTCCACCCAGCCCCGGACTGTCCTCTGGGCATCGCCTGGCGCCTGGGCAGGGCCGCCTCCATGTATGCAGAGCTGGTAGTTCCTGGGTGGCGAGTCTGACCCGCAGTCCGTCCCTCACGTAAATGCCCTCCCCGCGCCGGCCTGCCGGTGTCGCTCGGTGTGGGCGCTGGGAGGGCCTCGGTGAAGCCAGGGCCCTCCGTGTGCGTCCTCACTCGTGCCTGCCTTTATTGCCGGCGTTGTGTGTGGGTTCTTTTTTAAGAATTATTTAATTTTATTCATCATTATCATTCTCTGATCTGGTGGGGGGCATGCACACTCACCAGAGAGAGAGAAAGAGAGTGAGAAAGCAAGCCTCCAGGTCCAGGACTCGAATGGTGCTCGGTGGTGAGAGTCCAGTGCCTCACCACCACACCACCTGCTTACCCGACAAGGTGTGCGTTTTAAGAAAGCCTGCCTGCCCGTAGCCGTGAAGCCATCCCCGGTCCACCTCTCACCTGCTGTAACACACCAGGATGGGTTTTTCCACGTGGTGTGAAGTGAGGGTCCCACTCTCACACACATGTGCGCCACGGTCATGTGCGCGCGTGTTCCCTGCCCAGACGGCCCCTGTGTGATGGCGGCCACGTGTGCGCACGCCCATGGCCCCTGCGTGGCGGCAGTCACGTGTGCACACACCCAGCGGCCCCTGCATGGCGGGAAGCCCAGCCTCCCTGACTGCACTGCCCCTCCCTGCTGCAGCTCACGGCTGAGGGCCTGGCAGCTGGACTGGGGCCAGGACAGCCCGAGGGCCAGTGGGCAGCCCTCCCCGCCCCGGACCAGTCAGGCCCGGGGGCGGTGGTCACGTGGGGGCTGGCGCTGGCCGCGGCTCTGGCGGGTTAAGCCAGGGTTCAGGGACCGCAGTGCTGGCCAGTGCGCAGGCCGCCCTGGAGCTGGGCCACTTGCCTTGCTGTTTGCAGCCAGAGGCCCTACCCAGGGTGCCGCACCAGGTAAGGGCGTGGAAGGGAGAGTGGCCCCCTGAGCTCTCTATCCGGGTCTGTTGGGGCAGCTGAGCTGGGGGAGGTTCTGAGCATGCTTTGGCCTCCTGGGCTGCTGCTGCGTGGGCTCCCCTAGCCTCCAGGCTGTCCCCAGGCCCAGTGCCTTGGCCCAGGCAGTGGCCAGGGCTGGGACCGCAGCACCCAGCTATGCAGGGCAGGGGAGAGGGCGGGGAAGGGCCCCATGTGCCATACCTTGCCTGGGTCAGCCTCACTCCTGCCTGGAGAGCTCCGTGCAATAGACGGACAGACCGAGCCTCAGGGGCGGGGGCTTCGTGGATGGTCTAGGGGGGCCGGCTGGCATCTTGGTGGTGCCCACAGGACCCCAGAAGTGGTGGGCCCCGCTCCCGTGTGCAGTGGGGCTGCTGTCACCTGGGACTCCAGGAGCCTCTAGGCCCTAGGGGGCATGAGACGGTGCGCGAACCCCTAGGCTGGACCCACCTCACGCAGCCTCTGCCACAGCTGCCAGCCTCCACGGCACAATGCCCACGCGTGCAGTGGCCAGAGCGACACCTGCACCTGCCTCCCCGCCCCTCCCCCAGTTCAGACACACACAGCACCCCCAGCCTGGGCGTCTTCAGCAGGGAGCACCAGCAGCACTCCTGCCCCGCCCTGCGCACTTCCAACCCTTCCCACCCACCTACTCCACCCGGGAGCCCAGCCGCCCCTCCCTCCAGAGGGCACAGGTATTTGTGGATGCTGGCACCAGATTGCCCTTGTCAGCAGGACTGAGGAAGGCTGCAGCCTGGCACAGGGCAGAGGATTGTGGAGCACAGAGAAGGCCCCTCTGTGCCTGGGGCCCCCAGCACCCTGCAGGTGCAGGTGCGGGTCTGGAGGGACCAAGCCTGGGGACATGGCTTCCAGCTGGCCACTGGGTGACCTTGAGCCCGCCTGGCCTTCTCCATGCCACAGCCCAGGGTGGTGGCCATGCCTAGTGCCGGGGCTGAGGGGAGCCGACCACACCGGCCCACCCACGCCAAGTGGGAGCAGGGGTCACCGCTTTCCTGTCTGAGCTGCTCTGAGCTCTCGTGTACTGTAGGCCGCCCGCCAGCGCCACGTGGTGAATGCTTTCTCATGGACCTCATGACCCCTGGGCCCACAGGCACCTCACTTCCGCCCCCAGAGGTCCCCCAGAGTGTCGGGGGCAGCCTTACCTCTCCCAGAGTCGGAGCAATGAGGGAGCGTGTGCACATGGCCACCATGCCTGACTCCCCGCCCCCTTGCAGGAAGAGCAGCACCCACGCTTGCCTCGGGGGAGCCTCGGCCCCAGGCACAGACGTCCAGGTTGTACACTGCACACGGAGGGACAGCCGCACTCAGAAGAGCGTGCCCTTCACAAGTGCCCACAGAGGACCCTGTGTGCCTGGGCGGGCCTGCCCTGAGCATGCTGGCCGGCACAGGAGGGAGCGGGGCCATGGGGTCTCTCTCACCTACCTTTCTGCCCTTGGTGTGCTAGACGCCCCCCCCAGGGCCTCCCAGTACCCCAGGGAAAGGGGAAGGCCAAACGCCCTCAGCTTGAGTTAGATGGAACTGGGGAGCCCTTGGCGGGACGAGGCCGCAGGGCTCCGGTCCAGCCTGGGGAGCAGGGCGGCAGCTCACGGCAGCCCAGGCCCGTCTCAGCTCCAGCTGTTCCTGGCCGTCGGCTGCAGCCAGGACACCTCTGCACACCCTCCACTTCACCACCTTCAGGACCCGAACCCTCCACCTGGGCCAGCCTTGCAGGGCGATGGTGTCTACACGGGCACACCGAGTGGGGACGGCCTGCCTTAGCTGGACATGTCCCGTGTCCACGCTAGCATCTCCCCAGCCCCTGGTAGTGCCGGGTGCGGCCTGAGCGGTCACTGGAGGGCGTGGCCAGCCCTCAGCCTTGCCCAGCACTCCAGGGGAGGAAGGTGTTCCCAGAACCATGCTGCCCAGCTCCTGGCATGCAGGAAGTGTGGGGATGGCTGCTGGTCGGGCTGAGGCGTGAAGGTGAGGTGGGGCCCAGTGGGGCTCAGGCGCCCCCTGGAGCCTCCTG
>NW_006207351.1:1365693-1366721 GCF_000334495.1 Tupaia belangeri chinensis | reverse complement strand
CTGCCTGCCCTGTCTCCCCTCTGGGAAGACCAAGCTGTAGTTCCCCAACAGGGCAGCAGGTGGCACCAGCCCCATCTCCAAGAAGTTCTTGGGGCCTGCTCAGCTCAGGCCAGAGCCGCTTCCCCTGCTCCTCACCGGCACCCCACCTCCAGCGCCCAGAACACAGGACTGCAGTTGGGGTGGGCACGGCCGCAGCTGTTACCGCACTGTCTCTCATCCCCCCAAGAACCGGTTCACCAGCTGTGTCCTGAGCTGTTTTCAGCCCATCTGAATCTACCACCAAGCCTGACATGGGGACAGCTGGGGGGAGGCCGCCCTGTGCAGGCAATCAGGCACCAGGGTTCAGGCCTCAGCTGTGCAGCTGAGCGGGGACCGCAGACCCACCAGAGGGCAGGCAGGGAGCTCACTAGGTGAGGGATCAGGCCTGCCTCTGCAGCTTCAGACCCAGGCCCTGCCCAAGCACCCAGCACCAGCCCGTGCAGGCCGAGGACATGGCAGCAGGGACTTCTCACTGCCCGTGCACCTGGCGGGCCCGGGGGATGCACTGCACTGTCGGCCAAGTCCTGTGATGTGACCACGTTGGCCCCCACGGGCGGGAAGCTCCTTCCCACCACTGCGAGGAGCTATGGGTGACAGTGCTGAGCAGGGGAGCCGAGCACGCTCCTAGGCCCCGCACCGGAGGGGGCCCAGGCCACTCCCAGTTCTCTGCGTCGGAAGGAAGAGGCAGGCCAGTAGGCACCCAGTCCCCGTCTGACCTGGGCCAGTTCCCGGCATTCTGGGCCTCTGTCTTCAGCCTCAGAGTGGGAGGCTGACCCCCTCCTGCAGCATCGGGTGCAGCCTGGCAGTGGTACCCACAGCCCCTTCAGAGCCTGCACGCCCTTCCTCTGCCCTCCGGGCCTCAGTCCCAGAGGACCCGACGGGTGTTCAGTTAATAAGTGCCCTCCCAGCCAGAGGCACCAGCAGGGTCTGTCTCGGCTTCTCCACTCCTGGCTCCGAGTCCTGGACTGGGTGGTGGCTCCAACCTGCTG
>NW_006207351.1:1358019-1365382 GCF_000334495.1 Tupaia belangeri chinensis | reverse complement strand
TGAACATGTCCCATCTGTGGGTGGGAGGGTCACATACCCTGTGCAAGCCCCGGGGAGCACCCAGCATGGTGCCAAACCCACTGGCGCCCTGCCCACAGGGTATAGGCGGTGGGTGGGAGAAGCCAGGGGCCAGAAAAGAGAGCCCCTCGGCCACAAGCACCAGACAGCAAGCTGGCCCCCAAGCAGGAGGCACTGCCTAGACGGCAGCTGTGTTTGCGGACTGCCCCGGGAAGATGGGAGCCTGGTGCAGCCCACTGCACCCCTCCCAGGGAGGAGTGTCCCTGCAGGCTGGACAGAGGAGCGCCGCGGCAGCCGGCCCCACCCGCCTTCCCACTGTGTGTGGCTTGTGGTATCACCCGCTGTGGCGTCCTCTTTACCGAAGCCGTGCTGAACCAATCGTTGTGCGTGTGTAATCTCGAACTGCGGTCTCTGCGCCCCAGGGCTTCCGAACCTCGGTTTCTCTGCTGCTAACACAGGGCCCACTGGCTCAGGGAGCTGCCAGAAACCCTGGTCACCCGTGGCCGGTGCCATCCTGTCAGGGAGGCTCCCTGTGGGTGAGCCCTGGAGCCTGGACAGACCCTGGCCCAGGTGACCTCGGATTTCCTGGAACGGGGTCCACGACCCATGTGGCTCAGCCCTGGGCCTTCTCGCCCATGCGTGGGCCTGCGGGCAGGGGCGGTTCTCCCCCAGCAGCTCAGTGGCCTTGAGGCAGGACGTTAGAGTCTCTGCGCCTCGATCCCTTCTGGGTCCTTGTCCCCAGTGCTGAGATGGTGGCATGAGATGACAGGGAAAGCCTGAATGCTGCCTCAGGCACAAAGTGCTCCCTGAGAGCCAAGCCTACGTACTGTGCGTGAACTGGAGGCACACAGTGGGGCAGCCGCCTGGGTCCCCCTGGGTCTCACCTCAGGTGACACTGGAGCCTCCTCTGATCGAGGGCGTGACCTCTTGTGTGAAGTGGACTCGGGTCCCTCCTCACCTTGCAGGGTTTTGGAGCATGAGGCCCAGCCCATAGCTGGGGTGCGTCGTGGTGCAGTGAGCCATAGACCCAGCCTCAGGGACGTGGAGCACATGACAGTGTTCGTGTGTGTTCACGTGTGCACCTGTGTATGTTCACCTGTGCATGTGCACCTGTGCACCTGCGTGCATTCACACGTGTGCCCCTGTGTGCCCCCCTGTGCGTGCTCTCCTGTGCACCCCCCTGTGCACGCTCTCCCTTCCGTCTGTAACCTAACCGTCCGAGTGTTCTGCAGCCTGCCCCTCCCCTAGCCCATCTGCCGAGCAGGGTCCAGGCAGTCTCTAGGCCTTATGCCTGTGTTGGTTCATTTTCATGAGCAGAAATTGGCAGTGCCCTAGGTCTGTTTTTCCCAAAGCAGTGGACAGGAAGTTCCCGCAGCGTCAGGAGGGAGCAGAAGGGTGCCCCTGCAGGTGCTGTGTCAGCTTCAGTGCCAACTACCAGTGGGGGATAGGAGAGGAGACAGAGGTGGGCTCCAGTCAGCCGCCTGCCCAGCCCCTGACCTCATCCCCCGCTCACACCCACACTGGGCTCCAAAGGGCAGAGCTGAAGCTGACCCCTCAAGCTGCCCGGCATTGCCCTGCCCGCTGCCCCACAGTGCCCTTCCCCTGCTGGGCTGCCCTGCGATTTTCCACCCATTCCACAATTGCAAGGCAGGAGCACCCCGCCAGGAGCCTTGCCTGACAGGGCCGCCCCGGCCAGCATCCTCCCTGCCTCTGCAGAGGGTGAGTGTCCGCGGAGAGGCCTGCGGCCGGGCTGGTGCGTGTCCGTGTCCGCGTCTGTGTCCACGTAGGGGCCGGAAGCTGGACCGGTGCGTGTGCTGTTGGAAGTGTGCATTTGTAAACACTCCCGGCGAGGTGTGGCTGGCCCTGGACCACAGTTTAAGAACCCAGTTGTATGCGGATCTCACAGGCTGAAGGCGGGCCTCCTGGGTTCTGTTCCCACCCTGTCGCCCTGTCGTTCACAGGGCAAATGACTCACACTGTCTGGGCTTCAGGGCCTCCGTGACAAACTGGGAAGCGAAGCCTGCCTTGCAGGACGGCTGGCCGGGTGGTGCATGCCGGGATAGGACCACTGTTGGCCCAAGTGGGAGCTGCCCTCACACCCCTTACCGCGTCCGATTTCCTCAGGGCAGGGCCTGCCGCCACACACTCAGAGACCCCGTCTGTGCCGCTCCGACAGGCAGCAGTAAACAGAGGAGGCGGTGCGGAGAGGCGTGTTTAACTCCCTGCAGAGATGCAGCATCTCAGGAGCACTCCCGCGTCCATGTGCAAAGCCAGCGTCTTGGCCGACACTCGTGGTGTGAACTCAGTAGAGCACAGGAAGCCGGCTTCCCCGGCACTCCCGAGGTTCCCAGGGGCGGGGTGGGGGGCAGCCCCCGAGCTTGCTCCGTTCTCCCCACCAACGCGATATGTAGACGGCCTCCCTTTAAGTACGGGTGCGGGAGACCCACGTGTGCCCAGGGTGGCCGCTCGTTGCACCACGAGGAAGCCCCACGTTTTAGTGAGACATCAGCTGGCAGGTCTCTGCACACAGGCCCTCCTAGCTCACGGGGGAGGGATTGGCGTCTTAGAAAAGCAGTCTCCACACAGGCCCTTGTAGTTCTCTGCGGTGAGGAGTGGGGAGGAGGAATTGGCTGGGACCGGGAGAGGGAGGGACCTGCCCACCCCAGGGCTGGCCCTGAGCCACAGTGAATCTGGTTTACTACGATCCATTTCTCCCTGGACGTTTACTGAGCACCTCTGTACCCTGGCGCCGTCGGGCAGGTTCGGGCCATGTTCTGACTGATGGTAGACCGTGAATGGTAACTGGAGGCCGTGGGATCTAAAGGAACAGGAGACAGAGGGATCGTCCACGGGGCCGGTGGCCAGGAGGGCATGTGTGCAGGTGTGCTGTGGGGCCATGGGGTCTGGGCAGGGCCTTACTGAGGAGGCAGCAGCTTAGCTGGCACCCCGACCTCGGGAAGACAGAGGAGGGGGCAGTATAGCCCCCGTGGGGTTTCCGGTGCTGTGCCAGGCCCCTTCCTTGTTGCAGTGCCCTGTGTCCGAGCTGCATTCCGAACCACAGCCCAGCCCCTCCCTGTGTCCTCACAGGACATGCCTCCATCCACAGGCGGTGATGTGACGCTGCACCCAGTGTTGAGCGCTGTCTGAAGGCCACGGGAAAGCAAGCCCAGCCCCCCGCCCCGTCTCTAGTCCCAGCGCTGCAGAGACCGTGCCGGGGATCGGGGGCTGGTCCCGGCTATGCCAAGGGCTCCTGTCCAGGCTGCGGGTTCCTCGTATGGACAGTGGGCAGGCAGCCGGGCCAGTGCTCTTAGTCGGGAGGCTCAAAGTTGCGGCCATCTTAATCTCACTGCCGTGACCCGACCCAGATGCCCGTGGCTGGGAGGGATTCCCCCGTGCAACAGCTGCCTGGAGCCGGACGGCCACGTCGGTGGAGACAGTGTCCACATCCCCCTACAGGGAGAGTAGCTGGAGGGCCGTCACCTCTGCCCTCGCGTCCACAGTCTGGGTGGGGGGCTCTCACTCTGCCTGGCGTCCCTGTGGAAGGGTGGCCTCACGGAGAGGGGCACCCCAGAGCTGGGCCTGGGGACTGAGCAGGGGAGCTCGCCAGGGGAGCAAAGAGGGCACTCGGGACGTGGGAACCACGCAGGCAGGCCTGGGGCAGCAAGGGGCAGGCTGCGCCCTGGGTGGGTGCGTGGGGATTGCAGCAGCCTGAGGCCAGGAGACAGCCAGGAACTGTGGCAGGAGACAGTGGGGTGGCCCCTGCGTCCTAGCAGTCAGTGCCGTGCGGGAAAGGCAGGGCCGCCTAGACTGGGGTGGCCCCCCAGGTTCCTTGGCGCCCAGCAAGGTCCACGCCTGTCTCGCTCACTGTGCTTAGTAAGGTTCCGGAGGACCCTGACCCGCAGGCGTTCCTGAGGTGACGGACGCCGTGAAGGAAGCTGTGCGGCAGGGACGGCTTTCTGCACGTGAGGACGCCCCCTCCCCAGGACCAACCGCCGTGCCGAGCTGCCCCTCTGGGAGCCCCGTGCTCTGTCTCTGTCTCTGTCTCTGTCTCACAGCAGTCCCCGAGAAGGCGCTCCCCGTATCTGGGCTAAAATGATGCTCCAAGGGCCCGCCTGCTCAGGCTGGGAGCTACTCACTTAGTCCCCTGAACCAAAATGGGTCAGAGCCGGGAGCGCTTTCAGATTCCAGATTTGAGATCCTGCGTGTCCGTAGTGAGACACCTCAGGCAGGCACCCGGGCCTCGCAGGAAACCACCTGTGCCCCCGTGCACCTTACGCACACAGCCTCCAGGTGGTCTTGTGTCACTGTCATGTTGCAGTCAGAGGTGGCCAGGGTGGAATTTCCACTTGTCGGCACTCAGTTTCGCCCCTTGGAGCATTCGGGTTCCAGATTCTCTGGTAAGGGATGCTTACCCTGAGCGGCCCCAGGCCCTCTGTGCCCGCCCTGCAGGGAAGTCCGTGGCCAGCACAGCGTCAGATGGCATTTCTCGTCTCTGGCCACATCTCTTCCTCTCTCTGGACTCGGTTTCCCTGTCCCATCTATAACGTGAGGGTCTGCACCTCTCTGGCTGCGGTGCAGAGATGCTCAGTTTAGCAAGGGAGGTGACATCCCTGTGACTGATGGACCTGGGTGTGTGTGCGGGGGGGTACGCAGCTCTGATGGCTCAGGGACGGTGACAGCCTCGTGACTAGACAGTGGGGAGGGGACACTACACAGGTACATAGCTCTCACAGTCTGCAGCTCAGGGAGACTGACGTCCCTGGCCTGATAGACCGGGGTCGGGGGCTATGCAGCTCTGATGGCTCAGGGAAGGTCAGAACCCGGAGTGGCCTGAGAGCGGCTTAAGCAGTCTCTAGAAGGGGGGGTGGCTCTGGTGGGCTTCCAAGCTTTTTCGAAGGTGCTAGAAGATTCTAGGTCTCCCGTCCCTTGGAGTACCCTTTTAATGTATTTTACTAGTTTTAAATGTTTTATTTAGTTAAGAAGCACTTATTTGAAAACAAGAGGCTGTAGAGTGAAAATCCCTTTCTCCTTCCCCCCAGCCCCAGCTGGGCCTTGAGGACAGAGGCCTGCCTGTGGGGGTCTCCAGGACCCCAGTCTCACTTCCCAGGGGCCACCCCTGGTGCCTGCTTCGGTCTCTGAGGAGCTGCCCAGAATGGTGGCCTCGCAGGCTCCTGGAGTTTCTGTCTGCGTGTCCCGTTTTCGGCCCTTCCTGTCACGGCGTGTCTCAGAGCTGGCATGGTGACTCCGCACCTTCCAACAGGGGGCTCCACCGGTGGGCACACCGCAGCAGTCAGCCGTCCCGCGGGCCTCCTCCGTAACTTGCACTCTCCCATCTCGTGGTCAGGGCCTCCGTGTGACATTCGGACTCTGCTCTTCTGGTCCTGTCCCCGGGGCTGAGCCGGGGCTGCAGGTCTGGTTGACAGGTCCAGCTCGTTTATTTACGGGTAGACGGGCTTTTTCTGAGCAGAGGCCGCAGGGCTTTCCGGCCCCACAGGCTGTATGGCCCTTTCAGCTGTGACCCACCCTGCACGGGGCAGCTGAGGACAGCACCGGTGAGGGAGCCTGGCCGCGCCAGTGAAACCGTCTTTAACACAAAATGGGACAGAAGCCAAGTAGCAGGCCGGACGACTCTCAGACCCTGGCCTGCCAGCCCGTGGCTGTTCCCTGGAGCACTGTCACATGCCAGGCCCCCACGGGCGACACGGGGGCCACAGGGAATGGCGCAGACCCGGCCCTGCCCATGGTCAGCTCGGGCCCTGGCAGGCCGACAGGCCAGAGTGGTGGCCCGAGGACGCAAAGCGGACTTTCTACTCTGGGGAAGTGGGGCCTGCAGCTGAGACCCAGGGTCCCAGCCACGGCCAGGCATGTGGAGGTTTGGGGAGAAGCTTAGTGTTTTGGGGTGTGCTGTGCTCGGGCACGGGAGGTGAGGGCCACGGTCCCCAGGGCCAGGCCACACTGGCCTTGATGCTGGCTGGCGGGGAGGCTCGACTGGCTCCTGACAGCTTGGGGGGAGGTGGCAGAGGTCGGGCAGGAGTGCGGCAAAGGCAGAGGAGGCAGAAGCCAGGGGGAGGGGGACGAAGACGGTGGTAGCATGAGAAGGGGCCAAGGCAAGGCGGCTCAGGACCAAGACCCAGGGTGACTCAGGGTAACCGAATTCTCCGTGACTGTCTTGCATCCCACACCCCCACTCGTGGGCTCCTGCTCGTCCCTTGCACCATCGTGGGGGTTCTCACCACTGCAGTGCCTCTGTCTCCCCACCGAGGCCTCGAAGACAGGGACAGAGCAGGCACTGTTCAGCGTGCTAAACTCAACCACACGGCAAGGTGGACACGCCAGGCGCTGGAGGCCGAGCCCCTCTTCACAGGGAGGACACAGCGACTGGGGTGGGGGGGCACCTTCCCGGCAGTGTGGGGACCCTCGGCCCTCTGCTTCTCCAGGCGGGAACTTTCTCACCCTTGCCCACGACTCCCTGGAGGCCGCTGCTGGGCTGCAGCCAGGAGCGGGAAGATAAAAGAAATCAAGAGAATTAAGAGCCTTGGTTTCCAGGGACTCCCTCCTCCCCTATCTGGATGGCTAAGGGGAAACTCCGCTGCGCCTTAGCTGCTCCTTAGTCCCAGCCGCAGCAGCAGAGCCAAGATGGTCCTGGCAGGCGGCGGGCCTGGAGGAGGGCCTGGAATTCTCGGGGAATCCGCGAGCTGGAGCCTGGTCCATGAGCGCTCAGCAGCTGGGCTGGGGACGCGCTCCCGTGGTCTATTTTAGAGGGAGTTCAGACAGGGTGGGAGCCCACTCCCCCGGGGTTATTTCAGTCCTTCCCTGGCCCCCTGGGGTTGAGCGTCTTTTACGTCCTCACTAGCTTTTTGTTTTCCTTTTAAAGTCTGTTTGCTTCCTCTAGGAGGGACAGACACAGGGCACTCCCAACAGGGTCCTGACACACCACGCACCTCCAGCCTCCGATGTGCCATTCCGTGGAGAGGTGTCGGGACACGAGCCTGGAACCTACCCATGTGGCCCGCCTCGCAGAGCTGCTGCACCCCCGCTCGTATGCGTTCTTTGAGGAAATGCTGTGCAAGCCCTTTGCGTCCTTACGGTTAGATGGTCTGGCTGCCAGACGCCCTGGGCCTTCACCCATGGTATTCGGAGCTGACACCGGGGTCTGCCCTCCCAGGCTGTGAGCTGGGCCAGCCCGCCTGCTCCTTCCTCTGCCTCTGCCATTGAAGGCGCCAGAGGGCGTGAGTCAGTGCCTCTGTCAGCGGTCCCTGCAGCAGGAGGACTCCTGCGGGCTGCCACTCACTGCCTGGCCCTCCAGGACTCCACTGGCAGGGGGCGGCCACGGAAGGCAGCGGGG
>NW_006207351.1:1357048-1357784 GCF_000334495.1 Tupaia belangeri chinensis | reverse complement strand
GGGCCCTGCCCCCCCCTGCCTGCCCCTCCAGGACTCCACTGGCAGGGGGCGGCCAGGAAGGGCAGCGGGTGGAGTGCCTGGCTGCTCGCAGCCTCCCAGCCACATCCAGGCACTCCAGGAGCATGGGTGCTGGGCACCGCGGGGAGCCCAGGACGATGTAAGCAGCGGGCACGCCACCGAGAATGCGAGCCAGGACAGCTTTCCAGACACCGGAGGGAGAGCAGAGCTTGGGAGAGAGGGACAGGGTGAAGGAAGGCCTCTCTGGCCTGGCAGTTAGGCCGAGCTCAGTTTCCAACCACCTGTTTAAGTGTTTACTTGAGGACAGGCTTTCTGTAGAGAGCTCCAACGTGCTAGTCGGTGTTACCTGCAGCCTACCTGGGGGCCCGAAAGGTGTCTCTGGGTGTGGGAACGCAGGGGTCAGGTGGGCTTAGGGAGACAGAAGCAGAGTTCCATCAGCTGATTCCCGCAGAGCGTGGCCGAGACCTACTCCCTGCTCTGGGGCAGGCCCTTCAGCGCCGAGGTCAGGGTGGGCAGAGGTTGGCAGACCAGGCTCCAGTTGTCTGCTTTGGCGCTTTGCGTCTGTTGTGCTTGCACGTTGGAGAGGGCGACATGGCTACTGAGAAGCCCAGGCTGGAGGCCAGAGGCCCCTTCCCCGAATGGCGGCCTCGCCAGCAGCGTCCGGGATGCCGGCCCCTCCCGGCGCGCCCTCCTCGGCCCCGAAGCGCCGCGCCGCTCC
>NW_006207351.1:1354092-1356415 GCF_000334495.1 Tupaia belangeri chinensis | reverse complement strand
TGGCGCGGCCGCCGGGCGTGCAAGTGCGCGTGTGCGTAGAGGCCGGAGTGGGTGCGAGGTGCGTGCGGGTCTCGCACAGGGCGCCTGTCCTTGGTGCCCCTCGGGAGCCCCAGCCGGTAGCCCTGCCGTTAGACGTCACGTGGGGGGAGTTGTGTGAGACCGAGCTGGACCGGAGGAGAGGTGGCATGGGTGCGGGGCGGAGTGCAGGAGGCTGGCCAGCCCCGCTCTGCCGGGGTCTGGTTGCAGGGCATGGAGGCTACCAGGGCGGCTCCGCAGGCCTGTTTACTGACCCCGGCCTGTGGGTCTTTCGGACTAGGTGTGCCAGCAGGGTCAGGTGTCCTGTGCCTGGCCGCCCCCCCAGCGTGGAGCTTGGCTTACTCGTGGTTGCTGTTTGTGGCCAGTGAGGTCTGCAGGCAGGGAGGGGTCTTTGTTTACATGTGGGTGGTGAGTGTGCGCCGGTGTGGCCAGGCTGGGGGACCCGTGTGTCAGAGAGGCCAGCCCTGTCCTCCGGCCAGGCCCATCTGAGCGCCAAGGGCTCTGTTTACTGAGAGGGAGAGCAGTGTGCCCGGGCACTGGTTCCCCCCAGCAGCACAGCTGTCGGCAGCCCCTCCAGGAACTGGTGTGGGCTGAGGACTGTTGACACTACAGCTTGGCCCCTCTGGGGAACAGGCCCACCTGGAGCCGCCGAGCCTTGTGCTCAGTCTGCGGTGCGTGGCTGGCAGTTGCATTACGAGCTGGTGCTGCTCCCTCTGCACCCCTCACCCCAGGGGCTGCTCTGGGTCTGGGGTGGAGGCCAGGCAGCTGCAGCTGCAGGACCATCTGTCAGGAATGGGCGGCTTCCGTCTGGGATGGGGGTCTTGCCTCGTCTCCTATACTCAGCCTGGCAGCTTTCCCGGGTGGGTTTGCACTCTCACCCCTGGAGTTCCAGCACCCCTGCTTCAGGGTAGCAAGCTGGGGCTGGGTTGGGTCTCAGTGGTGCTCAGGCTGTGTGGCTTAGGGAGTGCCCCCCAGGCCGGCCCTGCTCTCGCTCCAGGGCGCAGAAGTGAGCAGCCAGCCGACTCAGAATGAGGGCAACCACGAGGAACGGGGTGCTCTTCCTTCCCGGGCACCCCTCCACTCAGCACTGCAGTCACACGGTCACAGCTCCCTGTCACGTTTGGGGCCCACATCTCTTCTTACTGAAAGCCCCTGGTGCGTCTGGTCCTGCCCCTTTGGCTGCAGGAAGCCCATGTCCCTTCATGCCACCCGGCCCCGCGTGGCCAGGCATCCTGGGTGCAGAGGCCTTCACAGGTCCTGCTGCGGTTCGCAGCCCCAGAGCAGGTGAGCACGTTTGCCTGGCAGCACTGCAGGTGCTGAGCTAGGTGCTCCTGGGGCTGAGGGCCTTCCAGGAGCCAGTGCCACCGTCCCCTCGCCCCCGCCCCGCTCTCCCAGCTGGCCGTCTCCTGCCCTCTAAGCCCACAGAGGTCCAGGATGCTCCAGAGACCTCGGGGACATCCCCATCTGTCACAGGCTGGAGCTGACCTCTGCCAGGCCTGGCCGTGAGCCTCATGGCAGGAGACCTGCCCATCCTCCTTCCCTGAAGGGCCCCTGAGGTGGGAATGCAGTGAAACAGCTAGAGTCTCACCGGGAGCCTAGAGTGGAGCCTAGGTACTCAGGTGGGGATCTCGGGGTCCCGGCCAGCCTGCCAGGGTTTTCGGGCTTTCAGTCGGGGAAGTCGGACTATGATTAGCATGCTGATGCTTGCACAGCGCTGGGTCAGGACTGGGGACAGGCCTGACGGTGCATGGCCGACCTGCGGTGACCAGGCACGCGGTGTCTGTGCGGGGCGGGCCTGCATGCGGTGCGGGAGCTCAGTGTAGCACACGTATGTACATAAGGTCTTACTTGGTTGGACACTAGGGCACGGTACCATGGTTTGCCGGGAGAATCTGGGGGTGCCCAGGAGTGGGGGGTTGGTGAAGGGCCCATGGGGGTAAACAGGGTTTTGTTTCCAAACCCAGCTTCGTTTTGTGAGTTCCTGCAAGTTTCCGCACCCCCTTCATCCTGAGTTTTCCCTCTGGGAAAGGGAGCGATAATGCGGAGGTGCTTCGAGAGCGGAGGCCAGAGCTCCTGCACGCCGCCCGGCCGCCGTCCCTGGCCCCGTTTGTCCCAGTCAGCACTCTGCCCTTCCCACCGCCACGACCCGCTGGGCCTCCTTCCTTCCTCTTTTGTAAATTTCCTCTGAATTATGATGACGTGTGGAGTATCCGTCCGGCAAGCCCAGCCGCGAGGGACGCGCAGCCCTGCCGGCTCCGGCGCGGAGGGCCGCCCCGAGGGCCGGGGG
>NW_006207351.1:1340325-1353578 GCF_000334495.1 Tupaia belangeri chinensis | reverse complement strand
CGGGGGGGGGGGCCTGCCGCGAGGGCCGGTGGCAGTGCGTGTCTGTAGCCGGAGGGTGTGCCGGCTGTGGAGTGCAATTTGTCGTTGGTCCTCCAAAGCAAAGCGTAGTGAGTTTAAGGCCACTAAGACTCGTGGAGAATTAATTGGTGTGTCCGTGGAGGGTCCGGCTCTCCCGCCACGGGAGCTGCCGCAGGGAGGGAAGCGAAGGCAGTGGCGGAGAAGCGTGGCATTGTGCCACCCGGCCCTGTGCCACCCTGTCTGCTGTGGCAGTACCCCGGGGGCGATGCCCAGGCCCCGGGCCCAGAGCTTGTGCCTGGCCACGCAGCGAGCACGGCCCATTTCCACTGGCATGCACCTGTGCTCGCGAGCCTAGGAGCACATGCCATGTGGGCGTGGGGGCCGCGCCGTTCTCTGGGAGACGTGTGCGACCAAGGGGCACCCACCTGGGCAGCTCCCTGTGCGCTTTTCTTCCCACAGCAGGCATTACTGAGCACCGCGCGGTCCAGGCCCAGGCCTTGCGGCACACACAACCTCTGCTGTGCGGCTTCAGGTGTGTGCTTCCCTCTCTGAGCCCGAGATTCTCTCATCTGTGAAATGGATCCAGAGCGAGTGGGTGGTGTGCGGCTTAGCTTGGTGACGGACATGTGCAGGTGCCAACAGGGAGTGGCGAGGGTCACCGCCATCAGCCCCAGCCTTTTCCTTGTGAAGTGACTACCCAGCTGGAATCGCCCCTCCTCTGAAACGTTTCTCTTTTTGCTGTTTTCGGGGTTGAAGACCATTGCCAGGGCTCCCTGAGGGCCCCGTGCTCAAGTCCAGCCATCCACCTCGGTCTCTGTATGCCTCCTCCTCGAGCCCAGGCTGGCCTACTTCGCGACGGAGAGGCCCGGTCTTCTGTTTGTTTGTTCGCTGTCAGTTTATTTCCTTGCTTTGTGACTTCCTGCCATGGTGACAGTTCAGTTTGAACCTAAGGCTCCGGCGCGGCCGTGGCAGGAGTCCCCTCCTGCTGGCGAGGACCGGAAACTGGCTGCATTTGTTTTCCCTCTGCTCGGGCTCAGGGAACAGTAATCACAGCGGGCTCCGTGTGACAGTGTGGCTTCTGCTGTCCCCATTTCTCAGAAGGGACTTGCCCCGGGTCGCGGCCAGTGGGTGCGGGAGCTGGGCTTGAACTCACTTGCCGGCCTGGCTTCGTATGTCTGTCCTCCAGGCCAGGCCCTGCGCCCCTGGGATGAGGTAAGCGTCTGCAGATTGTCCTCGTGCATGGAGTCCTCCACGTCTCTGCCGAGCCACAGGAAGGGTGTCTGGTGTCCCCTGCTGTCCGCATTCCCAAATGTCCCCAAATGTCCCGGCTGGCATGCCGGTTGAGGACACCCTGCTGATCTCCTGGTCTCTCTCTGCCACCCCGAGAGCTGTCACAGACCCCCGTGGGGCCCAGGGCCAACGCCAGGACCTATGCGCAGCCGAGGCCCACGGAACGGAGTCCTGGGAACAAACCGGCTCCCCCGACCCGCGGAGGGCTTCTGCGTGACCCCGGGCGGGGTCTTTGCAGTCAGGAGGGAGGGGACCCGTGGGCGGAGAGGGAGGGAGTAGGTGGGGAGCTCCAAGGGGGCTCCTCGCTCACACAGGCGGAAGCCCCCTATCGTCGCCTGCTGCCCAAGCCGGGGACAGTGCCTGTGGCAGGCCTGCCCACTCTCCCTGCGTGGTGACAGCGTGTGCTGCTGGTGAGCGTGAGGGCCGCAGGCAGCACCATCAGGTGCGAGCTGTGGTCACTGTCTGCAGTCACCATTAACCTGCGAGGGGTTCTGCCTGGGAGAGGGGGCCTCCAGAAAGGCCGCCCCGAGCTGGCCTGATTGGGGGTGGGCCGCTGCCTCACACGCCTTCCCGACCCCCCGCCCGGCGTGCCCAGGGTCATCAGCGGCAGCCGGGGACGGCGCCTGCTCTTACACGCTCATATGCTCCCACCCTCGACCCCGGCACGCTCCCGAGCGCTCTGAGCCTCGGTTTCCCTCGTGAAGGCTGGCCGTGCTGTCCGGTGCAGGCCGAGCACACAGCCGAGCTGGCACCTTTACCGCAGGGCCTGCCTCGGAGGAGGCCGCGCCTGGTGCACTATTAGGGCAGATAAGTCCCTAGGTGGGCGGGTGCTTTATCCTCCAGCCGCAGGCAAGGGCGGGGTTAAAGACAAGAGGCAGAGGGGTGCGGGCAGGGAGCGTGGGGCCACCCAGGTGCCGGGCCGTGGGGTATGGCTGCGCCCACCCCGGGGGAGTGGGTGCCAGTGTTTGGGGACTCGCTCTGCCCCTTGACTGGGAAGTGAGGGGCTTGCGGCTGGGTCGGGGCGAAGGCTTCCCAGGCAGGATGGGTAGTGGCCGGCACGCGTGGGGAGACCCCCCCAGGGCTGAGGCTGAGATGCAGGCCCTGGGGACATGGAGCAGGGCTCTGCTGGTCCTGCCGGGCTGTGCTCCGGGCTCTGCCGGGGTTTCTTGGAGGCACTGAGAGGGAGGGCCGGCCAGAGTGCCAGAGCTGCCTTCTGGGCGAGTGGCCAGGGCTGTGGTCCCCACTGGGAGCCACCGCCACGTCACCTGTCAGCTGGGACCTGTGGAGGCAGAAGGACGCGGGCAGCCACTCGGCAGGTGTCCACACATGCTGGCAGGACGGGGTGGGGGCTCGGCTGGGCTTGGGTAGAGCCCACTGCCCTAGGGGGTCTGAGGCTGTGCAGGGAGGGGGCCGGGGCCAGCGGAGGCTCAGCATTCACTGTGGTCTACAGGCTCTGGCGGCCTCAGGACAAGCCCGCACTCCCTTATGCAGCCTGCGAGGGCACTGGCGGTGCCCGGCCTGCGGGTGCAGGAGCTGGGCTGCAACATGAGAATGGTGGCCAAGGGTGGCCTGGAGGCTGACGCGCTGGGTCTCACGTGGCTGGCTGCCTGGTTCAAGTCCCGGACTCAGCGACTTCAGGAACACACCAGGCGCATGTGTGTGCGTGCCCAAAGTCCTGGGAGGGGAAGGGATTGCAGTGTGGCCATCTCTTGGGGATGACCGTATGCAGGGTCGATGGAGGGCCCTGGGGCTCTGCCTCGTGGCCTTGGACCCCCATGGGCCCAGGGAATCACCTGGGTCTAAGGCCCCTCCTCCAGACCCCCGAGGGTGTCGCGATGATGCAGAGGGTGATGGCCGAGGAGGGCCGTGGGGTGCCCGCCTAGCGGTGCTGGGAGAGCCCTCCCTACGCGCCCCAGGTTGGTTTAACCACTGGTGACTGTTACGGCGGGGGGCGGGGGGTGGCGGGAGAAGGAGCTGCACAAACAGGAATCCCCGCTTCCTTCGGGCCCTGCCTTCTCTGGGTGCAGTGATGTAAACGTGCCGTCTGGTCTTCCGCTTTCCTGGTCACTTAGTAAGATGGCAGATGGCCCGGAAGGGTGGCAGAGCTTCGGCGTGTCCCACTGTCTCACCGCAGGGGATGGGCATGAGAGCGGGCAGTGATGGCCCTGTGAGGCTTGCTCCTCGCCTCTGTTACTAGGAAGCTTGTCGATCCTCCAGGGAGGAGTCTTCGGGCCACCTCATGCCTGGCCTTGCAGGGGCACGTGGCTGGGGACGGTCCCAAGGCAAGAGAAACACCCCCTGTGTTAGCTCAGCTTGGGAGCCCCAGCTGCGGCCAGTTCCCAGCCTGGCCACCAAGGGATTCCCTGTTTGGGAGGACTCGTGTCTGGACATGATGGGGAAGCCAGACCTGGGAGTCCTCCAGCAGATGAGCCTTCCTGGGCCAGGGTTCGAGCACCTGCCTCTCATTCATGACCCCAGGACCCCTTGAGGTGGGACCTGGCCCTCTGCAGCGTGTCCCCATGGGGCCTGCCCTCGTCTTCCCCTTGTCACGTGGCAGCCGTCCACCCACCGGCCACCCTCCCCCAGACACCTGTCCTTACCCTCAGCAATATCGGGCAGCCTCTGCCAAGCCCCTCCCTTTCCCCTCTTCCTAGTCCCGCATCCTGGGTCTCGACAGGGCTCCAGCCAGACCCCTCGGTGCACTGCCCACATCTTATGGACTCTGGCCCGGCAGGTCCCAGAGGAAGCGATGGCCGCCCTGCCCATGTCTGCCGGTCCAGCCCAGCCCACTAGCAGGGGTTCGGTTAGCGGGGGCTCTGTTAGCGGTGCTCGGTTAGCAGTGCTCGGTTAGCGGTGCTCGGTTAGCGGTGCTCGGTTAGCGGGGGCTCGGTTAGCGGGGCTCGGTTAGCGGGGCTCGGTTAGCGGGGGCTCGGTTAGCAGGGGCTCGGTTAGCGCGGTGAGCGGGGCTCGGTTAGCGGGGTCTCGGTTAGCAGGGGCTCGGTTAGCGGGGGCTCAGTTAGCGGTGCCTGGTTAGCGGTGCCTGGTTAGCGGTGCCTGGTTAGCGGTGCCCAGTAAGTGGGCGTCTCAGTGCCACTGGCACTTAGTGCTGTGCTGCACACTCCCAGGGCCCTCTGCAGGCTGGGTCAAGAACAAACAAGGCCCGCTGGGGGCATGGAGGTTAAGGATGCTGCGTCCCACGTGGCCACGTTCTTGGTTCAAGTCCCAGGTCTTCCAGACTGAGTGCCAGTCGTACCATGTGTCCCTCACAGCAGCTTGAAAATGGTGCCAGGCATCGGGGTGTGTGCCCAGAACCCTAGGAGGAGCGTGGAAGGGAAGGGACGGTGGCATGCATCCCCCTGGGGGTGGCTTCTCAGTCCTTCTCTCTCTCTCCTGGTGAGTACACGTGTCCTATAGCAACATAGACAGACAGAAGTGCACCCGGTCAGCATCTGGATGAAGCCCGCCCACGGTGTCACGCAGCCTTGCTGTCCTCGAGCGTGCCACTGCTGCTGGCCAGGTGGCCTGTCACTAGCTTTGGAGCAACAGTCCCCCCACCTGGCCTGCCCCCACCCTGCAGACCCATAGCCCGTGCGAGGCAGGGAGGCCACAGTTCCCCTGGGGGCTTTCTGCGTGGCAGGCGAGTCAGGGCCAGTGTGTGTGCTGCCAGATGGCCTCACAGCACCCCGCGAGGTGCACTGTGCCTCATCTTGCTGCTGGCGCGCGGGCACAGAGAGGCCAAGTCACCCGCCGGAAGCCACGCCGTGCTAGCCAGCCGCCCCGACGGGGAAGGGCTCTGCGTGCTGACGCTGTGGAGGAGGTCGGCGCGGTGTTCCCTACTCCGCCTTTCGTCCCTGGGCCCTTCCCGTGCCCGGCTCGGTACTGGGCACTGTGGGCAGAGGGCCATATGGGGAATGCCGTGCCGTGGCCCCTACAGCAGCTGTGTTGCAGATCTGGGCGGTCTCGGAGGCTGACCCCCTGCCCAGGCACTTCTCAGGTGCCACCGCCCCTCCTTCCGTGCACGGTGCGTGTCTCGGCAAGCTCTTGTCACACCTCTGCGCCTCGCATCTGTGTCCACGATGTGGGAGGGGCCACGCAGGGCCTGCACGAGATTTGTAGGAAACTCACATTATGAAAGCCCATGCTCAGGTTCCGGGGTTTGGGGCACCAAAGTAGTAGTGGTGTAATTCTCTCCTAGGAGCTTCGCGAAGTCCCCTCGGAGCCCCTGGCCCAGAAGGCAGCTTTGTGACGTGAGGGTGAACGCTAGTGCCAGCTCTGGACCATATGTGGTGACACGGCTGTGCAGGGTCAGCCGTGCGGGGCCAGCGGCCATGGCGATGGCACCATGCCGGTGTTGGTGGGGAGGCTGCATCGTCCACTCCGTTTCTGTGGGTCCCTAACGAAGGCCCGGGTTGGCCTGGCTCTGAGGGCCACCCTGGCAGCAGGGTGGGCCATGAGGCGGGCGGGGGCAGCCCTGCGCCGGGCGTGGCCCTGCCTCCCCACACCCGCGCTCCCCGGAGCAGCTCCCTGCCTGCGCCCGCCAGCCGGCCCTCTCGGGCCCTGCCCAGCCGGCCTGTCTGCCGCACCACAGAGGCCGCTTTCTTCCAGCCCGTCCGCGCATATGGAAATAACTAGAGGCCCTGTGTTGGGTTTGGCTGGGCAGGCGGGCTCTGCCTCTGTTCCGAGCAGGCTTTCTAAGCAAGTCCAGGGTGGAAGCCCCTGGCTGTCCGAGTGCATCAGAACCAACCAGAGCTGCCCTGCCTCACCAGGGCAGGCCGCGGCCCAGGGCAGGCGGTGGCGCGTGAGTGGAGGGGAGAGGGCCCCACATGTGGCCTGGGCGAGGGGGACAGCTTTGTGACCAGGTGGCTGCGGGCGGGATGGAAGCGGAGGGTCTCTAGCCGGAGCGGCTCTGTCCGGCACCCCAGAGACGCGTCGGTTTCCAGCAGGAGGCTTTCCCGGGTGCCGGGCCCGGATGTGTCCCCAGGCCCCACTCAGGCCTGGACGAGCCCAGCAAGGCTCACTTGCAGGTGAGCTTGCGTCTCTGGTCAGAGCCGGAGACAGAAGTGGCCCCACGCGGGAGCCACGGTTGGCAGAGGAGTGCCTGGCTTGATTCCGCGTCCCCAGGGTGAGGGAAGCAGCAGTGACACCCCTGTGAAGACAAGGCAGCGGGCCCAGAGAGGTGACATCGCCGCCCTGGGGCACCTGGCCCGCAGAGGGAAGCAGAGCCCTCCCCCACCACTCCCAGAGCTCCTGCGTGCCCCTGGGGCATTTCTGGAGCCGCCCTTCCGCCCACAGGTCAGCATGCTCAGAGGTGGAGAGCAGACCCTGTGCGGTGATCAAAGAGCCAGGGCCCTCGTGGCCAGCCGCAGTTCAGGTTCTGGCCTGACCACCTGAGAAACACGCTGGGCACGCGTGCGTGTGTGCCCGGAGACCGGCAGAGGGAGATGAGGGGAGGCTGCGGGTGCCGGGAGAGCCGCTGGAGCCACCCAGGGGGCAGATGGTGCCTCGTGGTCGTGGTGACCGCAGGGTGTTCAGGGCGGTGCTGTGCTTTGGCTGGAGCCCGACCTTGGAGACAGCCAGCAAGCAGAGGCCTCAGTACCCCCTGGAGTGTGGACCTGAGCCCCTCACGGGACAGCGTGTTCTAAACCGGGTGTCTGGGGACAGCTGTCCTGGCCACAGGCCCTAATTCTGCTGGGTGGGCCTTGAATTTTGGTCCTTAGGAAGTGTTAGTGGCACCTGCAGGTGCCCTGGGGGGCAAGAAGGTGGTCTGGGGAGAGGAGCAGGCCAGGCCTGGCAGCCACAGGCCATGGGGCAGGCGCGGTGGCCTTGCGGTGGGGCTGCCTGCGTGAGGCCGTGCCCGTGCGCACTCATTCAGGTGGGCGCCAGGTGCCACGTGGCCAGGTGCGGTCTTCTCCCTGAGAGGTCGGCCTGGGCTTCAGTGAGAGCTCTTGATGTCAGAAAGGGGGCGAATCCGGTGTTTTCACTCAGCCCCGTCTAGGCCACACGGACACAGCACAGCCCACGCTGGGCAGGGCAGCCAGTCTGTCCGAGGCCTCTGAGCATGTCCCGCGGAGTCTGTGCGGCCAGAGGCCTCTGGTCCACTCCCGGTGAGGGCCGGCCCAGGCGGGCTGGGGAGCGGAGGGCTTCCTGGCGTCTGTGAAGGCCTCCTCCATCCTGGGTTTGGCCATGGGGCACTCGGGACTGGGGGCCCACACCCCTCGAGTTAGGCCCACCCCGGTTCGGTGCTCTGGGCCCAGATGTGTGTGGGCCCCTGAGGCAGGCTGGGGCCCCCTGCGGGCCTGACGGCTCTGTGAAGCCCTGCAGTGGGCTCCAGCCCCGCCCTGAGCCCACGGTTGCCTTTGCCAGCTGGCCGTGAGCCCAGGCGGAGCGCGCGTGCCAGCCTGGGCCGGGAGTCTCTGCGGCTGCTTCCTGTCCATGGCCGGCGTGCCCAGCCCAGCCCAGGGGCCTCCCAGGATTGTGGGAAGCGGGCATGGGCAGCAGGTGTGGGGGCTGAGCCAGGCGGCCCCAGGGGTGGGCTGCACCCAGCTCGGTCTGTGGCAGAGCCTGGCCTGGGCCCAACATCCTGGCCTGGGCCGTCAGGCCCCGAGGCTGAGGAAGCACCGGGTTTCCGCAGGTGTCGGGGCCCCGGGACCGCCAGGCTGCGCCGCGTGCCAGGGGTGGCCACGCCAGTCCCTGCCCTCCAGCCCTCGGTGGTGCCTCTGCGTGGCCAGGAGTGGCCTTCCCTTGTCGCTGCGGCCTGCGCTGGGACTGGGTCCCCAGGGCAGCACTCACTCACTGCCTGGGCACCTCTGCCCCTGGACCTGCCTGTCCCAGGGATACAAGGACGCAGTGAGGACAGGCGGGGGCAGCCCGGGTCTGCGTTCTGGGCGCCCCACATTCCAGGTGCACACGTGCGTGCCCGTGATCGGGGGTGGGCTGAGTGTGGGTCGCGGGTGGGGACCCTGTTGGAGGGCTTATTTCTCACTCAGGGAATAAGTAAACTTGAGAAAGGAGGGGACCAGCAGATGGTGTAATGGTCGCGCTGTTGGACTCCCTTGTAGTCGGCCACGGTTCAAGTCTTGGGCCCGGCACCTTAAAACTCATGCTGGGTGCATGTGCGTGGGTGCCAAAATCCTGAGAGGAGAATGGAGGAGAAGGGATTGCAGTGTGGCCATCCCCCCGGAGGTGTTTTCTTGCTTTCTGTCTGTCTCTCTCTGTCTCTTCAGCAAGTGCATGCATACTAATACTAAAAATCTCTATTAAAAAAAAGAAAAAAGAAAGGAAGAAGGGCCAGACTGTGGGTTGCTGGTCAAGGCACTGGATCCCACGGGCCAACTGCAGCTCTACCCAGCGGCTTGAAAAACACACCAGGCCTGGGGCCGGCAGGTGGCGTGGTGGTTAAGGGTACCAGACTCTCACGTAGCTGGCCACGGTCCAAGGCCCGGACCTGGCGACTTGCTTTCTCACTTTCTCTCTCTGTTCCTCTCTGGTCAGATTAAAAATAAATAAATAAAGTTAAATAAAGTAGCAATAATAGAAAGAAAGGCACACCAGCACATGTGTGTGCACACACCCGTCGCGGCGGGAGGAGGGGACTCCGTGGCACAGCCACGCCCCGGGCTGCTCTCTCCCCGTCTCTCCCCAGAGCACATGTGCCCTCTGGCAAACATTTCTAAAAAGACAAGGAAAGAAAACCAGCCGTGTGATGGGGAAGCCCCAGGGCGGGGAGGCTGGGAGCTCGGGGCACGCCTAGTTGCCCCTACCTCCCCTGCGCAAGGGCCCCTGCCCTGGCTGGGCCACTGAGGGCGGTGCAGGGCTGGCACCCACGTTCCCAGGCCTTACCAGTCCTGGGCCGTGCACACGAGCTCTCTTGCAGCCACTGTGAGCTGCACATGCCCAGCGCCTCTGCCCCAGCCCCGGGTGCTGTCTGAATGCTCTGAGCCCAGGCACAGGGGGCTGCCCTGACCCTCATCTGGGTCTGGTTCTGCTCTCAAGGCCCACTTGGGCCTCTGGGCTCTCTGAACGAGAGGGACTGGCACCCTGTGCTGGGGAAGAGAGCCCGGTTGCCCCTTCTCCTGTTTGGGTGTGAGGCCGGACTGGGAGGCAGAGCTGCTTGTCCCGAGGGCCGGGAAATGACTTCGGAAGCCTTGTGGAGTGGATGAAGACACAGGTCCCCAGGACACAGAGACGCCTCCCCTCCCCAGGCCTGCTCTGGTGAGAACCACCCCGTCTGAGGGGGCTGCCCAGGCTGAGCGTCGAGCTCTGGCCAGAACCCAGTGGCACTCAGGTTGTTGCAATGCCAGACTGGCAGGGTGCCTGCAGGACTCGCAGGGGCCGGGCCAGGGCAGCGCGGGGCGTCTGGAAGCCCACCTCCCCTCAGGTGCCTGGGTGGCCTGGGCAGACCCGTCCCCACCTGCTGCCGCCGCCTGTCGCCTGCTCACCTCTGGCCGCAGCTGAAGAGCCGGGAAATAAAGTGCTGAATGTGGGCTCAGTGAGCAGAGCTCTAAAAATAACCTCCCTCTCTGAAAAGTTCACTGTTCAGTCCTGACTTTCCTACATCTGCAAAAGGGCCGGTGGGTGGAGACGGTGCAGCCCTTTCAGATGGAGCTGGCCTTGCACATCCCCCCGCCTGGGCCCTGGCTACGGGATGGGGCGGTCAGCTGAGCCTGGCCAGCCAGGTCCCCCAAGGCTGGGAGCACGCAGTCAGGCATGGCCCCCTCCCTGCAGCAAGGCTGGGGTGCAGGGCCCAGGTGGGGCAGCTCCGGGCCCATCCACGCGGACCGCCATGTCCCTGGTATTGGGGGTGGAGCCCCAGTTAAGCAGCCAGACGCCCCTTCTGGTGCTTAGGTGGGTGTCACAGTGTATAGTCCTTATGGGGACATGTGCCCTCAACCTGTTGTCCCCGAGAGGGCTCCAGCCTCCCTGGCCCCCATCCCGGGCTGGCGGGATGGTGGCGTCTGGGCACTCAGAGCCCAGGGCTCACAGCGGTGCCTGTGTGCGTCTATGCAGCCCCGCCTCCATCTAGGTCTCCACCGGAGGTGCAGGACGTGTCCCCCCGGGCCACTACCCCTCTTTAGGGGGCTTCCCAGCACTGTAGGCATCTGTCTGGGCAGTCCCCTCCTCCCTAGAGGGGTCCCAGGGGCCATAGATGGGGCCTGGATGGTAGTGGGGACCCTACCTTGCCCAGGACTAGCCAGGGTTGTGGCCCACCACACAGGCTGTCCCCACCCTGTGGGGCACCCCGGCCACACCCACCCTTACACTGTGTGGCCCAGAAGTCCAGCCCGTGGGCCCTTGTCCTCAGCTTGCAGCCGAGCCAGCATCCAGGGACATTGGTGGCAAGGACTGAGTTTGGACCCTGGCTCTGCCCACACTCTGCCGTGGCTGCCCTGTGTGTCCCCTGCAGACGTGGGAGGGGCCCCTTGTGCTGGATTGCTGAGGGGCTCGAGCCCCACTGGGGCACGTGCAGGCACCCTGGCATGGCCGTCTGGGAGACTCTCCCCCGACCCCATGGGCCTGGCCCACTGTCACCCAGAGTGCCTGCTCTGCGGTCCCTGCAGGCCGGGCCTCTCAGTGGCAGGAGCACTGACCTGGCTGTGCAGAGCACGGCCATCCCTCCCTTCTGCCGGTGACGACCTCGGCTGACACGGTCCAGGCGCCCCTTCTAGGAATCGGAGGGTGGGGGACACACTCGTGGTGGTGAGCTTGCCCGGCGGGTGCCCAGGAGTCTGGCATAGACATGGCCCACAGACAGGCTCTCGGCTGTGCGGCAGCTCCACCCCTGCCTGCCAGGTGCACCCCACCCCTGAGTGGCCAGGACATGGCCCGGGTGGATGCCCAGCCCCAGGGGCACCTGCAGAAGAGCTGCGGCCGGCCTCGTGGCTCCGGGGCAGTGGCTGGTACGGGTGCGCTTCAAACGCCCGGCACGGCAGCTTGGCAGGGACACGGGAGTGTGCGCTGCGTGACTCAGATCAGGTACAGGTGCACATGTGTATTCATGTGTGCATGTGTGTGCACAGCTGTCCGTGTGTTCACGTGTCACCTGTGCTCGTGTGTGCACGTGCCTGTTCACCTACATGTGTGTGCTGTGTGTCCGCGTGTTCATGTGTATTTGAATGTGCGTGTGCCCGTAGGGGCCCGTTGGCTCTGTGGGTCAGTGCCTGGACCCTGGGGTTGGGCTGCTGGTCGGGTGCACCCCGACCTCTGGGCCGCAGGGCCGAGGGCAGCTGAGCCACCTGCAGAGTGAGGCCGTGTGGACCAGGTAGCTGGTGGCTGCTGTGCCATGCCATGGCCCACAGCAGGGCAGCCAGGGCTCCTCTGAGTAACGTTTTTCTTGAGAAAAACTGCCGTGGCTTAGCCATAATTAGAGACACAGGAGGCCAAGAGGCCGGCCCCACCCACCCTGGCTCACTCCTGGCCGGGGAAGACGTGGCCCCACTGCCGTCTGGGCCGGGGGCTGGGCCGCTGCTGGGCTCTCTAGGGACAGGGACAGCTGGAGCAGGCGCCTGGCTGCCTCTGCCCCAGCTAGGTTCTCTGGGCTGGAGGGGCGTCTGTGTGCAGGGCTGTGTGGGCAGGGCTGAGCCGTGGCCCTAGGTCTCTGGGAGGGCATCCGAGCCATGAGCCATGTCTGCCAGGAGGGCCAGGAGGAGGGTGCATATGCCTAGGGCGGTCCGCGCTGCGGTGCCCCCAGGCCTGGCCCAGTCCAGCAGTGGGGCTTGCTTGGCTTCTGGTGTGACCCACGTGAGCATCGGGTCCTGCTGGTCTTTGGCCGGTGACAACAGAACCCTCGTCTCTGAACGAGAACAGCCCTTGCCCGGCCCTCCCTCCACCCCGGCCTCACTGCAGTCTAAGGATGCAGAATTCACTGCAGTGGGCCCTTGTGGGGCCGACAGAGGCCATAATGGCTACGTTGCTGGACTCCCGTGTAGTTCACCACGGTTCGAGTCCCAGACACAGCGGCTTAAACTCAACGCCGAGCGCATGTGAGTACATGTCCAAAAGCCCAACAGGAGAATGGAGAAGGGACTGCGGTGTGGCCATCCCCTCTGGGGGGTGATTTCTCGCTTTCTGTCTCTCTGTCTCTCTATATCTGGCAAGCGCACACGCCCTATAGCAAAAATCTCTCTGAAAAAAACAGGAAGAAAGAAACAGGCCTTGTCGTGGGCAATTAGGTGATCACTTCCAAACTTTAACCAGACACCACCACCGCGGGTGTCCTGGCTATTCCTCTTCCCTCGGCCGGAGTCCCTGGAAGAGGGGTTGCTGAGCTGGGGTGTCCTCGGGGGCGTGGGGCGCAGCCTCCTAATTGCCATAGAGCCGTCCAGAGGCTCGACTGCAGGGGCTGTCCGGGGGGAGCGCCTTCAGGGGCAATCGGCTGCTGGGGTGCCGGCCCTGTGTGATGGGGCAGGAGAAGCTTCCCCGTGGGAGCCCTCTGGATGCCACACTGCTGTGCCCTGCGTGCTGGAGGCCGACGGGCCCACGGGCCCCACATGGAGACCGCTCTGGTACCGCGTGACGCTGCGTCACAGCCAGGGTCTGCATCACGGGACGCCCCTTCGCGCCGGGCAGTGCTTGTGGCCGCAGGCCCTTCCTCCTCCCCATCAGGAAGGTGACCTGGGGCCTTCGAGAAGCTCACAGGAAGTGCTCTGGTGGAGGAGCTGAGGTTCCCAAAGGTCACACCCAGGTCTGCTCTCACTTCTGTCCCCGCGACTCGGGGTCCCGGCGTCCCGCACCTCCTCAGGTCTGTGGCTCAGATAGGCCTGGCCTGCTGGGACCGCCAGGTGGCACTGTCCTTTGACGCTGGCGGCCCGTGCTGCCCCACCGCGGTCACATGCGTGGAGTGGCCATGCTGCCACTGTAGGACGGCCCGGCCATCGCTTCCCGCGTGGTATGAGGCTGGTCTGGGACATAGGCAGGGTGGCCCACCCCACAGACCCCACCGCCCCCCT
>NW_006207351.1:1338558-1339631 GCF_000334495.1 Tupaia belangeri chinensis | reverse complement strand
GGTCTGGGACATAGGCAGACTGCCACACCACAGATGCCACACGGCCACCATCCATGCAGTGACGCGCCTGGACTTGGGGACACGTCAGCTTGGTGGGAGGAGCAGAGCAGTAACGCCCAGAACCCTGATCTGGGGACAGAGGGGAGGCCGTGGGTGGCTCTGTGGGGAGGCCGTCCTCTTGACGTGTTTTGGCCCTGCTGGCCCCTAGTGCCTGGGAGGGGAAGCTGGCTGCCACAGGCCCTCCCGACTGGGGGACCCCAACCACGCAGCGTGGCCTTTCCCCACCCAGGGCAAGGCCGCTGGCGTTGTAGACGTCCGCGTGGAGCCCTCCTGTGCTGGGCGAAGCTGGGCCTGGGGCAGTGGGACCTGGAGTCCCTGTGAGCCATGGACCGCTGCCTGAGGATGAGCTCCCGCCAGGGCCAGCCAGAGCCAGGGTGTGGAGCGGAAGTCTGTCCCAGCTATAGGCTGGAAAGCCAGTGGGCAGAGCTGAGCCTCCGCAGCCCGGGGTGGAGTCGGAATCAAAGGGCGAGCTGCTTCCACTCCCGCCTGGGCCCGAGGCTCCTGGGCTTCCGTCCCTGGCCCGGTCTGCACAGGGTGGGGAGTGGAGGGGACAGCCCTACGTCCCGGGCTTGGCAGCCGTTGCCCTACCAGGCCCGACAAGGGATGGGAATAGCAGGGGCCGCTGGGCCAGGCGTTCCCACGGTAAGACGTGGAGGGAGGGACAGCGGGGACACCGGCCCTGGGCCAGGGTTGAGGGGACCCCGTGGGCTGCCGGAAGTGGAGACAGACGTTCCTGTCTCTGTCCTACATTAGGAATAGCCGCAGCGGAAAGCGGCATCTGCTCCTTGTGGAAGATCTAATCTGCAGAGCAGAGAACCTGCCCCGGCCCCACCCTGGCCCCGGCCCCAGCCCGGCCGGGCTGCTCCTACTCACTGTTGGGGCTCTTAAGAGGGGTGCTGTGTGTGGCATGGGGAGACGACGGGCAGAGGAGGGGTACCCCGCAGTTGGGCCCCCCCTTGGGCCTCCGCCTTCACTCCTGCCGGTGTGGCGGCGGGCCTGGCGGCGGGCCCGGC
>NW_006207351.1:1329914-1337877 GCF_000334495.1 Tupaia belangeri chinensis | reverse complement strand
CTGTCGCGGGCGTCGGCTGCCCCACCCGTCCCGCGAGTCCATCCTCACTCGTGTGGCAGCCGCGTCCAGGCCCACCGAGAACACAGTGCTGGTGGCCTTACACAGCGGGTGTTGCTTTTCGCGGTTCCAGGGGTCGCGTGCCCAGGTCAGGGGTGGGCCAGGCTGCTTCCTTCTTGGCTTGGAGGCAACTGCCCACTCCCACATGTTCTCCCTCTGCACCCGCGTCCTGGTCACGTCTCCTTGTCAAGTCACCTGCCAGGCAGGACGGGGCAGCTCTGCGAAGGCTTGCTGAAGCACGGACAGTCCTCCGTGCGGGGACACGAACTGCCCAGAGGCCCCGAGCAGAGCTAGGAGCCGCCTCATGAAGAGTGGGGAGGCGGCCACGTGCTCGTCGGGCAACGGCAGTGCAGGGAGAGGCCGCAGGGTTGGGTGGGCCGCTCTTGGCGAGGCTGCTGCCCAGAGCCAGTTCTGGGCCTCACGCCGTCTCACGCCGTGCCCTGGCATGGGAGACACAGGACAGTCGGCTGCAGTGGGGTTGGGCACAGGCAGGGTACGGGGAAGGGGGCTGAGCAGGTGAGGCAGGGCACGAGCGGGTGCTGCCCGAGCACTCTGGGCCCCTGTCTGTGCAGACCCTGCTTCGCACTGGGGCCATGTCGGGGCGCCCTGGCTCAGCCTGCACTCACGGCTGCCCCTCGTTCTCTCTTCTCTGCAGCGTCGAGGGCGAGGTCCCCAGCAGCGAGCCCAGCACGTCCCTGGACAGCCCTTCGGCCTACCACCAGGGCCCCGCAGCACCCGGTTCCAGCCTGAGCCCGGACCGCTACGAGCACGCACCGCTGGGAGCCTATGGGCTGCACGTGGGCCCGACGGGGCAGCAGCGTGCACGGAGACCCCGACTGCAGCACTCGGCCTCCGTCCTGCGCAAGCAGGCCGAGGAGGAGGCCATCAAGCGGTCCCGCTCGCTCTCCGAGAGCTATGAGCTGTCCTCGGACCTGCAGGACAAGCAGGTGGGTGGCCTGCCTGCCCACGGCCCCCTCCCCACCCTGGCTGCCACAGGTCGGCCGGGGCCGTGTCGAAGGAGCGATCCTGGCCTCAGCTTCCTTCAGGCACACCCGCCCCAGGCCTTCTGCCCCAGCTTGATGGAGACTTTGCTGGGGCTCAGCGAAGGGACCGGGTTGAAGGGACCCCCGTGAGCTTGTCCTCATGCCAGCCCTTCAGGCTCTGTGTCCCCACAGCTGGGAGCATCTGGGCCTGGTCGTGCAGGTAACCTGCCTGGCCACCAAGGTCCTGAGAACCCAGAGGACGGCAGGAGGGAGGCGAGGTCAGAACGCCGACAGCTCACGCTCTGAAGGGAAGGCCAGGCCCCGCGGCTGGTGGCCAGGCTGCTGTCATGGTCCTGGCACAGTTCACCCCCATGGGGGCCCCTGGCCACAGGCTGTATGCCCTTCCCCGGGCCCCAGCACACCATGGGGCACCTCGGTGCAGGACTAGGGCCCCGTGCACGAGGCCTAGGATGGGAGGCAGCCTCTGAGGTCAACAGAAGAGGGCCCCCTGCCACTGCCAGGCAGGGTGACCGAGGCCCCCTCCGCGTCCCACGGAGCGCTGCAGAACGGGCTCTTCCCCACGAGCCCCTCAGTGGTTCCGGGCTTCAGGAGGTAGCCCTGCAAGCCTGGGGTCAGGGAGGGACGTTGGTCCTGGGCACTAAGCTCTAGGCAGACCCAGGGACTCACAGGCCACCGCCCTGTCCTGCCCGGCCAGGGGTCTACCCATAGCACCCACACCCTGCTGCAGCAGCTGCCCCACCCACCCTGCCCTGCAGTACATGGTTCACTCCCCAATCTCCCTGTTCGTCTCCGGGGGGAGAGGTCTGGGCCCGGTGTAGCCTGGACTTCAGGACGTGTGGGGGCACGACCCAGGGCAGGACTTTTCTCCTGGCACAGGGTGGCCTGTGTGTCCCCGGGCCTGCCCAGAGCTTAGTGTCCAGGACCGACGTCCCTACCCGACCCCCCTCACCCAGCCTCAGGGCTGCCTGGCCTACCCCAGCTCCGGGCTCCCTCCGTCCTTTCACGGGTGTGGGACTGGCCAGGAAGCAGCAGGCGACTGGGCCAGCAGCAGGTGAGGGGGTGCAGCACGTCTCTCCCCGTCAGCCCCGGCCCAGGAGGCCGGTCAGACACAGCAGGTCAGGGGAGTGGACGGGAGGCTGCTCCCCGCTCTGAGTGCACGCCGATATGCACCCTGGGGGTTTGCGATATGCTGGAGCAGACCCCACCCCTGGGCCCCCGGGACAGTCTGACCAGACAGCGGCACTGCGCAAGGCAGCGTGACACCAGGAGAGGAGAGGGAGGCCATGGGAGGTGGCCGCAGTGGGTGAGGGCAGTCGGGGACCCTCAGAGCTGGCATCTGGGGGCCCTGAGGCAGCAGGAAGCTTGGCGGGAGCTGGAAAGGCTGGCCCAGGCACTGTGGCGTGGTGGCCACCACTCGGCCGTGCGAGAGGCCTGGGGTCAGTGCCCAGCCCACCCTAAAGTCCGGCACAGTGGGGCACACCTGTTGTCCCGGCCAAGGCAGGGGATCGTAACGTGGTGGAACCGTGTCTGAAGGGTGGCAGGGAGTGGTGGCACCGCAGATGAGCAGGCAGGCTAGGACAGGACTGAGGGGAGCCAGGTGGGTGAGGCGCCGGCTCTGCTGGGGGCAGGCGTTCCTCAGTTTCCCGCCCCCACTGCCCAGAAGTTTCCCTTTAGAGGCTGAGGCAGGCCTGCTGGGGGGTCCTGTCCATGGGAGTGCCCCTCTGCCCCTGCTGCCGCCCACCGAGAAACCCCTCAGGAGACAGGGCATTGCGAGGTCAGCTGGGGGTACAGGCCTATAGGAGGCGTGGGGTGATGAGCCCCTCACGGTATCCGAAAGTAGTTCTAGCCCAGGAAGAAGAGTGACAGCTCTGTGTTTGGGGTGAACAGGCCTGTGTCACTGCCCTCTTGGGGAGAGCCTGGGGGTCTCTAGTGACCAAAACACAGAGTGGATGCCTGGTCTACAAGGCCCAGAGTCCAGGCCCAAGGTGGTGGCCCAGTGCAGTGACCCCCGCGAGGCCGATAGGAGGAGCAGGGACCACAGGCTCCCCGGCTCCACCCCAGCTACCCTGGCCTGTGGGCTCGGACTCCACCCTGACCCAAAACAGCCCACTGCTTCCAGATGCGGTGAGGCCATCTCTGGACCGCTCTGCAGCTTCAGGGCGAGAGACAACAGACCCGCCCCGGCTGGCTCCGGCCAGGGTTCTTGGAACAGCATTCTGATCTGCTCCTGCACTGCCCAGCTGGCCACCCCCGTGGGCCCCAGGTACACGCTGTGTCTGGTGGGGGATGTTCCTCCAGCCCCGCTTCTCAGGCCTGAGCAGGGTCTCCCAGAGCCTGTGCACTCGCTCAGACTCGGGACTCGCTTTGCAGAGGTGAGCAGGTGCGTAAATCACCAGCCAGCGGCCTGGGACGCTAGGGGGCCAGGCTTGACACGGGCCGCCCCCTCTGTTCAGCTCAGAGCTGGGTGAGCTACAGGTCAGCCATGCGGGCATCTGCTTGTCCTTGACACGCACTCAAGGCCCTTCCTCCACCAGGCTGGGTGCTTGCCTGGCATGTGGTAGCAGGCAGGACAGTGACCAGGCATGGTATTTTGCCTGGCCTGAGGCCTGCTCTCTGGCACCCCGAAAGGCCTGGCTCGCAGAAAGCTCCGTCCCTGTGGGTGGCTGGGCTTTGACCCTGCAGGGCTGGCCCCCAGTGGCAGGCACTTGCTTTTCGCTCAGGAGCAAGGCACAGGGAGTGGCCCTTGGGCCGTCTTTGGTTTTAGGTGGGTCCCATGTGCCCAAGACCCGCACTGGCCCCAGAGCACGCTCTCCCTGCCCCTGCGAGCAGCCCTACCCAAGATCCCAGCTGCGCCTGGCTCCCAAGCTCATGCAGGGACCAAGGCCAGCTGCAACGCTGGCCCAGGGCTGAGGGCCTCAGTGTGCCTGTCCGCAGGGCTGGGGTGTGGGGGCCCACAGAGGGCTCCTCCCAGCCCAGCCAGGCCGGCATGTGCTAAGCACACCCCATGGCATCAAGGGCTCACCAGCGTGCGGTTGGCCTGTGCTGTCCCATTTCAGAGGAGGGAACCGAGGAGCAGCACGAGCCCAGGGTTTCCCAGCTGACAGACTGGGATTAGAACTCAGGCACCTGGCCCCGAGGCCACGGCCCGCCCACAGCACCCCGTGCCCTTGCCAAGGGCTGTGGCTGGTCCCTCATCCTGCACGTTCCTTGGGTCCCCGTGCTCTGGGGGCTCCCCTCTTCTGGCATCTCTGAAAACGTGCTCATCAGATGGCAAGCCCAAGGTGCACCAGGGCCCACACTCGGGAGCAGCCTCGGCCGGCCCTCTGCCTCTCACGGGGCCTGCAAAGCCTGCAGGGGACATCTCACCTGCCCGTCGCCCGTGTTCCCCACGCGGGGACGGCCGAGGAGGCGGGTCGAGCCCTGTGTGCGGCTGCCTCACGCCCCTCTGTCCCACCAGGTGGAGATGCTAGAGCGGAAGTATGGGGGCCGCCTCGTGACGCGCCATGCGGCCCGCACCATCCAGACGGCCTTCCGCCAGTACCAGATGAACAAGAACTTCGAGCGCCTGCGTAGCTCCATGTCCGAGAGCCGCATGTCACGCCGCATCGTGCTGTCCAACATGAGGATGCAGTTCTCCTTCGAGGGCCCCGAGAAGGCGCACAGCTCCTACCTGGAGGGGAGGCAGGTCTCCGTGACGGGCGACGGCTCCCAGCTGGGCGCCTTGGCACCCTCCGAGTGCGGTGACCTCGGCGAGCCGCCCACCCTCAAGTCCCCGGCCCCCTCCAGCGACTTTGCGGACGCCATCACGGAGCTGGAGGACGCCTTCTCCCGGCAGGTGAAGTCCCTGGCTGAGTCCATCGACGATGCCCTGAACTGCCGCAGCCTACACGCGGAGGAGGCGTCGGCCCTGGACGCGGCGCGGGCCCGGGAAGCTGAGCCCGCGCCGACCCTGCACAGCAGGGACCGCCACAAGCTGGACGAGATGACGGCCTCATACAGCGATGTCACCCTGTACATCGACGAGGAAGAGCTGTCACCCCCTCTGCCCCTCTCGCAGGCAGGGGACCGGCCGTCCAGCACCGACTCAGACCTGCGGCTACGGGCCGGGGGTGCCGCCCAGGACTACTGGGCCCTGGCCCGCAAGGAGGACAGGGCTGACCCGGACACGAGCTGCCGCAGCACGCCGTCGCTGGAGCGCCAGGAACAGCGGCTGCGCATGGACCACCTCCCGCTGCTCACCATCGAGCCGCCCAGTGACAGCTCTGTGGACCTCAGTGACCGCTCGGACCGCGGCTCTCTCAAGAGACAGAGCGCCTACGAGCGCGGCCTGGGCGGCCAGCAGGGCAGCCCCAAGCACGGCCCCCACGGCGGCCCCCCCAAGAGCCTGCCAGGGGAGGAACCCGAGCTGCGGGCCCGTCCCCCAACAGCCTGCGCGAGCAGACGCTCAGCAAGCAGACCTACCACAAGGAGACGCGCAACAGCTGGGACTCGCCCGCCTTCAGCCACGACGTGCTCCGCAAGAGGCACTACCGCATCGGCCTGAACCTCTTCCCTGACCCTCTCAAACAGGTGAGCGCGCGGGCGGGCCGCGGGGCCGGGCGGGCCTCTCACGGGGCGCTTCGCTGCCGCGGGGGCCGGGGGGACCCGCTCAGTGTCCACGGTCGGGTTTGAGCAGAGGCTCCTGGGCTGTGTGGGGCTCGGAGCGCTGGCACTCCCAGGTCTCAGGGCCCATCCCTGGCATCCTCTCGTCCCTGGGCTGTGTCACAGCAGCCATGGATCCCAGGCCCAGGCCTCTGGCTGGGAGGTCACAGGCTGTGGGGAGCCCCCAGGGGGTGGGGAATCCACTGGATGGCAGCCCCCACAGGCCGGCGCTGCCCAGGGAGCAGGGCCCAAGAGGAGGCGGCATGAAAGCAGACTATTCTTAGCAGCACCGGGAATAGCCAGGCCGGGAGGCTGAGCTCGCTGCCCCGGAGCCCTTTGGCAGACTTCGTTAAACCTGAGGTTTCACATCCTTTCCACCCACGGGTCTGGGACTCGGGTCATCAGACGGCTGGTCCTGCCTCCCCTGGCGTGTGGACATGGAAGGGCATGGCCCGCTTGCCTGCATGGCTGGCCCGCACACCCGGGAGCTGGGTGACTCTGTGAGCTGGCACGGCCCACCCCAGGGTCCGTACCTGGGCGCACACCCCTGCTCTGCAGCCCTTCTAGCCTTGGGGAGACACGGGTGCTGCCCAGGGCATCAGAGGCTTGGTCCAGGGTGGGCGTAGGGAGGGAGAGTCCGCCTGAGGCCAGCCAGGGGGCCGTGGGTTATTCCCTCTCAGCTGTGAACTCGGGGTCTTGGCGTCTCCCACCAGCGGGGGCTGCCCTCTCCTGAGACCCCCCACCTGCCTGCTGCCCTCTGCACGGGCCCCTGCTGTGTAAGCCATGGACATTCCAGCTGCTGGGCAGTGGGCAGTGGCCCACAGCCCACCCCGCTCCTGGTCACAGCCCCACTGCAGGGGCACTGCCGACCGCCCGCATCTGCTCGCATCTTTGGCTACTGGGGTTTTCTAGACCTCGGTGCCTCGGTGTCTCCTTTCCCCGTTTCCTAGTGGTTGTTGATTCCGAGGACTCATTATCACCCGGACTTCTTTATGTACGGGCATGCTAACCCTGCGTAGTTACCGGCATGTTCCTGTCTGTCCCTAGCGTGCCTTGTCTTTTTTTTTTTTTTTTTCTTTTTTGAGAGGTTTTTGCTGTAGGGCACGTGTGCTCGCCAGAAAGACAGAGAGAGACAGAGAGACAGAAAGCAAGAAATCACCCTCTGGGGGGGATGGCCACACTGCAGTCCCTTCTCCTCCATTGTCCTCTCGGGATCTTGGGCATGCACACACATGCTCCCGGAATGAGTTTAAGCTGCTGGGTCCGGGACTCAAACCGCGGTCGGCTACATGGCAGTCCAGCGACACAGCCATTACGCCAACTGCTGGCCCCACGTGCCTGGTCTTTTTAGAAGATCTTTTTAAATGAGATGTTTAAAATGGTCTTTAAGTAAAGACCAGACAATTCACTGTAAAATCTCCCTGGTACAGCGCAGCTCAGTGCCCTCATGCGTTAGGTCTTCCCACAGGGTGCACGCACTTGCCAGAGACAGAGACGGAGAGAGGGAGAGGGAGAAATCCCTCCTGGGGGATGGTCATGCTGCAGTCCCTTCTCCATTCTCCTCCCGGATGTTGGGCATGCACGCACATGTGCCCAACATGATTTTCAAGCCACCAGGTCTGGGACTTGAACTGCAGTCAGCCTTGTCTAGGACCTTGCCCACCCGACCACCTGCTGTTTTTTGTTTGGTTTTTTTTTTTGAGAGGTTTTTGTTATAGGGCACGTCTGCTCGCCCGACGGAGACAGAAAGCGAGAAATGACCCCCCAGGGGGAATGACCACGCCGTAATCCCTTCTCCTCCGTTCTCCTCTCTGGATCTTGGGCATGCATGCACACACGCCCGGCGTGAGTTTAAGCCACCAGGTCCAGGACGCGAACCGCGGTCGACTACGTGGGAGTCCAGCGACATAGCCATTACGCCACCTGCTGGTCGCCCACCTGCTGCTCTTCAGTTCAGTGGTTTTTAAATTGCTTATCTTTGAGCTCTGTTTAGACACTCCTGTTTTTTCTTACTGTTATTTTTTTCTATAGGGCAAGTGCGCTCACCAGAGACAGGGCGTCCTGGCCACCTGTTAACCCCTTCTCCAGTCCCATCAGGACTTGGGGCACTCACACACACGCGCCTGGTATCATTTCCAAGCTGCCGGGCCCGGGACCTGAACTGTCATCTCCCACGTGGGAGTCCAGCACGTGAAGCACCACACCACCTGCCTGCCCAGGAGCTGCTCCTTTCAGTCAGCTCATCAGGGGTCTCTATTTCC
>NW_006207351.1:1325938-1329883 GCF_000334495.1 Tupaia belangeri chinensis | reverse complement strand
TTTCCCTGCCTTCGTGCAGGGCCCTGGCCGCACCGGTCACCCGGAGGCCCTGCGTCCGCACTTGGACGGCGGTGTAGCCGCGTCAGGGCTTCCTCCGGACCGTGTCTGAGAGGACGGGAGGTGTGAGGGTCTAACTGCCCGTGCGCTCTGGGAATTTGCCAGCTGTCTCCGAACAACCGGGCGAACCACCTGTCCTTCCTCCGCCAATCCCCGATTCCTGCGGGAAGCTGGGTCTGTGCTGGGACAGCCCTGATGAGCCAGGATCTGGGGCATGCGTGCACGGGCCAGGATTCGAACCACATGCCTAGCCTGTGGAATCCGGCCCCCTCCCGCTATGACCCTGCTCAGTGTTTTCTCATTAGGGCAGGAACCCCCTTTGCTCTTTGGAAACACCGGCCTGGCTCTTGGTGGTTCTGTCGTGCTCACAGTCGACTCATGGAAGCCAACAAGCAGACTGAGGGCGTGGGCACTGCTCTCGCTCGGAGGTGAATGGGTGCCGCCAGAGCCGGGGCAGGGCCCGCACGGATCGGAGCTGAGGCAGTGGCAGCCGGGTGGGGAGCTCGCCCTCTGGGAGTATGACCAGACGGAGCAGAGAGACTATTGGAAGGGCTCCTGCAGGAGGCAGGGCCCCCCGAATCCGGCCCAGCGAGTCTGTCCTCTGCCATTCCGGGCGCTCTGGGCCTGGACCACCAGTGGTCCCCATGGCCAGCCTTTGTTGTAAGTGACAGGGATCCAGCCAGACTGGTGTAGACATGGGAGCTTTACTGGCTCATGGACCTACAGAGTGTCCCTTGACCCTGTCCCTCCAAGTTGGCCTATCCCCTACCAGGCCCCTCAGCCCAGGGCAAGAGGCTCCTGGCAGTGCCCAGGCCTGCGGTCCCACCGGGCAGCCCGGGCAGCAAGAGGACCCTACTCTGTCGTCGCCACCCACTGGGGCACACGCCTCCCTGGGCCACTTCCTGGGGTCAGCTCCAGGTGGGCCTGCGGCCTGGAGCTGGGAGCCAGGTGGAGGGCGGGTGGGAAGTCTAGACACCCCGCTGCTGGCAGGTGCCCCTCGCCCTGAAAAGCCAGGCACGGTGTACGCGCCTCTCGGCCCACCCGTGTGGCCAAACGCAGTCCCAAGGGCAAGCGTGTTATGTGGGGACCGGGTGGTCTGCTCCCCAAGTCTGCCTCTGTGCTTACGTCATGGGAGAGACAGGGGACTGCACCCTGCAGGGCCTGAGGCCGTGACCCCACTGCCTCGGCACCCCGCACTTGGGCATGTGTGTGCAGAGTCCTCAGGGAGGTCTGTGGACATGCTGTGCACGGTGGGACCGGGCCCAGCCCAGGAGGGGCGCAGGGCCACCCCACGTCCATGTCCATGCCGAGACCAAGCTCCAGGACGAATTGGGCAAGTGGTCATCCTGGGGCGAGGACAGCTATCACCTGGAGCCTGAGCAGGCGGCACACTTGGGAGGTCTGCCCTCGCCTCCATCCCGACCATGGTGGCTGCAGCAGCACGGTGCTGGGTATCTCAGCCACGGTCCTGAGCCACGCTGGGCTCCCGCGTGGCCTGACGAGGTCACAGACAGGTCCTACGCAGCCCTGCTTCCCACAGCCGCTGAGATGAGGAGGGCGGAGGCCCCTGCCCGGGCCTGGCCAGGTGCAGCAGCACAGGCAGTGCCAGCCCCGCAGGGACACTGCTCGCTCTACTCATCTCTGCCCAGGCCTGGCTCTGCACACACCCTGGCCACCTAGAGGCCCTGCCATGAAAGACCTGGGCTCCTGGGGCGTGTCCTGTGGACACCCGCAGCCCACAGGGCCTGCCCACTGCCCTCCATCCTGCTCCCGTGAATCGACCCTCCATGGTCGCCCATGCATGGGCCCTGGCACCTGAGTACTGACCAGCGAGGTCCTGCGGTGGGCGAGGGCGTGCAGATGCCGCTCATCTGGGTGTGGGTGGAGGCTGCCCACGGGGAGGGAGGCACAGGCGAGCACGGCGGGGGTGCCATGACTGCGACCCTCCTCGGAGTGCTGGCTTTGTCTGGGCGCGGTGTGGCCAGGCGCCGCACGGGCTGGGGGCAGGCGGGGGCGAGGGCCAGTTCTTGGCACGGGCTGGCAGCAGGCCTTCGCTCCAGCTGCCCCACACACAGACTTGGGGTGGGACAGGACAGGTATCTCCCAGTGCCAGCCCGCATGGGCTTGTGGGTCCCCTCCACAGTGGGGAGAGGACACTACCGGCCCAGAAGCTGAGGAGGGGCACTGGGGCGAAGTGGGCGGTGCAGGGAGCGGGGCAGGACGGGGCCAGCCACCATGCACGGCCCTCTGGGCTGGCCAGCTGGCTGAGTTCGCGTTTGTGCCACCCCGCAGGAAGCCTGAGAAGGGAGTCCAGTACCTCATCGAGCGTGGCTTCGTGCCCGACACGCCGGTGGGGGTGGCCCACTTCCTCCTGCAGCGCAAGGGCCTCAGCCGCCAGATGATTGGCGAGTTCCTGGGCAACAGGCAGAAGCAGTTCAACCGCGACGTGCTCGAGTGAGTGCTGGCCCGGGGGCGGGCGCGGCCACGCCCTGCTCGTGGGCGCAGGGCAGGCCGGGGGCAGCGGGGACGTCTGTGCCTGTATTCGTCTGAGGTGCAGCGCTACTGCCCGTCCCTGTCCTAGAGCCCTGCAAGGAGAGGGCTGGAGAGGGCCAAGCCCCCCACGACCAGCGGCCTGTCCCAGGCTCTCGGGCCCCCGGCCCAATGCTCCCTACTCTTGGGCTCATGCTCTCGTCACCCAGGGGGAAGGCAGGGCTGCCCCGGGACGGGCTCCGGTGCAGGCTCTCTGCTCCCCTGCAGCTGCGTGGTGGACGAGATGGACTTCTCGGCGATGGAACTGGACGAGGCCCTACGCAAGTTCCAGGCCCACATCCGCGTCCAGGGGGAGGCCCAGAAGGTGGAGCGACTCATCGAGGCCTTCAGGTGGGCTCTCGTCGGGGGCAGGGCATCAGGGAGGGGCCATCCAACTCAGAGCGCCATGGGTGGTCACCTGGGCGGTGCTTGGCCTCTGCGCTGGGCTCCGTGGCCATCGGGGACAGCAGGGACAGTCCTCATGTCCTGTTTGCAGAGGAGGGAACCAACGCCCCGGCCAGCTCTCCACCCACCCACAGTCAGTCCCCGGCTCGCCCAATCAGTCCCTTGGCCAGCAGGGTGTGCATAGCTTCAGGACCAGCTGCATGACCTGGTGCTGGCTTCTGTGCTCACTCCCTCTAACGTGGGCACAGAGACCAGCAGCACAGACGTGCAGGTGGAGGGCGGGGCTCCGGGGTGCGGATACCGGGACCGCAGTGGCTCAGAGGACACGGCAGGCTGCCTGGGAGCTGGGGGCTGGGCCTACGGCCCAGTCGCTGGGGCTCAGTACCACGGTGAGGCCAGAGGGGCGAGGACCCAGGAGGGGTCCTGGCTGAGCAGGGAAGGCAGAACTGCTCCCCAGCCCGGGTCAGGGAGGCCTGAACGTAGCCCGTGCCGGCCCACATGGTGCCTCTCTGGGCCTGCCCCTCCCAAGCCTCTGGAAGAGCAGGAACTGGGTCCCGCGTGAGCCATGACTGGGCCAGGCAGAGGTGCGTTTCTTCTGAGCTGCATGCAAGCCAGGCCCCTCTCCCCGCGGCTCCCTGTGACAGGCCACCCCACCCAGAGGCGCCCTGTCCAGGCAGGCGCCCCAGCACAGCTGCTCCTGTCCCGGGGCCACGGAAAATGCCGCCCTCCCGGGCAGCCACGTGCCCCTACAGCAGGACGAGAGGGCTGCAGCCGCAGGGAGAGCCACCACGGGGCTCTGGGCACCGCCGGCCAGTCTAGCGTCCCCACTTAGAGGCAGGAGCCAGGTGCAGGGTGCTCACCCTCCTGCCTCCTGGCCCAGCCAGCGCTACTGCATCTGTAACCCGGGCCTGGTGCGGCAGTTCCGGAACCCCGACAACACCTTAATCCTGGCCT
>NW_006207351.1:1325080-1325911 GCF_000334495.1 Tupaia belangeri chinensis | reverse complement strand
GAGTGAGCGAGCCGGGGGCGGGCACGGGGGCTCCTCGGGACCCTGCGGGGTGAGCAGGCCGGGGGCGGGCACGGGGGCTCCTCGGGACCCTGCGGGGTGAGCGGACCGGGGGTGGGCACGGGGGCTCCTCAGGACCCTGCAGTGCACAGGTGCGGCAGTGGGGCCGACGGGCGGCTGTGCCTTGGTCCAGGGGTCAGGGAGACTGGCCGGGGGCGGGGCACGTCCAGCTGGTGGCAGGCAGCACGGCGCTGCCCTGTCTGTGCCATGCTGGAGTGACAGTGCGCAGGGGAGCCCGCGCCCTCTGTGTGTGGAGCTGCGTCCCGCCTGCCGCACGGGGTGGTGACAGCACAAGGCCCAGGTGTGGTGGGGCTGCTGAGCTCTGAGGGCCGGTGCCTCCGGCCCAGGGATGGGCTTGGGCCCCATTCTGCAAGGGTGTCCTTAGTGGCCACAGTGCTGCGCAGACGGTGTCCCTGACGTGGAAGGCCACGAGAGCTGAGGCAGGTTTCCAGGAAACGGTGGGTCCCTTTAAGTACGGTGACATTTTTTCCCTTTTCACCCTAAGCGTGTGTATTTCTTCCATGAATGAAAGAGATGGGGAGAGACGGAGACCACGCCCCAAGCAGGGCTCCACAACCCCGCACCTCGAAACCCCCCTCAGCCTCTGGCCTGCCGGTTCCTGCTGGGGCTCTAAGGCAGCCTCGCCTGCCCCCTGGTGGTGGGCACCGCCATAGCAGGCTGTCTCCTGGGGGCTGGCAGGGGCTCCGACTGGGGCACTCGCAGCCGTTCCCTGTGCTGAGCACCCGCTGCCCGGTGAGGGCGAGGCGCTCCGAG
>NW_006207351.1:1323773-1325001 GCF_000334495.1 Tupaia belangeri chinensis | reverse complement strand
CCGCCCCCACAGGCCCATGGGGCACAGTGAGGGGGGGGTGGCGGCTGCTGTCCACCCTTGGGGCCTCCCACCCGGAGCCTCTCCTTGCTGGGAGGAGCCTGGTTCTGGTCTTGCAGAGCCCACATGACTCAGTACAGGCTGGCCACTCTGCAGCTGCCCAGGAAGCCATGGGGGCCACTGGGCTCTCAGACCTTTGTCCCGACTGCAGGCCCTGGCCACGTGAGCCAGGCCTCCCTGCACCTTCACGGGGTGACCGCATGGTCTGCCCGTCCCTGCATGCCTGTGCCAGTCGCCCCAGCCATCAGAGACAAAGCGGTGCTGTCCCCACTTAGCAGGGTGCAGCTGAGCACCCCAATCCCAGGAAGCAAACTGCTGTTCTGCCCCCCAGGTCTCCTCTGTTGAAGCTAGGAACCCCAGGGGTGGGCTGACCCACTGCCTCGTGCTTCAGAAAGGGTAGCTGCAGCTCGGAGGAGGGAGGGCCGGGCCCAGCATCACGTGGCCCGTGACTGGCAGGGGTGGGGCCGGCCCGGTCTGCCCCCCCGGCCAGTGCAGCCTCACTGCTCAGCCTGTTTGTTCTGGAGGGGAGGCCTCCAGTGGGCCTCCCACTGCCATTTGTCTGCCCAGCATGGCCCGCCCATGGGCAGCTCCCTCCCTGAAGCCCATGTTTGCTTTCCCCTCTGTCTGTTGAGGTGAATCACCTTCATGTGGTTTGAAAACCAGAGTTAACAATGCAGCAGGTGGACCCTTGGCATTTACCCACCGAATTGAGCACCTGTCCCCACGGCCACCATACATGGGTGCCTGAGAGCGACCGGGGGCCTGTGGCGAGGAGGGCCAAGCCACGGGGAGCACTCAGTGTGGGCAACCCCGCTGCTGGTGGAGCCCTGAGTGCATCCGGCTGTGAACAGCTGCTCACGGGGGTCAGCCACACGACTCGGAAGTCAGGGGTCTGGGGAGCAGATTGGGGGTGAAGGCGTTTGGGCAGTGACGCCCTTCTGGCGGCAGCCGTCTCGGGGCACACACTGTCCACTGTCCACACCCACAGAAAGGAAGCACCCAGCCTCAGTGAGCACGGGTGAGCCAGGGATTTGGGGTGATGAGAGCCAGTGTGCCGTGTCCCCCTCCTGCAGCGCCCTCTGCCCTCTGCATTTCTCTGCTGTGACCCTGACACCACCCTCGAGCAGCGACCCACAGCAGGGCCCCTGCCGGACTGGCGCTGCCACCCCCG
>NW_006207351.1:1322260-1323139 GCF_000334495.1 Tupaia belangeri chinensis | reverse complement strand
TCGTCCCTGGCCTCCCATTCCGGAAACGCAAGCACTGTGCCCCCGGCCCCCGCCTAACTCGCTGTCAGGTCCACGTCCACCGTGCTGGCCAGGAAGACTGGCAGGCAGTCCTGCTGGTGGCCTGTGGTCGTTGTGGCCCTCTGTCCTTCCAGAATGTGGCTGTTTTAAGATGCCTTGGCTGTGCCGCCACCACGGCTGAGCGTCCCCAAGCCTCGGGCCTGCCAGCCAGGGCCGGCCCACTGGGGAACCGAGACCCTCTCCCTGCAGCTTCCCAAATGCCACAGAGGGGGTGCCCAGGGCCAGTCTCCCAGGCCCCTCCACAAGTGAAGGTGTCCGCAGTGATGCTGCAGGCCACACGGCGTCTGTCAGGCCACACGCACATGGCTCATCACGAGCCGTGGGATGAGCTCGGGAGTCCATCGTCCACGCCTGGGCAGGGGAGAGCGGCGGAGCCGACCATACAAGCAGCCGTGGCGAGGGCCCTGAGAAGCCCACAGTGGGCTGTCCATGCTCCAGGCTGTGGCCAGGACTCTGGTCTGCCATGCACTGGCCAAGGGTCTCTGTTCAGCTTTGGTTCCCAAACTGGTCGATCCGGTGAGCCTGGGGGCCTGCAGAAGCCCACACCCACTGAGTGCCACCGTCCCTGACGTCTGCCATGTCCCTGCCCAGGCGTGGATGACGGCGAGGACATCCCCCGGGAGATGCTGGTGGGGATCTACGAGCGAATCCGGAAGCGGGAGCTGAAGACCAGCGAGGACCACGTGTCGCAGGTGCAGAAGGTGGAGAAGCTCATCGTGGGCAAGAAGCCGGTAGGTGCCGGCACCGAGGAGCCGGGCCCCGGGGTGGGGGGCAGGCCTGTGCTGGCGGGCAGAAACACCA